>NC_056739.1:915080470-915395470 GCF_019279795.1 Protopterus annectens
GCTGCACTTGAAAATACTCTGTAAATTCATTCCTGTTTTTATTGACAGTCTCTCACCGGTACAGCATCAGTGATTAGGACCGAGACTCCATGACTACTGGCCCGGGGTACAAAGAGGCAGTCACACTACATATGCATGTATATTTGTTTATATAACAGGCAATGACTATATGTACTGCATTAGGTAAAGACGAGCTAAAAGATTATTTTTACTCTACCTACTTAAACCTGGTCAACTTCTTTAAAAAGATAACAGAAGCAATAAACAATGGCAGATCAGTACGCGCCACACATCTACACCTCACAAAGGCATTCACCACCATCTCACACGAGTATCATAGATAAACTCTGCAAGCCAAATCTAAATCGCTGTGCAACTCGGAAAGCAAAAAGGCTCACAAAGAAAACTCAGGAAATTAGGGTGGGTGGCTCTACCTTCTCCAAAAGACACATCATTAGTGGTGTACCCCAGAGTGCAGCCCTTGGGCTACTCCTCTAACATTTACTTTTTGATGGTCAAAGCAAATGTTAAGAGTTTACAGCTCTAACGTTTGCAGACGACTTAATTTGCTGCAATCACAAATTCCAAAGAGGGCACAAAGACCCTCCATGACAGCCTTTACTATTTTATTTTACCAGGAAAGTCCAGCAGGAAGCAAGAGAGTGATTACGTGCAGGCCCAGAAACAGAAGCTCCACACACAAAAAGTTGTAGAATACATTATACCATTACATTTTTACATTAATATGCAAATACTGTATGTACATAATTCTAAGAAATTCTAAGAAATAAAACATTACACATCTGTGCATAAGACACAATACAAAAGGCTCCCAAATACACTTAATACATGCACGAGTGTTTAAACAATGCTAGAGTCTCAGTACTGAGGTGGTTGAACAGAATTTTCATTACAGCACTTGTTACAGTGGTAGTGCTAGTTGGTAATATTTTCCTGGAGTGTAACACTGGCATTGCCAACAGATGAGTTGTTTTAGTTTGGTTTTGAAGCTGTGTAGTTTTTTAGTGAGTCTAATAGGGAGTGTGAGGAATTTTCAGGCCTTGGAGACATGGCATCACCATCAATGTTGCTGGATATTTATCACTACACTGGAGGTGCTGGTTGGTGGAGGCATACCTCTGCAGCAAACAGCCAAGGGCAGGAGATTTTCAGGGTGATGCACTACACTGTGTTCTACTAGTAGCTGAAAGAGAATGAGGAAGTGAGATAGCTCTAGCCAGAAGTATTATTTAACGTCAATGTAGTGAGAAACAAAATGAGCTTTATTGGATTGATATTTCATTGCAGAATTGCTCAAGTTTGCTCTACTGTGTGGTCTGGAGGTTGGTGAAAAATTGGTGAGGTATACAGGACAGTGGGAAAATAGGAGGCAAGTGTTACCCTGCTACTCTTGCCAAAATACTTTAACACTTTATAACAGACCCATCTCTTAATGGAGTTTTTTTGGATAACTTATTGAACTGAAAAGGAGCAGTTTTGTTTCTGGACTCAGGAAGAGACTGGATTTGGTCACCTAAGTTTTGATACATGGAAGCTAAGATAGATAAACAGAATCAGCATACTGGATAAGGTTGACATGTTCAGCAGTGTACAATTTATTTATTTTTTTAATAAGTAACATCTTTATTGAATTATCACTAAAAATATAAGGAACAAACCATACTGACATACTTTCAGTTGCAAACCTTATACATCATATATAGTCTTCTACGTAGTGTTCAACTGACAAGTTTGTATAGCTCATTCAATTCATGCCTTCCTAAACGGCATTCCTCCTCCAAAACACTATTCTCCATGTATTGTTCCCACAATTCCTATTTTTTTCTATTTAATGTAATCGTTCCCTTTTCTAAAAAGAGTGTCCCAAAGAAAAACTCAAAACTAATAAAACCAGATCCGTTGGCAGGAGAGAACACCAGCTTTAATAAAACAAACAAACTGACTAAGCGCTTTCACCCACAATTGGGCTTCATCAGAGTCGGTGTAAAATAGACCAAATAACATTTATATACCAATTAATACTAGCTAATTAGATAGATACCACTCTAAATTGTTACATAAACTTATCCCCCAAGCAACCAACTTCATTCAACACAGACAGTTTCTAAGCTAAAATAGATAAATTGTTGAATATACTAAAGCAGCAACAATGTTAAAATAAAGCAGCAACAATGTTAAAAATTCACTCAGTCAGCTTATACAATAAAAAATAATACCAGACATTAAATTAAATTGAAAATTGGGTAAACATCTAAAATATACATAAAGTAATACAGAGGCTATGGAAAGGTCATTGATGCCAGGTGCATTTGATGCATCCAGGCATAACTGTCATAAACATTCTCTAACTTCCAATAAGGTTTTAAGATCTCCCCCAAAATCACGTTTTGGCAGCCTGTCAATAACAAAAAATAAAACCTTTTAAAGTTAATACAATTCTTACTATGATTAAATAGGGCATTAGTAGATTTTCTGTTTTTAATGTCCCTATTATGTTCTAATATTTGAAGTCTCAGTTTTCTTGTGGCCCACATAAAATGCAGTACAGGAGAGACATGTAGCCACATAAACAACCATGCTTGTGTTATAGTTACAATACCCAGGACACTTTAATGTTTTCTTGTAACTGCAAATCTGCACATAAGGTCCATCGATGATAAATTTACATACGCTACATGTATTGCATTTACATGTACCGCATTTACCCATCCTAGCAGGTCTCTGACCAGCTGTCCCGGAAGTTTTTTCAAACAGATCTTTCAGATTTAAACCTCTAGGTTTAGAAAGAGAGGTTACCCCTTCGATCTACTAACTAATATTAGTAAAGAAATTGAGAGAAGAAGAAATTATGATTTTAGGCCTATTCTTCTGGATAACAACAGAAATCTTGGTAAAATTTATGACAACTCCTCCAGTCAAAATTACCATTCAGGTATGGAGTACAATCCGACAGGAACCAAGGTTAAGAACATTGTACACACTGTGTGGGACAGTGTTTTTACTCAGGAATTAAAAGATGTAATTGGCTGTGTTCCAAGGTTTATTAATAGTAGATGTTTAAATCTGAAAGATCTGTTTGAAAAAATGTCTGGGACAACTGTTCAGAAACCTGCTAGGATGGGTAAATGCGGTACATGTAGCGTATGTAAATTTATCAACGATGGACCATATGTGCAGATTTGAAGTTACAAGAAAACATTAAAATGTCCTGGGTATTGTAACTGTAACACAAGCATAGTTGTTTGTGAATTTACACGTCTATCCTGTACTGCATTTTATGTGGGTATGACCACAAGAAAACAGACTTCGAATATTGGAGCATAATAGGGACATTAAAAACAAAAAAATCTACTAATGCCCTATTTAATCATAGTAAGAATTGTATTAACTTTAAAAGGTTTTTTGTCATTGACAGGCTGCCAAAACATGATTTTGGGGGAGATCTTAAAGCCTTACTGGAAGTTAGAGAATGTTTATGGCAGTCACGCCTGGATGCATCTAATGCACCTGGCATCAATGACATTTCCACAGCCTGTGTATTAAAGTATAAATCTCAGTTTTTATAATGTATGTATATTTTAGATGTTTACCCAATTTTCAATTTAATTTAATGTCAGGTATTTTTTTATTGTATAAGCTGACTGAGTGAATTTTTAACGTTGTTGCTGCTTTAATATAGTCAACAGTTTATGCATTTTAGTTAGAAACTGTCTGTGTTGTATGAAGTTGGTTGCTTGGGGGTTAAATTTATGTAACAATTTAGAGTGGTATTTATCTAATTAGCTAGTACTAATTGGTACATAAATGTTATTTGGTCTATTTTACTCTGACTCTTATGAAGCCCAATTATGGGTGAAAGCGCTTAGTCAGTTTGTTCGTTTTATTAAAGCTGGTGTTCTCTCCTGCCAACGGATCTGGTTTTAATACTTTTCTAAAAATATCCCACTTCCAATTCTTTTATCTCTTATTACAGTCACTGCTTCTAGTACGGTTGCTTTAGACTTCAATACTGCCAATTCTGGTGGCTGACAAAAAAGCAATTACTAGAAAATAGAAATCAGATTCACCAAGGCCTTACAATGTGTAGGCAATTCCAATTATGTACCCTAGCTCAAAAAATAAATCTCCTTAGTTACACCAACTTGCTCACCCAGTATTTCTGACTGCGAATTTTTAAAGCCTGCCAACCCCTTAAACTCCTAAAAAATGTGTTCCCAATTACTTCTTTCTTCTCCATCACACCTCCAACATTTGTAATCTACATGAGGAAAATTCTTTGGAGTCTGCTTGGAGAAGAATACCATTACAAATACTTCCAAGCAAAATTCCTACATCTTCTAGACTTTGTTGCATATTTGAGAGTAACACATATACCCCCCTTTTTGTTTTTTTGGTGAATCACTTATCCAATCTCTCTTCCAAACCCTTACTAACCTCCTGCGATTCTTATAGTTATCCTTTTTAATGGCAGTTTCTGTTCTAGATTCTACTAAAAAATCTACCAGTGCTGCTCTTTCATTTAGGACTCCCCTACTTCTCTTTGTCTATACTCGGATATCAAACATAGATTGGGGAGGCAATCTCTAACCTGCAATCCAAATAAATTCTTGGCATCTTCCCATTCTAATACCCTTTTTTCTCTAGTTATTTGCTCTCAATACCTTGCTTCCTCTGCCAGTTTTCACCAATAAATTCCAGCCCCCTCTAGCCTAGTGTCTGTACCCCTAACTGCAGTTATCCCTATTGGCAGAATCTCCTTTCTCCATTCCTATGTTGGCTTAGTCTTAGAATACTTTCTGCTAATTTATGAATATAATATTCTGTATAAAAATAACAAACAAAACGTCCGACCAGAGAGTAAGTGCTCCAGACACTAGATAAATTGTAAATACAGAACTACGAAGCACCAGAGCACTCCAAGGCTGTAAGAGCTGACAAAAATCAACAATATATCCAAAACAACTTAATGTAGATGAAAGTCCAATGACTGCAGGAACGACTCAAAAATAATCCAAAGAAATCTTTATTGGTCTACAAGTAGAATGAAGGTTAGCACTTCCACCCTGATAGGCTTCCTCAGACCTTTCACATAAATTTATACTAATCTAACAATGACATCACTTCCTAGATTAACCAATTAACAACAATTAACAAAAAATATAGCTAATGAATGAAATATCTTCTTCTTCTGTCGGCTTTTCCCAGTTGGGGGTCGACACAGCAAATCACCTGTCCGCTCATGATTGGCAGTGGAGTTTTACAGTGTCGAGTTGCCAGCCTGGCGCCCAACCTTCCACAGAAGGCACACACACACACACACACACACACACACACACACACACTCGCACCTAGGGCCAATGTAGAGTGTCCAATCCACCTACAGCAGGTCTTTGGGATGTGGGAGGAAACCGGAGCACCCAGAGGAAACCCACGTGACCACAGGGAGGACATGCAGACTCCACACAAAAGGCACCCCAGCCAAGGATTGAACCAAAGAACCTCTTGCTGTGAGGCAACAACGCTAACCGCTGCACCACCGCCCCTAATGAATGATAAATATAAAATCACTAATTAACATTTCTATATAAAAGCTTATGATAAATTACATACAAATATAAGAAATATAAAAAACTAAAAACAAATCACATATAAAAAATATATATTTGCAAGAACAATGAAACTAAAATAATTGTAAAATAGTAGCATTGTGCAATTTCATCTGACCATCAACCTCCTACTTTTAAGAATATTGTTGTTAATTGGTTAATCTAGGAAGGGATGTCATTGGTAGATTAGTATAAATTTATGTCTTAAAATATTTTCCAAGTGAAAGGTCTGAGGAAGCCTATCAGGGTGAAAGCGCTAACCTTCATTCTACTTGTAGACCAAGATTTCTTTGGATTATTTTTGAGTCGTTGGACTTTCATCTACATTAAGTCGTTTTGGATAGATTGTTGATTTTTGTCAGCTCCTACAGCCTTGGAGTGCTCTGGTGCTTCGTGGTTCTGTATTTATAATATTCTGTATGATCACTGTTCTTCTCCTTAAAGGTGTGCATCCAAAATCCCAGTCTCTCGTTTCTTGAGCTTCCCCCGTTTCATCATCATTCCTTTCCACTTTAGGTTGCTGCTTGTGCTATGTAGAATAACCTTAATTGTATAGCTCTGAAATACCTCTTCAAATCAAGTAATCCTAATCCACCCAGTTCTACTAGAAGAATCAGCTTATACCACATGACTCTTGCCATCTTCCCCTCCCAGATAAAAATCCTTCAGCTCTTTAATAATTACCATCTACAACTTCTCTTCTAGTGGATAAAAATATGCCTGACCTGTACATATGACTAAAAGGACTAAACATTTTAATTGCTTGTATATTACTATCCATATAAACAGAACTTCCAATTTCTTAGTTTTTCTATTATCCTTTGTTTAGTCTCTTCTCACATATCCTTAGCTGCCACATCACTATCATTTTTAATCCAAACCCCCACGTACTTCATCTTAACCCCATAAATATGGATATTGCTGAACCAATCTGTGTGTGGGTACATAATTTACCACCATTTCCTTTGTTTTAGATTCATTAAATATTGTATCCTGAAAAGATTTGAAACGGTGTCAAAGTTCCACAACAGTAAAAAATGTCCTTTTCTGGTATTATCAGCTATAAAATATCATCTGCAAACAGAACCAGCTTTTCTTGACTATCAAACCAATTATATCCTTGAATTTCTGAGTCCCTGACTTGCTTTGCCAGCGGTTTCAAATATAATGCAAAAAACAAAGGGGAAAGAAAACACCTCTGCTTGGTTCCTCTGCTCAAGCAGAAATGATCAGATGGGAACCCACTCATTCACGTTAATTTTCACCTCAGATCCCTCATATATCCTACTAATCAACCTTATAATTTTATCAGGGAATGCAAATGCTTCCATTGCCCTACTCATAAAGTCCCAACTTACTCTTTCAAATGCTTTGTGTCAAGACCCACCAACAGTGGTATTTTCTTACATTCTGCTTCCATGTGTGTCATTAATGTTCCATTAATGTTGTCAAATGTTTGCCTCCCCTCCACAAAACCATTCATACCCATCAATGTTGGCATCACTTTTGCCATTCTTATAGCCATTATAGACAAACACTTTATAATCATGGTTCAGTACTGAAATGGGCCTGTACAAAGCTGGATTTGATGGATCTTTAACCTCTTTAGGTATTACAGCTACCACCACTTTCTTCCAGGATGTTGGTAATTTTCCTCCTCCTTAAAATACTGTTAAACATAACCTATAGATCTTAATCAGGTTTCTTCCTCCTAGTTAAAAACTTCCAATCTTGTGGATTGGTTATACATCACCACTTTTCTCTCTCTCCTCCTATCCTAGCTGTTAGTAATTGACCATCTTCTACCTCTAACCCTGGCATATTTAAATTCTTCCATAAACATTTCCATTTTTCTTGATTTCCAAATTTCTCTGCTTTATACAGACTTTCATAGAATTTCTGAAATATTTCTAATACCTGTACAGAATATCTTATCTTCCTTGTTACAGGCTCCCTAAGCTTAGCGACAACCCTTTCTGTTGTCAAGAGTCATTGTGCTGTAAGTTTCTGTGCTCCCTTATTTTCTGTTTAGCATTCTAGAGTTGCTTCTGTTCTTGTTCTATGAGATTCCCCCATTCTGAAATACTTGAACATTTGTCAGTTCCTCTAAATAATTCTCATTTCTTCTTAACCATATCTCCCTTTCTTTTATTTCCACCCTATTTTTAAAACTCCACTTTAATTTCCATCACTCTCCCTATCTATATTTTCAGTAGAAATTTTTATCTTCTCTAATAGCTCCTGAGTAATTTCCACTACCCATTCCTTAAATTCCCCTCTCTTCAACAGACAGGTGGAAGTGTGCCAAGATCACATTTTTACTTCATAATCCTGTGTTTTTACTTTAGTTATTATTGGTGCATGATCTGAAATGAATAGTTACTGGGTACGAATCAAGACTTTCAATTAAAATGTACATGTTTCTGTGAAATGTACATTGTCTAGGCTAGCCCAGTTTTTGTACCTTGGGGAATATAGAAATTCACTCCAAACTTCTAGTACTGAGTTCACATCTTCCATGACAAATATCTTCATAAATGTCTTCAAAAAAAAAAAATCTACCCCTTTTGCTATATTTTACATTCTGGGCTCCCAAACAATCTTCACTATTGCAAATCAAATTCCATTTCCTACCTACAAGCAATATTCCTTGTTGACAGCTAATTATTTCTCCCAGAATTTTCTTAAGCTCCATTACAGCAGTTTCAGGTGGAATATAAATACATGCTAGTGTAATCCTCCTCCCTTGCTAGTAGCCCCTTAGTACTACAAATCTACCATCATTACATTTTTTGAGCTCTTCTATCACTATTGGAACTTTTCCTGCAATTAATCTAAGCACTCCTCTTTTCCTGTGCCATAGGTACTCCATAACAATCCTAAAAGCCTTCAGCAAATTCACATATTCAGCTCTTTCACGGTGTGTCTCCTGTAACATAGCTACGTGCACTCTACATTAATACAGTTCACTACTCTTTTTTTTTTTTTAAATCTGCGAGACCATTGACATTTTAAACATTACAAAAAGCATCATTAAGTTATTATTGCCACCTTTTATGCGCAACAGCTTTTTTGTTAAATGTCTAGTTCTAGCGTTTATGTTACATGCATAAATTGTTGCCAGATTGATCCCTTACACAGTTTCTTTATCCATTTCAGCCTATGTCACATCTTACAAACTTTGCTTTTTGTGTTTGAGGGCTTTCAATAAAACAAACACACCCCCAATACCCCCCAGAAACCTATTACAATACTAACACACAAAACTATGTACATCTTCAAACACTGACGTTTCACCTTCCTAATAGGAACAAGCGTACCAAACTGACAGCCACACTCAAACTTGTTAACCCACAAGAAAGGTCATCCATACCAACATACATGGTACAGCCCATACTTCTACTAAGTGACTTCTGGTTCTCATCTTTATAGCTTTCCCAGCTGGAAAAACACTTGAATGCTTTCAGAAAACATTAGCTCCTAACCACTTCTCTTTATCCAATTGTAGACAGAGTTCCTACTAAGCATACATCTATTTGCTAGAAAATAAACTTTATATTTCAAAGTTCTTTTTCATTTACTTGCTTTCTCTTAAAACGTGTTACTAGATCAAGCTAAAGAGCTATAATCCAGTCATTCCCCTAGGCAAGAATGAGAATTACATCAATTTTTCTTTTGTCATGCTCTTTTGACCAGACTTTTTTTGTACACTGCAGTGCCTGCATTTATTTTTTTTAAAGAAAAATATGAGCACCTGTTTACATTAGTATCCCCAATTACACGTAAAAATAGAAAACTTTACTCTATAGCATACAAAAAAAAATCATACACTGCAAAAATATTACTATTAAGAAAAAAACATTTGTTTTACTTGCAGCTAACTTTCTTCCTCCTCTTCCCCTGTCCTAAGTATTTTCTGAACATTAATGCTATGAAGTACAGCATATGCTTTACAGTCTCCTGCAAGTATAAAAAAGTCGAATATTTCCAGGATTTTTTGTTCTGTCATGCTCACAAATATAATTATGGCTTTGTAATCCTACATTTGTCAATTTCCATGTTGCTGGTTTTATTCCTGTTCATATCCCTCTCCCAAATCCTGTCTCTACTTCATTTCCAACATACTGTCAATTCGTCTAGTCAACTCTTGTGCTTTTTCCCCCTCTCAAGCATTTTCCATTGAAACACTGGAAAAGGTTTCACTAGCACAGTTTTTCTCTGGTCTTTATTACCAGAACAAGCAAAACCACTTTCTGTTTCACAGCTCGCTTTTTGTTAGACAAATTTTTGTACTTCTTCCCTAGACTGTACTGCATCAAAAAATGACTCTCTCTCCAGGAAAGAATATTTTGAAGATAGCTAGGTACAGCAATTTGAATCTCATGCCAGCTTCCTGATACCCTGAATAGCACAATAAATGTACTCCTCTTCTGCCTGGTGTACAGTGAGTAATCAATCATTCTCCACAAACACTCTGCTGTCCTTCTATCACAGTTTTGTTAGAATCACCTCCTTCTCCTGGTAGGATTGCATCTCATCTATAAATGTCTAGGTTGCTTTCTCACAGCCAGGTTTGGAGCATACACACGATGTGCCCTATCAATTAACTCCTGCTGCGGAATACCAGTCCAGTTGCTTATTTGTAATTTCATAAAATTAACAGTCTGCTCCTTCCAGCTCCTCTGGTACAGCAGAAAATTTCAGGTATTCCCTACATGTACTGTCCTCCAATTCTATTATTTTTTTAAACATCTCTTCTTGAGCAGTCTCATATTCAGTCTGCCTTTTCTTCATTTCAACCTCTGATTTTGCAGTTTTATCACCTCGTCTGAATATCTGTTTAAGGTTTCTTCCATTTTTTCCAGCCTTTCGTTATTTCCGTTTATATACTCCCATCAGTGTTTCAATTGTTTTAATCAGGTCTGTATCCAGTTGTCTTATAATTTCCTCTAGGTTACTAGAAGTCATGTCTGGTGTTTGCTCTGCTTTTTGCTAAACAGCTATTGTACTTTTCCCAATCCGTGTTTTTCCTCAACTTTTGTAGCCGATTTTCCTTCAGGTCCTCTGTATTTCTTTTTTCCTGGCATCCAGGCAATACACTTACTAGCCAGCTACTGAAATTTACCCAGGAATCTAGATCCACTGGCTATCTCTGCTAAGTTTCTGTTTTTCACACTGGGAGAGCTAGAATTAAGCCGTTACTCAATGTGCAGGCATCTTGGAAGCCCGGATTTATTCAATTCTTCTACTATGACTGAGTGGGGAATTGTGCCAAAAGCTTTGGCCAGGTCGAGGTATGTGGTGTGCACAGTTTTGCGTTTATCCATTGCTTTGGTGACCTTTTCAAAAAATTCCACCAGATTGATTAGTTATACCCTTTTTGTCACTATTTTAGGCTAAATTCATCCATTTTGCTTGCAGAACAATTACTTATTGTTACAAATCCAAATAAAGTGGAAAATACTGTTTTTTCAAAATTATTTTTATCATTCCCATGTACAGAGAGGGGTATTTTTTGCGTTTTCTAAGAAACAACCATAATGCATTTCTCAAAACAGTACAGCTTTTCTGACAGCATATACAGTTTGAAAATGTGAACTCAACTAACATTTATTCAAAAAAGATCAGAGCTGTGACCAATAAAAACACTCCAGCAATTCAAAACATCTGAGGTTACTAACCAATCCTGATGAGGTTCTGATTCTCCAGAGAGATAGCTCCAGGAAGAAAAGAAGCTAAGATGGAATAAGAGCACCAAGGACAAGCAAGAAGGTGATATTCTGAAAACAGAATAAGCTGGATGCAGTCCCAAAAGGAGGTTGGGGAACCCAAAATGGTCCTTGTACATTCTTCATTTATATTCAAAGTTATTGTGTGGAGAGCCTACCGGGAATGGATCCAATGGATAGTCTCTTTGCACTTCTCCCCCAAAGGAGAAACATCAAACAGGAGTATGTGCAAAAGTTCCTTTTCAAACGAGAAAACAAATACTGCTGTATTTGTACTAAGCCATTTCCTAAGACTAAGGGATTCGATAACAAGAACCTATTAAATAGCCTTAAAATGAATAAACTCCACATTATGCTCCTAACTGTACCAGCCACAAAAGCTGTATAAAATGATAAATAAATGATGCATAAAACAGATATCAGAGTCTTGGTCCAAAAGACAGTCACATTAGCTCATGGAAAAATGCTCTAGCCAAATGTTATAAAGCAGCAAAGCTAGCCACTGCACCAAGTTTTGTAAAATACAGCTTCAAACATCAGATTTTTTTTCTACGATAAGAGAACTAGAAAACTGCTTTATGACTCTGGTTTCAAAGTACCCATCTAAGTTGTACAATGCCCAATAAACATTTTTCCAAATAATAACTAGAAGTCATAAATCTGTACTAGTTGTAAGATAAACAATTTTAAACTGCTTGCTAGTTTTAATAATTTGCTTACCATCTTTTTTAAGATAAGTTTGTACATTCCCAGTCATAGGAGCATGGTGATATTTTTGCCACTTCTCTATCAGCTCCTCAGTAAACATTTGTTTCTTCCCATCTGAACCATGGACCAAATCAGCAACATACTCTTCAATTTCCTGTGCATTCTCTATAGCTAAAATATACCTGTAAGACAAAGTTTAAAATCACTTAAATGACTATGAAAGAAACAATATATTATATCATAGTACTTGAAATGAAGAGATTTTCGACTCCCTTACCTTCAGTTTCTTTTTGTTGCACATACAATACATCTAGACCTCATAAAAAGGAGTCAGCACAGCCAGCAGGCAAGTCTGCATTTGTCAAGCAGTAAGAAAAGTACTTTGCAAACAGATTACATTGGTTAAGGCTACAGTTTGTCAGTTTATCAGAACGAATTGCATGTAAAAATGTACAGTACATTAACAGTGTGTGAACAAGTGCACAAAATGTGAATGCTTGTTAGAATAAGCCTACAAAGAGGATGCTTGCATGAAATGTGAAATATAAATATATTTACTGACATTTGATTACTGGGAAAGTCTGAATGGGTAGGAGCCCATTTTCAGCATAGGCCCAGGCAGAAAAGCTCCGAAAATAACTTGTTTGTAAAAATTAGAGAGAGAGGTATGAAACTACAGAGTATCATCAAACAAACCTGACAAGGGTACAAGGGAGCTAATAACGCGTGAAGGATAAAAATGGAAATAATGTCAAATGACACATTGAAACTACAAAGCATAAGAGGTAGAAGACGGTGATAACAGCTGCAGAAAATGCAAAGTAAAAGTGCTTAAACTAAGGATGACACCGTATGAATATGAACAAGGACAGGAACAAAAAAATTAAATAAATGAAAGAAGAACAGAACTAAGACTCAACTGTAAAGGAAGGGACAAGAAAGAATAAAACAGAAGCCAAACGGATTTCACAGAGAAAACTATAAGGAAAGCTAAACAAAAAAGGAATAAGAAAGGAGACAAATTATGAAGAGACTACTACTAATGAAATGGATGAGAGTGACAGATACTCACACAGGTTGGGTTAACTGGGACCATGACAAAGGGCACCTGGAAAAAAATTAACAGGGAAGAAAAGGGCACCAAGGACAAACAAGGAGGTGATTATTCCTCTGGGAAGGAACTAGAAGAAATTCTTAACTGGAATATAAATGAAGGTATACTGTTAAACAGATATAAATGACTAAAATCTGCAGGAATACTGTACACAGAGATGGTGAATCTGGTTAAGGACTTAAAAAAAAAAAAAAACTGGTTCTGGTGGTGCAGATTACCATGTACTTAAAAATCATGTAGAAGATAAAGCTTCATTTCTTTAGGTCTACATACAAAAATATCTACATTCACCAAGTTTATTTAATCAGATATATTGCATGAATTTTCTTTTTAAATCCTTAATTTGACATATGTGCAATACATACCATAAAGGAAGAAATTCACTACCACATACTGTTATACAATGTTATAGGCCGCGGTGGTGCAGCGGTTAGCGTTGTTGCCTCACAGCAAGAGATTCTCCAGCTTGATTCTCGGCTGGAGCCCCTTCTGTGTGGAGTCTGCATGTCCTCCCCAAGGTCGAGTGACGTTTAAAGACATGCAGTTAGGTGCGTGTGTGAATGGGTGTGCCTTCTTTGAAGGTTGAGCGTCGGGCTGGCAACTTGGCACTGTAAAAATCCACTGCCAATCATTAGTGGAACGGAGTTCCGCTGTGGTGAGCCCTAACCGGGAAAAGACGAAAGACATTTCTATATGGTTATACAATGTTATGAATAGAGTGAACCATCAATGTATACATGAACTTCTTAGTTCTTGAGAAAAAAATATTTTGGATATGAACAGATATTTACTGACTGCTGGAAAGAGCTATCATTATCTTAGTATTGTTCTCTTAGTACTGTATATGTTACTTGTGAACCTCAATATGTTTTAAGTCACTGTACATTTTCTAGCATGTTTTCCTTCTCTAACAAGTGGTCATGTTTTTGAGAACTTCAATCGTCTCTTCTGTTTCACTCGGGCGTCTGCTGAAAAATGGTTTCTGCCCAGTCGGACTAACCCAGTTAACAAATGTCAGATAAATAAAATCTGCTGCAGGATAGCCAAGACATTGGAGAAGTGTGCGTTTATTAAACATGAACATACAAAATGAACTGGCACCTAACCTAAGTGTCGTTTAATCATAGCCTCACCTCAGGCTTCGTGCCCACTGAGTGGCGCTCAGCTACAGTTATCCCACTCCACAAGGGGGAATTCACCTTTGATTCCGGGAACTACTGTCCTATCAGTCTAACGAGCCTGATCTGCAAGGGCATGGAACGCATTATCATGGAACTTGTAAACAAAGACAGACATCGGCAACCTTCAAACACTGGACCTCACCCAGTTTGGGTTCATGAAGGGCCGATCTGGTCTCCTGAACCTGACTGACGTCTTCTAATCATTCTCCAGAGTTGTGGACGAGGGTAAGGCAGTCCACACAGCCTATCTGGACCTCGCCAAGGCCTTCGACACCATCCCTCACTCTGGAATCATAGATAAACTTACTAAGCTGGACATAAATCCCTACGTCACTCGATGGGTTGCCAACTGGCTTACTGACAGAACCCAGACTGTAAAAGTAGCCGACTCCAAATCCAGCTCCAGACAAGTGACAAGTGGAGTACTTCAGGGTTCAGTCCTGGGACCGCTCTTGTTTGGCATCTATTTCTCTGAAGTACAGGCCAACATTAAGGAAGTCTGGCTAACTCAGTTCGCAGATGACTGCAAACTGGGAGCCATTACTGAATCCCCAAATAATGTGGATATTCTACAAAAGGTCTTTACAGAAACAGATGCTTGGTGCCAGAGCCATGGGCTCAAGCTTAATGCCAAAAATGTATAGTTATCCCTTTTGGGAAAAACCATGTACCCATGAATTACCACATAGGTGGCAGTACACTAAACACCGAAAGTGTGACGAGAGACTTAGGGACACAGGTGGACAATGGTCTCACCTTCAATAACCACATCGCCACAACAGGCAGGAAATCCTATGTGGCACACCTCATCGCTAAGGGCTTTTCATCCAGAAAAAAGGAGGTCATTGTCCCAGTGTACTCATCCCTCATTAGACCCATTATAGAGTACAATGCCCAGTTTGGTATGTACCTCACAAGACATCTGCAACAGCTGAAAAGGCCACAGAAATACCTCAGTAAAAGAATCACAGGCCTAAAGCAGATGTCCTATGCTGACCATCTAAAAGAACTCCAGCTATACTCTGTCACATATCGTCTACAAGGCCATGTCAAATCCCGAGCTGTTGGAGATGCTCCGCTTAAAGAAATCCCAATCCCTCGGAGCCACATGCTCCTGGGATCTAAACCTTGTCATCACAATGAACAAAACATGCTGGAGGGATAGGTTTCTGACTCAGAGACTCCCCATACTCTGGAACAGACTGTGCCCATACATGTCAAGCAGAGTGCCTCCTTGGCCCTCTTCAAAAGGAACCTTGACGACTGGATGGGAGATGGGGAATTCACCTCAGGGGTCACGTCAGTCACCCTGTGAGATAGGGGTCCAGGGATCACGTCAGTCGCCCTGCGAGACAGGGGTCCAGGGAAGTAAATATTGTGGGAAGAAATATCCAGGGAATTGTTATGGTTAGGCTTGTATAGGCCCTAGGGCCGATAGCCTAGTACCAACCTATGAAACTACAGTAGAATAAAATACTACAGAACATAAGAATGATGTATTCAAATGCAAGAAAACTAAAAAAATAAATATCAAAATATAACCGCTTACTGGAAGATCTTAGGACATGGTTTAAAATGCCAGTAGAAACAGTAACTCAGACTTTGGTTCATACATGAAGTCTGAAGGAGGAAAGCCATATGGAGGGTGTCAGTATTCACTACTGTGACCCACACATATCATTAAGTTTGTACAAAGATATTAGGAGACAGAACAGCAACTTCTGAAAAGAGACTGAACCTGTCCCATGTGAAGTCCTACATACCACACATAACAGGGGGTATAACAACATATGCCAAAATCTAGGCGAGTTACTTTAAAAGGAGAAACATAAAACAAATTAAGGAACCCATAAAAGAAACCAACATGCATGTCCCTGTCCGCACTAAGAAAGGCCTCTCTGGGAAAAAATCAATCAATCATTCTACAATAATGCCGCACTTAGGATATGTGGAGAACCATATGGAAAAGGTAAGCATATCAAAAGTATCAAAAATGATAATTTAACCACAAAAGGTCTAAAATACTACACAGCAGTGGATTGGCAATCAAATGCTTCTGAGAAAACATGAGAAGACGCACCAGTCATAGTAAGGATAAAGACTACAAGACTAGAGATAAAAACAGCAGGTGGACTTCTTGGTGAAAGTGGGAAGTCCAATAAGTAGGCAAAATAATGATTAAAAAAAAATTAAGAAACTAAAAGGCAGGAATAACAGGGGGCATACAATTTGAACACAAATATTAAAAAGCTGGTTAAGAAAGGAAGTGCATCCTAGGGAGAATGGCATCTAGAGCTAAAAATGGGAAGTGCATCTTGCCTATGTAAAGAAAGAGACTATGGGCAGTAAGGACAACTTTGGGAATACTTTGAGGCCACAGAAGGTTTCTTAGATCTTGCAAATTAAATTTGGTGGTATCTATTCATGTACAATTATCACAGAATATGAAATACTGTTAAATGAATCCATCATTCAGATAACCATTAGCATAAAAGTCAAAAAAGAAATAGAAGCTGAAATAATATGTGAATCTAAGATGGAGATGGATATTTACAAATAAGTTGGGAAAGAAACAAAAATGTTCAACTTTAGAAATAGGTCAAGAGCTAAATACCATGCTACAAGATATACAGATAATTCACCAGTAGGGCTGGTGGGACCATTGGCATTTTTTAATATCATTCCATTGCAAACATGTATCATGTGAGAGATGCAACTATAGAGCCAAGCTGGAGGCTGTCTCCACCCAAGACTGGAAATGACAGTCAAGAAGAGAAGGTTAGCACTTGCACCACACCTCCAGCCACTCATAGACCTACTAAACCAGCACTGGCAAAAAAAATACACAAATACACAAAATCATACCTGGAGGCTCTAAATAAAAACCTGCAAAAGCATCAGAGACCTCCAAAGCAGACACCCAAAAAACTTGCACCTCCCATCACAAACCAGACGACACATAAAACACAAAATCAGTGTGCCGCACAATCACAGCCCTTAAGGCGAAATAACATACCAAACACACTAGTAATAGGTGACTCTATAGTCAGGCACACTGACATCCCACTCACTAGGCTGGACAAGCAGAAGGTTACTGTTAGCTGCCTGTCGGGAGCCAGAATCCGCCACATAACACAAGCACTCAGGTCACTCCAGAACAAGTACAAATATGACTCTGTCATTGTTCATGTTGGTGTGAAAGACCTGAGACGTACCTCCCTAGACTACATGAAGAGAGACATGGAAGAGCTCTCTGATCATGTAAGCCCATGCTGGTATGACCCTGACGAGCATTCTGCCCTCACCAAGAATGATACCTCAGTATAAAGAAAAAAAATTATCAATTTCAACAATTGGCTAAGCTTCTGGTGTCATTCAAAGGGGATCCAATGTCTGTCAGCCTGGGATGACATGCTCGACAAGCCGCGTTGCTTCACAACAGACGGCTTGCACCTGTCACGCCTATGCTTTCGAATATTGGCCAAGGCTCTTGCTGCCCCCATAGTGCCTTTTTTAGGCAAGGCTCAAAAATCTAACCCACCTCCGTAAACAGCACAATTAACAAAAAAACTAAAGGTTATGCTACTCAACGCCAGGAGTTTAAATCTCAAAATGCATGCACTCGAAGCACTCCTCAGTATGGAAAACGTTGACATCTGTGCAGCAACTGAAACCTGGTTCAAAGCTCCAGAGAGCACCCCAGCACTACTGGGCTACAACTCATATCACACGTTTCAGCCACAGAACATGGACCGAAACACAAAAGGAGGGGGTGTATCCATATTCATCAAGGACACCTACACCTCCAGGTTAGTGGCGCAGCATGATACCTCTGAGATCATCCATGTGCAACTAACATCGGGCAAATCTGCAATGCAAATTGTGGCCTAGTACTGATCACCCTCCATGACCCAGGACCACCACTCGACCTTTCTGGAGACGCTGGAAAACATGAAGGTCCTACCGAACACCTAGATATTGGGCAATTTCAATTACCCTACAATTAACTGGGAAAACTACTAGAGTACAAATTCCCAGGCCCTGCGCTTCCTGGAATTCAACTCAAATGCCCTGGATCAGCTGGTAAACTTCCCCTACCAGAGGCGAAAACATATTATACCTGGTCATCACGGGCAACAGGTGTTCCACACCAGAGGTCAACCAGTCACTGGTTAGATCAGACCATAAACTAATCACTCTGGATGTCCACACCCCACCACCACCCCCAACTAAGGAAACCACAGTAAAAAACTTTTCTAAAGCAAACTTCACCTTACTTAAGGCAAAGGTGGTAAGCTTCACAACCCCCACGCTAAAGGATAACACTGCCCAAGATGCAAAAACCTTTACAAAGGCACTCTATGAGAGCCTACAAGGATGCATGGATCGTGCCATCCCTAGCAAAACCAAGACTCACTCCTCTAAGAGAAGGAAACCAGTCTGGTGGACCCCTGCCATAAATAGTCTATACAATAGGAGGAGGAAACTAGTTCAGAAAAATAGCAAATCCCAAGAAGGAAAGACATCGCTGATCAGTATAAGTAAGAAACTAAGGTCCCTCATAAAATCATCCAAGGCTAACTTCGGAAGAAAAATAGCCAAGGATTCAAAAGTTAACAACAAAGCCTTCTTTAGCTATGTTAAGAATCTAAGTGGCAACTCACAGATATGCACTGAACTAGTGCAAAACAGCATAAAATGTACTGAACCTACTGATATTGCCAACACCCTGGCAGATAGATTCAGTGCAAACTTCATCCCTCTCTCACCCCCAAAAGGGCCCACAACAATACCGGAAAAGTGTAGTGTCCCAGAAATCACAGACACAGGTGAAAACAGCCCTTTCAAAAGCCAAAAACAGAGCATCAGTGGAGCCTGATGGTGTCCCAGGCTGCGTCTTGCACGAAACTACAGAACGAACTAACTCCCACATAAACACACTGTTCAACCTCTCCACAGGCTATGTGCCCATAGAATGGCACACAGCAATGGTTATTCTACTCCACAAAGGAGAGGGGCCACAACTGACCCTAGTAACTATCGCCCCATAAGCCTGACTAGCCTGGTCTGCAAGGCTATGGAGTGCATCATCATGGAACACATTAACAAAGACATTGGGAATCTCTAAACACTTGACTTGACCCAGTTCGGCTTTAGGAGCAGATAATGCCTACTAAACCTGATTGACTTCTTTGAGAGAGTCAGCAAGGCCATAGACGAGGGAAAGGTTATTCACACAGCCTACCTTGACCTCGCCAAGGCTTTCGACACCATTCCCCACTCAGGTATTACAAAAAAACTCACCAGCCTGAACATAAACCCCTACGTCACGAGATGGGTTGCCAACTGGCTTACAGACAGAACTCACACAGTAAGAATAGCGGGCTCCAGGTCCGACTCTAAACCAGTCACAAGTGGTGTCCCACAAGGCTCAGTCCTGGGACCCCTACTGTTCAGCATATACTTCTCAGAAGTACAGGCAAACACAGGAGGACTACGGCTAACCAAGTTCGCCGATGACTGCAAATTGGGAGCCATAACTGACTTGCCGGCTGACATGGGCAACCTCCAAAAGGGCCTTGCTGAGACGGACACCTGGTCTCAAAGTCATGGCCTCAAGCTAAATGCCAAAAAATGCATAGTCATCCCATTTGGGAAAAACGAAACACCCACGAATTACCACATATGTGGCAGCCTCCTTAATACAGAAGAGATAATAAGAGATCTGGGGACCCAGGTAGACAGTAATCTCTCCTTTGACAATCATATTGCCAAGGTAGTTAGGAAATCCTTCTATGTGGCCCATTTAATTATTAAAGTGTTCGCATCTAGAAATAAAGAGGTTATAGTGCCCCTCTACTTGTCACTCATCAGACCCATCATAGAGCACAATGCCCCATTTGGGATGTACCTCACAAGACACTTCCAACACCTGGAAAGACCACAAAAGTACCTCACCAAGAGGATTACTGACCTCAAACATATGTCCTATGCAGCCCGACTGAAAGAACTCCGGCTGTACTCAGTGGCATATCGCTTACTCAGAGATGATCTGTGCCTGACTTACAAAGCCATGTCCAACTCAGAATTGATGGACATGCTCCACCTAAAGAAATCCAAGTCACTGAGAGCCACGTGCTCTGGTGAGCTAAACCTTGCCACAACAATAAATAGAACATGCTGGAGGGATAGATTCCTGTCACAGACACTCCCCATGCTTTGGTAAAAATTCCAAACTACATTAGGCAGAGCCGAGAAACCTTGACGAGTGGATGGGTAACAGAAAATACACCCCTGGGATCACTTCACTGGCTCTGCTTGACAGAGGATCAGTTAATTAATCAATCAATGGGGCGGCGAAAGTCGACACACTTTGAATAGGCTTATAAATGCCCTCGGGCAGATAGCCTAGTACCTACCTATGAACCTATACCAGACAGGAAATTTGCTCCCAGTAAAAAGTACTAACTGAAAAACAAAGATTATATGCAAATGCACCTACCGAGTATAGAATTTGGGACAATGACTAAAGCTCAGTTTTAAAAGTTTTACAAATATCCATCACTGTGCTTAAACACAAAATCAGATAATCACAGACTGCCACACAGTTTTGCCTAAGTAACAGAATACGTACACTGGATCAAGGATTGCAGGATGTTGAAATTTACTTAGAATACAACCTTCAACAACATGGCTCTTTATAGTTAGAGACCTTGCCAGCATGGTTAATTCATGCCTGGTGTAGCAGGTTAGGAATTTGTTAATGCAAAAAGAGGTCACACAGGGGTTCACATCAGGGGCTTCAGTGTGCTCATCACACACAGATTAAAATAAAGAATCCTAGATGTACACACCAACTATTCAAGTGATATCAAATTATTATTAGAAATAAGTTAACTACAAAGAGGACAAGATGGAGTATGTTAAATGCCAGAACTTGAAAAAAATAATTTACAGGAAAAAGACAATTTCACAAATTTTGAACCAAAGGATAACGATACTAGATACAAGGCATGACTATACAAAGATTCCTTCCTCTTAGGAGAGGAAACCACCATTGATAAATATACTGATATCTTTTGTAAAATTACACCAGAACCATGGGATGCTCTTTAAATTAAATTCAAGCTCTACCAAAACACCTATGTAAAAGTTTAAAATACAAATCAAGATCAAAGTTAGAATTTCCTGAACCTCCAAGATGGCTGTATGCTAATCAACAGTTGCCTTCAGCTCTCTCAGAGTGAAAACAGAAAATGAGAAAAAGGACTTCCACTGAAACGGTTTTTGGGGTAAAATTCAGTTCCTGGCTAGGAAGTACACTCCCTGAACGCCAGCAAAGAAGAAATGTGTTAAACCTGAAAGAAAATCAACCAGAAAAGGTGAAGATAAAACACAGGAAAGGATTCTGCAACTGTTAAAACAAAAAGCAGTTCAAGCTATGGCTTCTGGTAATTTAGAGGAAAAATAAATAAATCAAATGTACTCAAGAGGTGATCAAAATAAATGAAATATTGAAGAAATACAGCAACTCAAAAACAAATTGCTGGAAAAAATAGAAACTTTAACCACGCTGCAAAAGGCTTCTCAAGAAAAGCTCTTTCAAAAGACAGAGTTAAAAAAAAGAATGCACAGAGAAAGCCTGAAAACAGACTGCATTAATTTTTATGAAAGCACAATAAGCAGCTGGACAGGTGTTCCACAGCAGGATTTTTTAAACTGCAAGGGCACATCAAATGTATGCTCCAAATATGGCCATGAGAAAGCAGTCAAGACTTATATTAATAAAGATGCAACCATACCAGCAGAAATAATTTGTTCTTAGAAAATTGTGGCAAAAGGACAAAGTATCAAAATCTGGAGATAGTAAAGTGCTTGTAGAAAATGATTACTTAACACCAGGCGAGGCAGAAAAAAAGCAAATTTATCCCAACAACCAGGGAATGTCGAGAGGCAGGTGTGTGAGATTCAAGCCACTATATCCAGCTGCCTTCAGAATATATTTTTTTTCCTGGAAGATTGAAGGCATTTTTTATGCAGAACAGGTTATAAGAGAAAATAAAGTTTATCCAAAAAAAGGGAGCCAGCAATCAGATGGGGACTCTGCTTCTCATTCTGACAGTCAAGCCCGGAGAGAGACATCACCAGTGAAACCTTTTCCAACATTCCAAAGGAAAATGTTTTGAGACAGAGAAAAAAAAACACTAGAGGAATCAGGAGTACCGTGGACTTGAACCAGAGTATGGCATTTGGGAGATGGTGATTAATGGGAAGAAGAGCAGCAACACTGAAACTAGGGAATGCACGGGAGACTATAAATTATCAAATCACATTTCTGAAAAAAGGCTTTGCAAGAAAAAGTGGCCGAAAAGGAATGTATTTCTGTTGACTTTGTTAAACTTGTGGGTGGACTGTAAAATATATACTCAAGCAAAAGCAATGTCTTTCGACTTTTCCCAGTCAAAGGTTGCCACAGTGGATCACCAGTCCACAGACTGATTGGCAGTGGTGTTTTTACAGTGTCGAGTTTCCAGCCCAGCGACCCACCTTCACAGACGGCATACACACACACACCTACGAACCGGAGAACCTCTTGCTGTGAGGCGACAATACTAACTGCTGCACCACCGCAGCCGTCACAAAATATATACTCTAGGTTATTAATATTTACAAGAACATTAAAAAGGGAGAAAAAATTAAGTTTTTGTTCTTATTAATATCTGTAGAAAATATTTCATGATATAAACTGCATATTATGTACAGTAAAGTAGTTTTGTGCAGTGTGTAATAAGGGGTATTTTAAATGGGGGAGGGGTCTTTTCAGTGACTACTGTTTTTAAGATATTAAACAAATGCATTATTAGTTTTAATAAATATAACCTATACAGTTTAATAAGAGAAGAAAGGCTTGACAAAAACAAATTAGTATTAATATGCTGTAATCTCAGGATGCTGGGTTGGGTTGTTATGTACATGAGCCTCTTGTGTGTAGCTCTAGAATATCCCTTCAAATCAGGTAATCCTAAACCTCCTTGTTCTAATGGAAAGGTCAGCTTATCCCACTTAACTCTTGCCCTCTTCCCCTACCAGAAAAATTCCTTCAACTCTACTATTGTTCACAAATTCTCCTATACTTAATTACAAACATGCCTGACCCATATGCAAAAAAGGACCAAAAACATTTTCACCACTTGTATCTTACTATCCACAAATGAGACAGTCCGGTAGTATCTTTCCACATACCCTTAGCTACCATAACCAAAGATATTTTTATTTCATATTCCATATTCCTAAATACTTCATCTTATAGGTTCATCTTATAGGTTCATAGGGAGGTACTAGGCTATTGGCCCTAGGGCCTATACAAGCCTAGCCAAAAAGGTACCCTGGCTTTCGTCACCCAAGAAAATTATTTTCTTGTGCCCCTGTCAAGCAGAACCACAGAAGTGATCCCCGGGGTGAATTTCCTATAGGTTCATATTTTTAATACTACAGTGGTTATAAAACAGAAACCATCTTTTGGGATTTACTGTAAAATGTTCTGACCTCAGCCATCATCTTATGCTCTCTTAAATATTTATATTGCTGAACCAAGTCAAGGATGGGTATATAATTTACTGTTCGTTTTATATTAATTCATTTTACATCCTGAAAAAGACATGAAACTGCCTCAGAATGTTCCACGAGCCTGAGATATCCTTTTCTGGATTTATTAAGTACAAGATTATATCCTCTTCAAATAAAACCAACTTTTCTTTATTACCATAACAATTACGTCCTTAAATTTCTGAGTACTTATTTTCTTTGCCATTGGTTATAAATATAAAGCAAATGGGAAACAGGACTCCACTGTCTGGCTTCTCTGTTCACCAGGCAGAAACAGTCCTCCTTTAAATTCTTGCTTCTAATCTTTCATATACCCTCCTAATTACCCTTATTATTGTATCAGGGAATGCAAATGCTTCCATTGCCTTACTCAAAATATCCGCTTACTCTGTAAGAAAATACCACGGGTGGGTTTTGAAGCATTCTGCTTCCCTGTGGATCATCATTGTTCTATTAATCTCAAATGTTTGATTTCCACTCTGCAAAACCACACTGATCCATATCTACCAGTTTTGCAAACACCTTTGCAATTCTTTTAGTTAGTACAGACAAACACTTTCCCATGGTTTTAAAATTGAGATGGGTCTATACGAGGCTGAGTCTGATGGGTCTTCAACCGCTTTGGGTATACAGCCACTAGACCATGACTGAATTTATAGTTTTCACTAATTCATGTTGTAATAATGCAAATGCTCATATATGCATAAGTATACCATACATAGCAGATTAATATATAATAGGAAGCTATGTACACTGTGCTATCTGCAGCTGTTCTGCAACAATATCCAAATTTCTAAAAATACAGGAACCTTCAGAATTAACAACGTTCATTTTGTTGTCAGTTTCTAATCTTACAGTATTTATGTACTGCTTGTCCTAGTAAATAAAGTTCCTAAATGACCCAGTAAGCATTAATTAGATCATCATCATCATCATCTTCTTCTTTCGGCTGTTCCCATTAGGGGTCGCCACAGCAGATCACCCGTTTCCATTTCTTCCTGTCCTCTGCGTCTTGCTCTGTCACACCAACTACCTGCATGTCCTTTATCACCACATCCATAAACCTTATCTTGGGCCTTCCTGTTTTCCTGTTACCTGGTAGCTTCATCCTTAGCATCTTTTTTCCCAAATATACTCAGCATCCCTCCTCAGCACATGTCCAAACCAACGTAATCGTGCCTCTCTGGCTTTGTCTCCAAACCTTCCAACCTGGGCTGACCCTCTAATATACTTATTCCTAATCCTGTCCACCCTCGTCACACCCAGTGCAAATCTTAACATCTTTAATTCTGCCACATCCAGCTCAAACTCCTGCCTTTTTGTCAATGCCACTGTCTCCAACCCATATAACATAGCTGGTCTCACTACCCTCTTGTAGACCTTCCCCTTCACTCTTACAGGTAGTCTTGTCACAAATCACTGCTGACACTTCTCCACCCACTCCATCCTGCCTGTACTCTCTTCTTCACCTCTCTTCCACATTCACCGTTACTCTGAACTACTGACCCCAAGTATTTACCTCATCCACCTTCGTCACCTCTACTCCTTGCATCCTCACCATTCCTCTATCCTCCCTCTCATTCACACACATATATTCTGTCTTAGTCCTGCTGACCTTCATTCCTCTTCTCTCTAGAGCATATCTCAATCTCTCCAGGGTCTCCTCCACCTGTTCCCTACTCTCACTACACATCACAGCAAACATCATAGTCAACGGGGACTCCTGTCTAATCTCATCTGTCAACCTGTCCATCACCATTACAAATAAGAAAGGGATCAGAGCTGATCCTTGATGTAACCCCACCTCCACCTTAAACACATCCGTCACTAATTAGATATTATAAAATAAACAAATAACTACAAAAACTGCCACGCAACATGTATCTAACAACTTTGTTTTGACCATAAAACAAACAAACAATGACCTGAAATAACACCTCCTCCAATAGACACAAGTAGCACAGGAAACAACTACTCTCTTCTAGGATGGGTGTAACAGTACTGGCCATTCACTACCATCCCTTTCAACAGCTTCATCAGTTTTATAGGATCATAGGAGGTTACTACGCTAATGGCCCTGGGACCCTTACAAGCCTAGCAAAGAGTTTATCCCCCCCCAAAAAAAAACCTCAGTCAGCACCTGTTGTCTCTATCAGCAAAGGACACAGGTTGAACCTCTGGGACAAATTTGCGGTTTCCCATCCAATCACCAAGGCTGCACCTGAAGAGGGTCAGCAAGGTACTCTGTCTGACATGGATGGGAAGTCTACTCCAGAGATGAGGCAGCCTCTGGGAGACATGCCTGTCTCTCCATCAGGTTTTGTTGATGTCGCATATTAGATTTAGGCCTTTTGAGTGGGTAATGCGCGAGGAGTTAGACTTACGGATATGGAGCATCTTAAGTAGGACTGGCTCTGAGATTGCCTTGTAGCCAAGACACAGATCACCTCTGAGCAATCTGTATGATTCAGAATACAGGGATAGTAACTTGAGCTTGTCCACACAGAACAGGCATTGAAGGCGAGGGATTCTCTTTGTGAGGTACTTCTGTGGGCCTTCCAGTTAGTGCAGGTGTTTGGAGAGGTACATACCAAATGAGGCATTATACTCAATTATTAGCCTAATGAAGGAGGAGTACAGAGAGGTAATGGCCTCTTTTTTCCTGGATGCAATCCCTTTACTTATGAGATGAAACAAGTAAAAGGCTCTTCTGACCACTGCCGCTACACGATGGTCAAATGTGAGATTGTTGCCAACCTGTGTACCTAGGTCTCTTACCACAGGTTGCACTGTTAGGGGGTTGCAGTTGATGTGATAATCAGTAGGTGCTACGTTTTTGCCAAATCATATGATAATACATTTTTCTGCATTTAACTTAAGGCCATGACTTTGACACCAGTGATTTGTTGCTGTGAGACGCTCTTGCAGTATGTTAACATCATTTGAGGAATCAATGCACTACCCAACTTACAGTCGCCCACAAACTTGGTCAGCCTCAGGCTTTTTGTCTTTGCCTGAACCTCAGAGAAACAAATGACAAACAGTAGGGATACCATGACAGTCCCCTGGGGAACACCACTAGTGATAGGTCTACTGCTGGAGGCACCAATTTTGACCTTCTGGGTCCTATCAGTGAGCCAGTTGGCCACCCACCTGATGAGATAAGGACTTACCTCAAGTTGTGTTAGCTTTTCAATGATGCCCGAGTAGGGCATTGTGTCAAAGGCTTTGGCCAAGTAAAGGTAAGCTGTATATACTGACTTTCCCTCATCCAGGTCCTTGGTGATAGTCTCAAAGAAGTCAACTAGGTTCAACAGGCAAGATCTACCCTTGACGAATCTGAACTGGGTGGGGTCAAGTGCTTGGAGATTGCTTATGTCCTTGTTTACTAGATCCATAATAATATGCTCTATGGCTTTACAGCTCAGACATGTCAAGCTAATGAGGAGATAGTTTCCAGGGTCAGTAGTGACACCACCTTTGTATAAGGTGATGGCAATGGCAGTTCTCCACTCTGCTGGAATGAAACATACACTTAGGCTGTGGTTGAAGAGGGTGCTCAATGATGAAGCTAGTTCTTACTGGAGATGGTGAATAATACAGCATGGGATACTATCCGGTCCCATGGAAGCTGTGTTCTTTGCCTTGGGGCCTTTAACACTTGATCTACAGAGAATGTGAGGTGCGGGACAAGAATCAGGGATGTTGAATGGGCCTTTGGGGGATGGGAGGGAAGCTTGCGCTGAGCATATCTGCTAGCATGTTATTTTATTTACCGGGGTAGCACAATGATCAGTATTGACCAATTTCAGGCTCAGCCCAGGTGAAATACAAAACATTTCACAAACAAAAAATGCAGAAAAGTAGCAGCAGGATGGTTCAGACTAATTACATAAAAGAACTGTGCATATACTTTCTACTGAACAAGTACAGCGCAATGTACAATACATGCATTAGCTTCTAGAGAGTGTTCCTGGAGCACTATTCAATCTTGGTTGCATGAAATGTCAGAACTCCCTCTATGCCATGCAGTCAACATGACTATGAGAAACTTCACTGTATTTATGGAAAAGATGTTCATGCTGAAAGTCACAATAAGCCATTTCATAGCAGATTCAAAAAGTGCTAGGACAAGTGACGAAGAAGCTTGCAAAGAATGTCATTTTGTCTACAGAACTGCAACTTCAGAATCAGTTATAAACCACATAGCGGAACAAATTATTCATACTAAAAGAAATAGAAAAAAATACTTGCTTGCAGATGAGTTGTAAGTTAACTGGATTATACCATAAGTACCGATGAAAAAGGAAGCTTAAAGAGATACTAAAATATGAAGACATTAAAATGTTATATCATAAAAGATCAACCAAAACTGTGGATCCCTACTGTCTGTCATTCAGAAAGAGCCTTTTCATTTAAAATGAAGCATTCTGTATACAAGGATAGCTCAAACCAAGCAGAATTATCAGACCAAGGCAATCAAGAAATGTCTGACAGAAAAAAAGGAGTCTCAATTAGCCAAGTGTAAACAGAAGATGAGATTGGTTGCCTTTGCTAGGATTATACACACAGAGAGAACAAGCAATGGTGCTGTACAAACCGTGTATCCCAATAACCCAAGAAAAATAACTACATCCTATTCAGCCTAGTGAAGACCATCGAGTAGGAATGGTACACATTTGTTTCAGTATCAAGGCAATATCTGCAGGATACATGTCAACTACTGCTCAAATTTTCCTGAAGGCATAAAGCAAACTGATGTTACAAGTCAAGGTAGGATAGTTCTACTAAAAGCTGTACTTGAGACATTAATCTGCATTTTGAAGTCAAATAATGGTCCATGGTATGCTTGTAACTCAGATTCAGGAATTCCAAATAACACTTAAAAGTCCCATTTGCATTCAAACAACTAAACACTTGATGAAGACATCAGAGTATAGACACAGATTTTACCCTGCTGTAATACAGAAACAACTCACTGCAAGTTGTGGGTCTGTCACCCTGTTAGCTGTTACACTGTCATGGGCTAAAGAGCAGAACTCTACTTCAATATCAACTCTTGAGTATAAGAAAAGGTACAAGAGAGGCTGAAACAAGGACTTCCAAAATGTCTGCACATTGAAGAACAACTTACTTCTCCCGGTGTGAAAACAGAAACTTAGAGAAAGCCAATGGATCTAAATTTCTGGGTAAATGTCAGTAACTGGCTAGTATATGTACTGCCTGGATGCCAGGAAAAAAGAAATACAGAGGACCTGAAGGAAAATCAGCTACAAACGGTGATGAAGAAACACTGAATGGGAGAACTACTGCAGCTGTACAGCAAAAATCAGTGCAAGCTTTAGACATGACTTTCAGTAACCTAGAGAAATGTATAAGGTAACTGCACAAAAAACGGATTAAAATAAACAAAACACTGATGGAGTATATCAACTCAAACAATCAAATGCTGAAAAAATGGAAGAAGCTTTAAACAGATATTCAGATAAGGTGATAAAACTGCATAATTCAGGGGTCAAAATGAAGAAAATGCTGGCTGAATATGAAACTGGTCAAGAGAGATGTTTCAAAAAATAATACAACTAATACTGCATTTTATCTTTCTGTTTGTTTCACTGAATACTGTGTTAAAGATAGTACTGCATTTTATTTTTCTGTTTATTTGTTTCACTGAATACTGTGGTCTCTCTCTCTCTGCAGTTAGTTTTCCTCCCTCCCTGTTCCTGTTGTGGTACTAATCTTGGTGGCTTTGGAACTGCCCACCCCTCCTGTAAAACCTGTGTGTCCTGTTCAATCACAGCCTCACCTCAGGCTTTGTCCCTACCGAATGGCACCCTGCTATAGTCATCCCTCTCCACAAAGGAGGAGTGACTACAGACCCTGGGAACTATCGGCCCATTAGCCTGACAAGTCTGATATGCAAAGCTATGGAATGTATCATCATGGACCAAATAAACAAGGATATAGGGAATCTCCAAACTGGATCCGACACAGTTCGGTTTTGTGAAGGGTAGATAATGCCTGCTCAACTTGGTTGACTTCTTTGAGTCAATCACCAGAGCTGTAATGAAGGCAAGGTGGTTCATACAGCCTATCTTGATCTGGAATCATAGAAAAACTCACTAAGCTAGGCATCAACCCCTATATCACTAGGTGGGTTGCAAACTGGCTCAGAGATAGAACCCATAGTGTGAAAGTAGCTGACTCCAAGTCAGACTGTCGACCAGTCACGAGTGTAGTCCCACTGGGATTGGTCCTGGGTCCTCTACTGTTTGGCATCTACTTCTCAGAAGTCCAGGCCAACATGAAGGGACTCTGGCTGACAAAGTTCACAGACGATTGCAGGTTGGGAGCCATTATTAACTCCCCAAGTGATATTGACATCCTACAGAAAGGCCTCACTGAGACCAACGATGGGTGTCAGAACCATGGTCTTAATGCCAAAAAATGTGTCGTCATCCCCTTGGGTGCCTGTCAATCTACTGGCATTGTGATTGGCCCTTTGGTGGAGAAGAGAGGGATAAAGTTTGCACTGAATCCATCAGTGAAGAATGAAGTACTAAAAAATTATAAACATTTGAGTTTCAGACATTGAAAGCTGCGGTGGTGCAGCGGTAGCGTTGTTGCCTCACAGCAAGAGGTTCTCCCGTTCATTTCTCGGCTGAAGTGCCTTCTGTGTGGAGTCTGCATGTCCTCCCTGCGGTCGAGTGGCGTTCGAAAAGCATGCGTGAACGGGCGTGCCTTCATTGAAGGTTGGGCATCGGGCTGGTACCTCAGCACTGTAAAAATCTACTGCCAATCATTAGCGACCAGGGTTCCTCTGTGGCGACCCCAGACCAGGGTTCCTCTGTGGCGACCCCAACTGGGAAAAGCCGAAAGAACATTTGAGTTTCAGACATTAAAAGTTCAGAAAATGTATACTAATGCAAACTGTTGCCCTTGTTTATAAAAGCAATATTTAAAATCTGTTCCTTTTTTTTTTTGGCCTTTGTCTGTCCTAACCCACCCCACCCCACCCCAATGAATACAAGCAGTGCAATGTCCGGGATCTGCAGTCATACCTCTTAACTGTCCCTGATTTTGACTCAAATGTTTGCCCTGTCCCTCTGTGACTTTTGCAGGAAAGGTGGGGAATTATATTTAATAAATAATGCCAATAATTAAGAGTTGTCTCTTACTTCAAAAAATGCACATTAATTCATATATTATATTAGTCTGTCAAAGTCACTGATGTTTTATGGATTTGTACCTGATTGGTTGAGAACTATGTCTGCAGTTACTATGCTATACTAAGACTTACAACTTAATAAGAAACACTAACATTACACTTCCTAAATATTACACTTCCTAAAGTTTCACATGAATGAACTCAAAAAGCTAATGGAAGGTTGCACCACTACCTATATAACACATCACTACTACCCTAGCAACAGTTCAAAGAAGTAAACTACAAATTCTTGTCGTCTGTCGACAATTTTATGAGTTGATAAACAGGAAAACACGCAAAACTTACTGCGCAACATCTTCACTAACTTCAAGTCCGAATCTACTTTTCAACTGCTCTTTACACCACACCGCTAAATTCTCCATGTATTTTCCAGCACTGTACCCGGAACCCACTGCGTTCCCAACATGGCCAGTGGCCTAGCAACGTCACTGCACCACGTGAAGCACGCAAAATGGTAATCTAGCTGTCTTCAGAAGGCAGTGCTCTAAAGAGGGTTGTAACTAGTTTGTGCGTTTTATTGACAGTTCTTCATTTTTATTCTTTAAAACACAATTTTTATTATTTAAAAAAATCCGTATTCCATGCTGAAAAGGTTTGTCACATATTCAGTGTTAAAACTTTTTTAACAAATAACCACTGTAAAAAATATTGAATATTCAGTCATCAAAAAAGTTGTTTTTGTAATTATGAAGAGGCAGCTATTGACCATGACGTGTGTTCTGTAGTTGAAGTTAATTTCAAGTGTTCCACCTTTTACCCATCTGTTCCATGTTTTAGACAAGGAAGGTTGACATATACGATTATTTAAATATAAGATGACTAGTGCTTGTAACATTTCTATCAACTGTACTGATTTTCAAAGACTGTCCAGATTTTTGCGTCATATTTTTAGTTTATTCCTCATAAAATTGTAGTTTTCGGGCAAATCATTGGCAAGTCATTGCAGCTTGAAGTCAGAAAATAATGACAGACATTTAGTTTCAGACTCCATACCATTCACAAAATGTATGTTAATGCAAAACATGTTGTTATATCAATTTTCTAAGAGGAATGTTTAAATAAAAATTGTCCCTGTTTTGAGGTCGGAGGTCTTTGTCCTTGTCCCCCCCCCCCCCCCCATTATTTATAGAAAGTCGCGGTGGTGCAGCAATAGCATTGTCGCCTCACAGCAAAAGGTTCTCCCGTTTGATTCTCGGCTGGAGCGCTTTCTGTGTGGAGTCTGCATGTCCTCCTCGCAGTCGATTGGCGTTCGAAAGACATGCGCAAATGGGCGTGCCTTCATTGAAGGTTCGGCATCGAGCTGGCACCTCAGCACCGTCAAAATCTACTGCCGAACATGAGCGGACCTGAGTTCCACTATGGCGACCCTTAACCGAGAAAATCTGAAGGAACAACAACAAATTTCTTGCTCTAAGAGGTAGAGGTTGAGATGTATGCTTGTGAATGTTTTCTGACGAGTACGTGGATAACATTTGCTTCAGTTCTGAACAAATTATATGATTGTCTTTGTGCTGCTAGGTGCCTGATGTTCACTTTATGAGTTGGATCAGTAGTCCTTTCCCCGCATACTTCTCATCTGCTATGAATTAGGCATAGCGCTACGATCTATTACCTTGGTCAGTGGATTTACCCTTGCTTTTCCTTAAATTTACTGACGGTCTTCCTTCATAAAGTCGAGCGTACTGATGGAGGCACACCTTACCAAATGTAGACAAATATTCATCTATCAAACTGTGTAGAGTGAAGTATATGAAAACTTTTTTTTGTGAGAAGTACGAAAGTGCTTCCTTTTCTATCTGCTATGATTTCTAAATGTCAGTGCTGTGATTTTTTTTAAATAATTACATTTTATTGTAGTCGAGTGATAATGTGGTACACAAACTAAACATAATAGCCAACGCCAATTAACAGAACGAATAACATTGAGAATAAGAGATGTTAAGTTGTCCATCTCGCCTTCGTTCTTGCTGTTTGGGTTCGGAGCCGATCCTCGGCTCCGACTCTGCCATCTTCTGTAGCTCGAGAGCTGTTTACTGGCTCGAGGCTACCCCTTATCCCAGCATCAGCTACCCAGATCTCGTTTGCCGCTTCAGCTGCGAAGTTGCTTCCTTACTGCCTCAGGCTTAGTATACTTTTTTTCTATTAATATATTGTTTATTCTTGAAAGTTTGTCAAGTTTTTGTCTAGATAGTTTTCTTTTATCCCTTATCGCTTTTTTTGTGTATTTTAGCTTTGTTGGCCGTCGCTCCATAACTCGCAGGCCTTCTGTTCCCTTGAACTCGTTTAAATTAGAGAGTGCCCCCCCCCCCCCAGGATAGCCGTTTAAATTAGAGGCTTTCCTTCTGTTCCTTAACTGTAAAAAAAAAAAAAAAGTCTTTGTTTTTGTTTTTTGTAGTATAGCTTTTTATCATTGTTGTTGTGATTGTTGTTACTATAATGTCTAAAGATACCAAGGTATCTGGCTTCAAAAAGTGTGACTCATGCTGTCAGAAAATGTCTCTGACAGATGGGCACACTAGTTGTGTTTATTGTTTGGGCACTGTTCACCTGCAGGACTCCTGTTCTATATGTCACGCTTTTAGTCCAAGGGTCCTGCAGGAGCGCAAAAACAAATTAATCCTTCGGGGATTATTGAAGCCTCAGGATTCTCTGGTTAAAAGTACTAAGCCAGCGAAATCCCCTAAGTCTGTCAAGCCGTCGGCTCCACCTTCGGAGCCGACTCCTTTACTTGACCAACCAAGTATGTCTGTGCCGGCTAGCACAGACAAGACAACTCCTCCGTCAGCTCCATCTGCTATTTCGGAGCCATCTCTGAGCCATAAGAGACTGAGGTCTCCGTCGTTGGGAGTCCAGCCACTCGGCACCTCAGTCACCTTTGTTACAGAGTGAACATAGCCATCATTCTTCCCACTCCTCTCGATCCTCTAGATTATTAGATCGTGATGTGGAGAGAGTAGTAAGTAGGTTGCTTAAGTCACAGGCGTTGGCAAAAATTCTGTCCAGCCCACCTCAACAGGTATTGGCTCCAACCGCCTCTATTTCTATTCCTCCTCCGATTACATTTAGCTCGGAGCCGGAGACCATGGATCTGCAGGTAGTAGAACCGTCGGCTCCGATCATCATCTCTCCTTCGGTTCCGATGTCGGCTCTGATTACCTCAATTGTACCTTCTATCAAGGGATCTGGGAGCTGAGGCTCTCTCGTCAGCTCCGCGGGGGGAGTGGCATCGGACCCCTGTCTGACCCCATTCTCCCCCTCGGAGCTTCAGCGCAGGTGAGCTCAACTTCAACACCGGCCTCGGAGCCTTCACCCTCGATGTGGAGAAAGACTCCTGTTTCTTCGGAGCCGGAGCTTTCTCTGCCTAGAGGTCGGGACGCCTTCAAGGTCATGCAGAGTGTGCTGTCCCCCCGAGACAGCTCTACTGCCAGCTCCATCGGCTCCTCCCCCCGTGGTGTCTGTTCCAACCTCTACTCCTCCTCCAGACCCCAAGCATAGGGAACCTATGCCCCAGGACACCCCCATTGGGTGATCCCTCTTCTTCCAAAGCCTCCCCTGATCACTCGGAGGAGACTCCCAGGAAGAAGAAGAAGTGCAAGAGGAAGCACATAGACTCCCCTGAGTCTGTCACTTCAGATAGAGACATGGATGAATCAAAATGGTCCCCAAGGTCTCCCTCTGTAGATGTTTCCTTTTCAGACATCCTTGAAATGCTTAGACAGAGGAGGGACTGGACTTCCCTAGCCCCTACCGAGGACGAGTCTGTATACCTGGACGCATTCGGTTCCCAACCTTCCAAATCCTGGGTTTCTCCTCCTTTCGATTCACTCATGTCTGTAGTGGCTCGAAAGGCTTGGTCAACTCCAGATTCTGTGGAACCTACTCCGAGGAGACCAAACAAATTTATTACAGTCCCCCAGGACAAGCAATTCCTCTCCAAAGGTGTGCCCGTGGATGCCATGGTGGTAGCAGCAGCCACCAAGAAAGAGTTAGCAGAAACCTCTTCATCTGTTCATCCTCCGAACAAAGAGTCTCGGACGATGGACAGAAATGGAAAGTGAATGTTTGCTTCAGCAACCTTTTCAATGAGGTCCCTGAATTATCTATGCCATTTTACACATCTTCAAAGGGATCTCCTGAAACAGCTTGGAGATACCCTTCAAGATCCTACAGCTGAAGGAGCACCAGCCAAAGTAGCTGCTCAGCTTGCGACTCTTAATTCCATAGTTAACTCCTTCATGAGGCTGATTTCCTATGCAGCCGATGGAGTGAGCAGAGCCACAGGGACAGGTGTGGCTCTGAGGAGACATGCTTGGCTGCGGCTGTGTCAGCTTGCAGAACCCTTTCGAGCATCCTCCACCAATACTCCCTTTGATGGCTCCTTTCTCTTTGGGCCACAGGTGAAAGACACGTTGACCAGGTGTGAACAGGAAGGCAAGACTCTCTCTGCCATGGGAGTCCATTTTTTCACTCCTTCCAGACCTTATGCCAAGGGTCAGAAGAGCGGAAAGATGTGGTTCTGAAAATCCCAGGTACTCTTGCCTGACACACATGGTGATTTTTACCCTAGGGGCAGAGAGGGAAACAACAATAACAGACACCGCCCTTGTGGCAGAGGGGGTCTGCAAAACCAGGGTGCCAGATAAACTTTCTCTGCCAAACCCTTCCAGCATCCCTGAAGGGTTGCCTGACTGCTCACCTCTGGAGGCAGTCGGGGGAAGACTTTTGCTGTACCCAGAAGCCTGGCAAAATATAACAAGAGACAGATGGGTACTATCCATCATATCCGGAGGTTAAAAAATTCCCTTCCATCAATCCCCCATAGAATCAAAAAAGCCCATCCCAGATGTCCCACCCAATCTAAGGGATCAAGCAGTCACAGAAGTTTCAAGACTGCTAGAAAAAAGAGCCATTCATGAAGTCCCCGCAGACCAACTAGGATCCGGAACTTACTCAAGATTCTTTTTAGTACCAAAAAAGACAGGGGACTGGAGACCAATATTGGATCTCAGTAGATTGAACAAATCTGTACAAAAAGAAAAGTTCTGGATGGTGACACTGCAGCCATTTTCCCTTTTTTGGGTCAGGACAATTGGATGTACTCGATAGATCTTCAGGACGTGTACTACCATATCAAGATGGACAGATGCTCCAGGAGATTTCTTCGCTTCCGGGTAGGGGCCAGTCATTACCAGTTCAGAGCTCTGCCCTTTGGTCCCACCTCAGCCGCCAGGGTGTTCACCAGGTGTATGGCTGTAGTCATGGCTCACCTGAGGCGTCAAGGATTCCAGGTGTTTCCCTATCTAGACGACTGGCTCCTGACTGCTACCACCAGGTGTCAACTCTTAGAGGCACAGGATTATACAATCACATCATGCACTCAACTAGGCATTACAGTAAATTTCAAAAAATCTGCCTTGTTGCCCTGTCAGTCTATCACATACATAGGAGCAGAATTAAACACAAAAGAAATGTTTGCAAGATTACCACAGGAAAGAGTTTCCACTATTCATCAACAAGTGTTAATTCTAATGCAGAGCAAAAGGGTTCAAGTCAGACATGTCCTCCAAGCTCTAGGCTCCACGGCAGCTGCCATTCTTCTTGTCCCATTAGCGCGTTTCCACATGAGAATCCTTCAGTGGCTTCTTTTCACGCAGTGGTCTTTGCAGGAACTACCCATGTCTCACATGATCCTCATCACAGAAACATGCAAAAGGCACCTTTCTTGGTGGATGGTCTCCCCACTAGTAATTCAGGGCAGACCTTTCATACAACCCCCTCCGGTAGTCACAGTGACCATGGACGCCTCCCTGATAGGGTGGGGGGGGGTCATTATCTAGGCTGGACAGTCCAAGGCACTTGGCAACCTCACGAGTAACATCTGCATATCAATGTCCTAGAAATGAGAGTGGTTCTCCTAGCGTTGCAAGCCCTTCAAGACTCTCTTCCTTCCGGGACCATTGCAATCCAAATGGACAACATGTCAGTGGTGTGGTACATCAACAAACAGGGCAGGACCAGGTCTTACCCCTTGTGTCGAGAAGCACTCTGACTGTGGCAATGGGCGATTTCCTCCCAACGTTTTCTGATGGCAACACACATCCCTGGGAAATCCAACATTATAGCTGAAAGGCTCAGCAGAGCTATCCTCGTGCCTCACGAGTGGCCTCTGAATCAGGAAGTTGCGGATCTTATTTTCCGCAAATGGGGACAGCCTTGCTGCAACCTATTTGCCACTACTCTCAACACCAAATGCAGCAGCTACTTCTCCCTGGTTCCTCTTCCAGGTCATATACCCAGAGATGCTCTAGTCCACGACTGGTCTCAGGGACTCCTTTACACTTTTCCCCCCTTTCCCCTAATTCCAAGACTCATACAGAAAGCAAAATTGTTGGGTTGCAAAATGATCCTCATTGCCCCATATTGGCCTTGACAAAATATGGTTCCCGTTCCTACACCTCCACCTATTGGGTCAACCGTGGATTCTGGACCCAGTTCCAGATCTTCTGATTCATCAGTCAGGCGGGTTGCACCAATCCCTTCAAACTCTCCAGCTCACAGCTTGGTTACTCCACTTCCAACCTTAGCCAGGCTTTCCAATATCTCCCCAGCAGTCCGTGATATTATTGTTTCCTCACATAAGTCTACCACGAGGAAAACGTATGCTAGTAAATGGAAACGGTTTTCTTACTAGGCACAATCTAGAAATCTGGATCCTTTCTCAGCTCCAGTCCATGAAATTCTTGAATTTCTACCACAGCTTTTTCAGTCTGGTGCGGCTTCCGCTACCATTAGAGTACAACTGGCTGCCATTTCTAATTTTCATATCGGTACGTTTAATTCTAGCATAATGTCTCAAACTCTGCAAGGCCTTTATGAAAGGAACATCTCTTCTTAGACTCCCAGTTAGAGATCCTCCCCCTCCTTGGGATCTCAATTTAGTTTTAGCCTCCTTAATTTTGCCTCCCTTTGAACCAGCAGCATCATGCTCTTTAAATTTTCTTTCTTGGAAGACACTTTTTCTGGTTGCTATCACTTCAGCTAGACGTGTCTCAGAACTTCAAGTACTATGTCTTCGTCCTCCTTACCTGGTATTTCACAAGGACAGAGTTTCTCCGAGGACCAATCCATCCTTTATTCCTAAAGTCTGCTCTGAGAACAATTTAAATCAATCCATAGATCTCCCAGTTTTCTTTCCTAATCACAGCAACAAGGCAGAATACAAGCTCCACCAATTGGATGTACACAGACAATTGCGTTTTTACCTCCATAGAACTAAGGAACTAAGAAAGTCAGACCAGTTATTTCTTTCTTATGCTTTCAACAAACAAGGCCTTCCAGTTTCTAAAGTGACCTTATCCAGATGGTTATCTGATACTATTGCCTTTATTTATCAGTTATGAAATAAAGAGCTACCAGCTAAACCAAAAGGTCATTCCACTAGAGCATTGGCCACCTCTGTAGCCTTTCAGTCTAGGTTGCCCATAGACTCCCATCTATGCAGCTGCCACTTGGGCAAACCCCCACACTTTTATCACTCATTACAAGGTAGATATGGTCTCCTGAAGCAGAGCTTCCTTTGGTTCTACTGTTCTGAAGAGTTTGTTCCAATGAGCCACCCGGGATTTTAGGTGCTAGGGACGCTGTCCCAAACAGCAAGAATGAAGGCGAGATGGACAACTTAACTCATTCCCTCCAGTAGAGCTCTTTTGAGTGTATATCTTTAACTCCAAGTGGGTGTGGCTTCAGCATTTAAAAAATGAAGTTATCACCTCACAATTATAACAAATAATTGACAGAGGTCATATATCAATACAATTGTGTTTGCCATCATGTATGCTTCAAGATAAAATATTCTGACACCTTTTATGCAGCATGGTTTTAGAATTATTAATGCAAATATGAACAGGCAATATTTGACGGCCAGAGGCGCAGTAGGCGGTAACTGCAGAAACGCCTGGAGACGTTACTCAGCTGTAATGAGTTAACATAAAGAAGTTCTGTACCTACCATAACATTCCATGTTAGTTGTCTTCATCTCGCCTTCCTTCTTGCATCCCTCCCTCCTTCCCCCTTCCTAGAGGATTGTGAGAAGTTCCCTTTGTTTTCACTGGCTGAGCATCTTTTATTACTTCTCATGCCAGGTAACTTATAACTCTTCCTTGTTTAGGTGTATTGGACAACCAGCTTTTAGGGATTGGTTACTCTACTTATGTCTAGTGTGCTCTATCACAAACAAGATCTGGGTAGCTGACGCTGGGCATGCTGGGATAAGGGGTAGCCTCAAGCCAGTAAACAGCTCTCGAGCTATAGAAGATGGCCGAGTCGGAGCCGAGGATTGGCTCCGAACCCAAACAGCAAGAAGAAAGGTGAGATGAATACAACTAACATGGAACGTTATGGTAGGCACATAACTTCTTTTTTCGCTGCTGTCCATAATCATTAATCATACCTCTCAACTTCTTAGCACAAGAAATCTGGACAGAGCCAAAAATAATGGGGGGACAAAGGCTTAAAAATAGGGACACATTTTAAATATTGCTTGTTGAATAAATTTAGAAAGTTGCTAGAATAAAATGTTTTGTGTTAAAATGTATTTGTTCCTGAAGGATATGAAATCTAAAATTTAAAAGTTTGTCATTATTTAGTGAATTCAGTCCTCCCTATTTTGCCAGACAAGCACAAGTTTTATGAGAAACAGACCAAAAATTTGAGGCAAAAATTTGGACAGTTGAGAGGTATAAATTCATATGCATATGTGTGTGTGTGTGTGTGTGTGTGTGTGTGTGTGTGTGTGTGTGTGTGTGTGTGTGTGTGTATATATATGTACACACACACATATATCTCTATACATATACAAACACATATACATGTGTATATACAGATATATATACGTATAACTATGTATATATTTTTATGCATATAAATAACTACATATATGAATACATGTATATATGTATTTGTAAATAAATGCATAGGTGTGTACAGGTATACATATATATATATATATATATATATATATATATATATATATATATATATATATATATGGGATCCGTACAGATCCCTGACGGCACTTTCTGCCAAAGCAGAAATCACCGAACATACATAACTGAAAGTGCTGTTCACCGAAGCAGCACTTTCAGTTATGTATACTGGTTGTGCCGGTCGCAATACGGTGCGGTTAAGGGAGAATTCCCTTTTCCCCACTGTAGTGCGACCACAGAGTGAGAATATAAAAGTAGGGGGTGTGGGGGGGCTGTACTTTCGGTTACGTATGTTCGGTGATTTCTGCTTTGGCAGAAAGTGCCGTCGGGGATCTGTATGGATCCCATATATATATATATATATATATATATATATATATATATATATATATATATATATACACACATACATACATGTATATGTGTGTGTGTGTGTGTGTGTGTGTGTGTGTGTGTACAAGGGAGCTTTTGAATATGTCAACTGTATAGCTGACAGCTGTTTTTTTTTTTATCATTACACTACTGGGGCTGGAGAATATGCCCTTTCCATGGTATTGTGGGATCTCAGAGTTGGAATATATTATTAGCAGGATATGTGGAGGGAGTAGCCTCCACATAGGGGGTGCAGGGGTGTTTGCTGTACTGCAAAATAAAATTGCCTTTTTTATTGAATGTTTAGAGATTTTATTTCAGAGCATGCACAGTTCAGTGTTTGCTTTTTTTGTGTGTATGCCACCCTGAGCAACTGGCAATAATGGAGAGCAATGGACTCAAGGGTACCTCGCATCTATGAATAAAAATGCAAGTTATGCTAAGTCTAGTGTTCTCCATTATCACCTAGCACTCAACCTCTTTCCTCCAGAATCAAGCAAGTACACTCATGAGTGCCAGAACCATATGGCAGAGGGGTGAGAACCCCCCCATTTTCAAGAGCTCCCCAATATGTCCTGAAACTGCTGCCCGAATAGCTATTACAAACAAACATTCACATTGGCATTTTCAAGGTAACAGCAAGGTCAGGCAGCCAGAAAAAGACAATTTGAGCGGTACAGAAAAAGACAATTTGAGCGGTACGAAGGCTCAAAAAATGGGACATTTTTAAACTTACTTATTCATTTAAAATTTTAATAGAAAAGCTTTTTTTTAATTAACAGAAGTATGAAACTTTAATGCCTGCCATTAGTGGGTTGTGGGTGGATGGATTGGTGACTGACTGTAATCTTCTGCATACCTCTCAACTTTTGCTTAAGAATTCTGGACAAAGCCAAAACTGATGGAGGAGTAGAGGGCCAAAATTGGGGACAGATTTTAAACATTGTTCTTATAAATTTAGAAAGCTGCAAGAATAACAGGGTTTGCATCAGTATACATTTTGTGAAGGATATGACGTCTCAGACATGAATATTTCATTACTTAGTTGGCACAGTCCTCAATGGTTTGCCAGAAAACCACACATTCTATGAAGAACAGACCAAAAATATGAGGCAAAAATATGGACATAGTGTGAAATTCTGGAGAGTTGAGAGGTATGATCCAGAGAGATTTACCAGAAAATCAAGCATTTTAAAAGGGATAGATCAAAAATATGAGGCAACATCAGGGATGTCCTGCAGAATTCTGAACAGCTGATTTATTGACCCTTTTCAGCCACCTCCACCCTGAGATCAACAGCAGTAAAGATAATTTACACAAGTAAGTAACAAAATGAAACACTTGGAGCCTCCAATACTACGAACTACGACTTTATTAAACAAAAACAACAGCAATAAATGCTTAACTTGTTCACTGCATTTTTCGTCAGCCATGAAACTTCTTCAGCAAAAAAACGTTTATTGCTGTTGTTTCGGTTTAATAAAGTCATAGTTCGTAGTATTGGAGGCTCCAAGTGCTTCATTTTGTTACTTATTGGTGAAGGTATTCCTGAGGCACTTTTTCTCAATAATTTACACAAGTGCAATAAAACATTACATTCATGCACATACTTCATACAGTTAAGAGGTATTTTTAATTTCCATAAGTTGGTGCAGACCTGCATGTTTATTTACTTTCATCCACTAAGTACCAAGGTAGGCTTTGGATCTCCTGTGTAATATGCTGTTTTAGGCAGAATTTGGCACAAAGGTACATTTCACTGGAGGTAGACCGACTTCTAGTGTAGTAATCATTTTGCTGTATTTAATTATTCATTCATTCTCTACACTGACATTTTGCTATTCAGGATCATTATAGGGGTAGGCAAAGATTTCCTATAAGCTATGGAAGTAAGTAATAAAAACAGATTAGATTCATAGATTCGTAGATATTCCAAGGTCAAAAAATGTTATGACCATTCACACTTTGTCAGTACTCTCCCTCAGGCATCACCTCCTTTTTTCAGGAGGGCCAGACCAGTAAAACACAGAGTAAATTTGTGGATACCCATCCAGTCACTAGTTTCTGTTTAAAATAAGATGGTAAGTTGCACTGTTTAACAAATGGGGGAAATGTATTCAAAAGTTTCAGGAGGTGCTGCCTTATAAACATGCCTCTCCACTGTGCAGTGTTGGTGAAGATTTAGACCCCTGTCTCTACTGCTGGTGGAGATATTGGACTTGCGGAGAAACAGGGGATCCAGGATAACTAGGTCTCTAGTAGTGCAGCAAGCAAGACAGACTTCTCCCTCACTGAATAAAGGGATAGAGCTTCCAGCATATCTTCTTAGCTTGGGATTTTAGGCCTGTGATCTTTTTGGTTAGGAAACTTTAGGGTTTTGCTAACTGTTTTAAATGATTAATGAGATACACCCCAAAGGGGGGAACTGTACTCACTAATTATCATGAACAATGCTGAGTATAAGGGAGTAATTACCTCTTTAGACCATGGGGTATTCCTTTGGCAATTAGGTGGGCTAAATATAAGGATTTCCTAACAACTGTGGTCACATGATGGTCAAGACAGAGGGAGCTATCAGCCCGTGTATCTATGTCCCTGACACATTTTTTATTTGCAGTTGTAAGTTGGTTGTGTTATGTTGGGGGGAGGGGTTGTCGACCAAAAGTGATACTGCACTTTTTAGCATTCAGTTTGAACTAAATTTTGGTACACCAAAGGTTTACTAGGGAGAGTTCATTCAGAGGAGTTTGGGTGAAATACTGTGACTGAAAAACAACCTCCAGTTTGCATTCATCTGCAGACTTTGTTAGCCAAAGGTGTTGGTTCTCCACTTGTGTTGTGGATCAGAGAAGTAAATACCAAAAAGAAAATGTTCCAACACTGAGCCCTAAGGGGATACCAGTGGTCACATTCATATTTACTGATTAGGCACCTGCAAATCACACTGTGTGGGCTCTGTCTTTCAGCCAGTTTGCTATCCATCTTACTGCATATGGAGTCATATGATACCAGCATGGGGAATAGTGCTAAAGTCCTTCACCAAATCAAGATATCAGAGATGGCCTTCCTCTGTCACCCCTGGGATTTCGGTTACTGGCTAAGGCTCTTGCCACCCCCATAGTGCCTTTTTAGGCAATGTCACAAGAACAAAATTTATGACGTAAAAATACCCTCTAAAAACAACCTCAAGGTTATTTATTTATTTACATTTGTTTACCGGGAAGTTCAGACTGGACACAGGTCCTTTTTCAGTAGTGGTCTGGGGAGAAAAGCTCCACAGAAAGAAATAGAAAACAGAGTACATGAAGAACAATGAAATACAAATAGTAGTGCTAGTACAAGCAATCACATACATCTAAACTTTAAAACAAGTTACAAGCAGAACTATTAATAACATAATAGCCAATGATACAATGTATAGCATTTAGTATACAAATTAAAATGACATATTATACAAATAAAAATGACATATAGTAGTTGTTGATAATACCCTAGCTGCGAGTTAGATATAGTTAAGGCAGATTAGTAATAAATTCATTGAGCTGAAACAGATTAGCACATGATCTGAAACACTATATAAAGCAGAATGTTAATCCAGATGGTGGGAAGAGCTAGGAGGAGCTAAGGAGTTAGTCTGGATGAAGGTAGGAGTAGGGAGGTGACAGGGAGAATGCAGGATGTGGTGTTGCCAGTAGGATAGGAGTGAGATAGTTGAGAGATTGAGTAGGAATGGGAAGGGAGGAGGTGAAGTCAGTGCCTGTGGAGAAGAGATAGCAATGTTCTGATAGTGGGAATGCAGGGGTGGTTAGAGGAGGGAAGAAATGTAAGGAGGGGAAACCGTAGGTGGGAAGTGCTTAGTCGGGATGCATGCATTGACATAACCACTGTCCTTTGAGGTGGGTTTTTAGAGCAGTTTTGTAGAGAGTGCCTCATGTAAGTGTGGTTATGGAGGGGAGAGGGTGTTCCATAACCTGGCAATTTTGCAGGAGAAAAGAGCTTCTCCAGCAGAGTTCTTGGGTTTGGTTACAAGAAGTAGTTTTTTGTTGCTGGAGCATAGAGGTCTGGTGGTATGGTAGCACTGGAGAAGATTTTGAAGGGATGGTACTTTGAAAGGATGGTTTACAAACTTGTAGGCCAGAGCGAGTTGATTTAGGTGTAGAAGTTGAGGCAGTTCAAGCCAGTCAAGTTCTCTAAGTGCGATACAGTGGTGGCTGTAATAGAATGCTCCAGTGGTGTATTTAGCAATTTTATTGTAACAAGCCTCAAGCTTCTTTAGGTCTGTTTGCCTGCGGTTGGTAAGTATAGGAGAGGCGTAAAGAAGAGAGGAGATAAGGTGGGAATTGGCCACAGAAATTCTGGCAGTTTTCATGAGGAAATGTATGTTTCTATAAAGGGCTCCTAGTTTTTTGTGCACTTTTTTATGGTTAGTGAAATATGAACGTCGAATCTGAGATGATTATTGATCTCAACACCAAGTAGCTTGGTGTGTTCTGTTGGGGAGATGATGGTATTGTCATTGGCTAGGATATTGAAGTGAGGGTCAGGAAGGTTAGATTTTTTGGGTTGAAAGATGAGGAGTTTGGTCTTGCTAGGGTTGAGTATTAGCTGGGCATCAGATAGCCATGTTTCCACTGAGGAAAGGCTTCTTGGGTGATCTTATGAAGTTCTGGTATTGTAGGGGCAGAGCAGATGAGGGTGAAGTCGTTTGCATACTTTTTGAGGGAGGCCTGCTTGGTGGCTGTGAAGAGATTACTGGTGAAGAGAAAGAATAGTAATGGTCCAAGGATGGATCCCTGGGGAACACCAAGTGTAACAGGAAGTCGAGGAGTTAGATCATTAAGCCAGATAAAAGATTGTTGGCGTTCAGTTAGGTAGCTGTTAAACCAGTCTGTAGCTGATTGGGGAAAGGATAGGCTAGTGAGAATGGAGATTAGTTGTTTGTGAGAGACCATGTCAAAAGCCTGTTATGCTGCTAAATGCTAGGAGTCTAAACTAGAAACTGCACTCACTGGAAGCAGTCCTCACCTTGGGAGATGCTGACATTTGTGCAGTCACTGAGACCTGGTTTAAGATTGCAGAGGGCACCCCAGCTATACCAGGTTACATTTCCTTCCACACGTTCAGACCACAAATTAAAGGAGTGAGAACTGAAGGAAGTGGTGTATCAATATTCATTAAAGATAAATACACCTCTAGATTGGTTAAACAGCACGATTCCCTTGAATTACTTCATGCAATTGTAGGTAAGACCCCACTTCAAGTCATTGCCAGGTATAGGACCCTCTCCATAAATCAGGACATCCACTCACCCTACTTGGATCTACTTGAGTCAATCAAGATACAACCAAACAGCCTAGTTTTGGCTGACTTTAATTACCAATCCATTGACTGGGTAAATTATATGTGTTCTAACTCACTTGTCCAAAGGTTCCTGGATGCCCTGAACCAGCTGGTTAACACACCCACAAGGGGGCTCAAACATCCTGGATCTAGTGCTCACCAACATGGGGACCACTACACCACCCTCAGTGTGTGGCCATCCATGGTTAGATATGACCACAAAACAGTCTTGTTAGAAGTAACTATAAGACAAGACCCCCCCCCCCTTAGCAACAACTAAACTAAAAAACTTCTCCAAGGCCAATTACAACCTCTTACATGACAGTATAAATATCTTCATATCCACTCCCCCCACTGATGTAACAGACACCTATGCTCAGTTGGGTCTAGGACTATTCACTGAAAGCATATTTCACTGAAACACATTTGACTGTGCACAATTCACTGAAAATGCAATTCACTGAAACACATTACACTGTAGTGAGACCCTGGAGTTAGAATATATAGTGAGGAGGTGGGGTGGGGGGCATAGCCCCCCACCTATTTTAAATATTTTGAACTATACACATGGATACTTGCAATTTCAATAAATTACTCTTTTCTAAACTTAATATATATCCAAACTATGTGGGGGGGGGGCTATACCCCCCTCACTATATATACTAACTCCAGGGTCGCACTACAGTGGGGAAAAGGCTATATATAACTTTCAGTGAAATGTGTATCAGTGATTTGTGCACAGTCATTTGACTTTCAATGAAATGTGCTTTCAGTGAATAGTCCTAGACCCGCTCAATTATACACCAATGCTTTATACAAGCACCTGTACAATTGTATTGACTCTGCTGTACCTGATAGAACCAAAGCAAGATTTTCAAGGAAAAGTAAACCTGCCTGGTGAACAACTGCCATTAATAAGCTATACAACAGCAGAAAGAAATTTCTGTCTAAGAGTAGGAAGGTACAGTCTCAAAACTGGAAACATTCCCTCCTCAACTTAAACAAGCAAATAAGACTGCTAGTGAAGTCCTTCAAAGCTAACTACGAATCCAAATTAGCTTCCCTAACTAAGGATAACCACAATGCTTTCTTTAGTTTCATCTGTAACCTCAAAGGTAAGGCCCAAATTTGCACTGAACTCATAATTAATGGTACTACATATACAGAACCTGTGGATATAGCAAACCTGCTGGCTGATAGGTTCAGCGAAAATTTCACTCCTCTGTCCCCACCACATATACCTCAAAGCATCCCTAACACCTGACCCCCATCTAGTATCTCCAGGGCACAGGTGTTAAATGCCCTGTCCAAGGCCAAAAACACAGTCTCTGTGGGACCAGACAACACCCCGGGCTGTGTTCTACATGGGTTAAAACAGGAATTAGCATCACCATTGGACACACTTTTCAATCACAGCCTAAGCACTGACTTCATCCCAGCAGAATGTAAATCAGCTACCATCATCCCTTTGCAAAAAGGGGGTGGATCCATGGACCCTGGAACTATAGATCCATTAGCCTGATCAGCTTTATCTGCAAGGCCATGGAACTAATCATCATGGACCTTATTAACAAAGATATTGGAAATCTCCAAATGCTCGACCCAACCCAGTTTGGTTTTGTCAAGGGGATATCATGCCTGTTAAATTTGGTGGACTTCTTTGAGACAGTCACCAAAGCCCTAGATGAGGGCAAATCAGTGCATACAGCCTACCTAGACTTAGCCAAGACCTTTGACACAATCCCCAAGTCAGGCATCATTGATAAACCCACCTAGCTGGGTATCAACCCATATATTGTCAGGTTGGTTGCAAGCTGGCTCACATATAGAACTTATACGGTCAAAATAGGGAACTACACCTCCTCCAGCAGACCCATAACCAGTGGTGTTCCACAAGGATTGGTTCTGGGATGACTACTGTTCAGAATCTACTTCTCCAAAGTACAGGCTAAAACTAAAGGACTGTGGCTAACAAAGTTTGCTGAGGACTGCAAATTGGGAGCAATCATCGAAACCCCTAGCAATGTCAACATCTTGCAAGAAGGTCTTATGCAGACTAATGATTGGTGCCAAAGTCATGGTCTTAAACTTAATGCAAAAAAATGCATTATCATCCCCTTCTGCAAGAGTGATGTTCCTGCAAACTAACAAGTCAATACCAGTACCCTAAGCACAAAGTCAGTGATGAGAGATCTCAGCACACAAGTTGACAGCAACCTTAACTTCGATCACCATGTCTCCACAGTGGTAAGGGCATTTTATATTGCTTAATAGAGTGCAATGCTCCCTTTGCAATGGTCCTTTCCAAACACCTGCAGCAATTGGAGAGACCACAAAGGTTCCTTACAAAGAAAATTCAGGATATTCAAAATCCGTTTTATGCAGACAGACTGAAATCATTGTCACTTTTCTTTATGTCATACAGACTGCTCAGAGGCGAACTGTGCCTTGCATATAGAGTAATCTCTGACCCAGTTTTAATGGAAATGCTGCACATTTGCAAGTCAAATGGCACACAGGTCAGTCGCTCAAAGGACTTTAACCTGGTATGTCAACAGAACTTGCTGGAGAGACAGATTTGTCTCACAGAGGTAACCCCACCTTCGGAATAAGCTTGCTGTTCATGTTAAACAAAGCCCCTCATTGGCCCTATTTAAGTGTAATTTGGACAACTGGATGGGTATCCAGAAATTCATCCCAGGGGTTCCACCTGTGTCCCTCTTTGACAGGGGCAATAGGTGCTGATTTTAATGTCTACTTGAACCAGACACCCTTAGGAACATAGGTTGAACTTGGCTAGGCTTGTTAGAGCCCTGGGGCCATTAGACTAGTAACCTCTTATGATCCTGTAAGATAAACCACATGCACTATATACCTACCATCTACAACCCTTTTGAAGAAGTTTACCAGGTTAAATAGACAGGCCACAGTTTATGAGGCTTATAAGGCTGATAGGACTTTAATTACCCAGGTCAGTTGTAAAAACACTTTTGTGTGTGTGTGTGAGGAGGGGGGGGCATCACCCCTGCAGTGAGCCATTCGTCAGGGACAAAGCCAGTAACTAAACTTAAGGTAAATACCTTGAGAAGTGTGCATGCAAGGGCTTGTTTAAGACCATCATGCAACCAGGTATATGATATGTAGCAATAAATAATGATACAGTCAATATGATTGTTCTATACCAGAAATCTGACAAAACCAAGCATCTTGCATGCTTTTTTTAATTATCAGGATGTTACAGTGTTATAAAATATTTTATGGGGAGTGGCAAGCCTTATCGATAAGCTGTCTGAGGTACTTAAATGGGGCAATCCAAGGCATTGATGAATGTTTTGACTGTGGCCTTTAGTGAAATGAAACTCTAGGAAAGGGACTCCATGGGCACCCCAGTGTCCACTGCCTCCCTGTATACCAGTATTGTGCCCCCTGCTTTTTCCTCATCTTGTTCTTATAACGCCATTCAGATTTTCAGATTCCTTTTTTTCCAAACTTTTTCCTACATTGTTTCAGTATCTCCTAAATGGCTAAGATTATACCTTAATAAATGGGGTGGACATAACCAAATTAAGCCAGAAAGAGCCATGGGAAGCTGTTTAACACCTCATTTGGACTTTTTTCTAAAGTCCGACTGAAGTGTTTAGCACTATGAATGAAGTGTTTAACAGCTTCACACCACTCTTCTGTGGTGGTTTCTCTGGGTATGGCAGGAGTAAGTGTGTTACAGCACTACCGTATTTTTCTCTCTAACCTTTGAATATAGGGCCCTGGATCACATAACATGCAGGTGCAAGATTAGTCTCATTTGTATGTTTCTATGAAATTTCTGTGCAGTAATTCATATTTACAACAAACATATATATATATATATATATATATATATATATAAATGTATACATCTTGTGTCACAGATATGATTCTGTTATGACAGAAGATAGCAAAAAAGTGCCCTTTTAGATCACAAATTGACCCTTTTCCCTTCCACTCCACCAGCCTTCAACATCTTCTGGCATCCCTGAGAACACTTTTTAAGATATTAATATTATTATGTTGAAAAGTTGGCAAAGTAAGATAATCTTATTTAGTCTATAACTAAATATTGCCATTATCCATTAAGTGTAATTCACCACCTTTTCTCGCAGAGAAATAAGTAAGAGAGACAGAGCAACATTTTGAGACAACGCCAAAACATTTGAGGGGGGTTTGCAGAGATGTGCACACAAAAATAAAAGATTGAAACTTCAACCACCAATAAGCTTCATAACAGTAACCTGTAAATTCTGGAGGAAAGTCTAGTGTGTGTACAGCTATGCTTCTGCCTTAACACTTCAACCATCATATAAAGACACTATTTCAGTCCAGTGTTCTTCATTATCACTACAACATCAATATTTGGATGTTTCAGTATACACACACATGTGTATATATGTATGTGTTTGTGTAGATAGATACAAATACAGGTATACACAAATATATAATATATGTACTTACACATGTATCTATATCTGTCTATTTATTTATCTATATTAGCATGAACAAGAGTAAGTAAACTTAATATATAAATACAAAACAGCATGCACAAGAGTAACATGAACCCTTGGAGTAAAGGCCAGTGTCCATTGCAGTAAATATTAGTAAACCTGAGGTACAAGCAGTATGGGTCCACCATCAGGAGGTAATTGATTCTGACATCCCATATGAGGACATTGTTTCATAAGCACACTGTTTGAAATCAGTTCTCAAAATGACTGTTTATTCAGATCACTGAGTAAGTCAGGGAAATTGATTGTGACCTATAAACATTTCTAGGACTATTTCCATAAAGAGAGTGCTTGGCTAATGAAAATGCATCATAACTTTGAGAGAAATTTATTCTCTACTCATCCAGTATTTCATCACAGAGAATTTAACCTAAGTGGACGTTATGCTAATTAAATAATAATTTTAAGCTGAATTATATGAAATAGGTGTACCAAGCATGCAATTACACCAGTTGTAATAATTTTTATCTCCGATATTGAGATAGAATCAATGGATTTGTAGGTCTAAAAATGTAAAACACATCTGCTATTATAGTGGATATTTTCCACATAATGTGCAGTTGGGTGATCTAATTTACTCATAACTTCTAACTTGTGAGAAGTCACTTAGTCAATGTGTAAAAACAAACTGTTAGTGTGTACATTTAGAATAAGGTAACATTTTTGCATTTGTTGTTCCAAATTGTTACCCAATCCGGATATACTTGTGTTACTTTTAATAATGGCAACCAGTAATGTGAAAAATTAGTGTGGAAGTTAATACACAGTTGTAAAAAATGAGAGGTAGTATATCTTTTGGTGCAGCTCAGCTGTAATGCAAGTTTGTTTGTGTCTTTCGGCTTTTCCCGGTTAGGGGTCATCACAGCAGAACTCCAGTCCGCTAATGATTGGCAGTAGATTTTTACGTGCCGAGTTGCCAGCCCTGATGCACAACCTTCAACGAAGGTACGCCCATTCACGCATGTCTCCACACAGAAGACGCTCTAACTGAGAATCGAACAGGACAACATCTTACTGTGAGGCGACAATGCTACCGCAGCACCCCTACCGCAGCTTTAAATATTTTATTACCTAATCTAAAAAGCTAAGACAATTTAACAACCTTCAGATAAATAGTGCAACTGTTATTTTTCTTTCTGTTTTAATACCCATGTATCAAACAGCTATATGATAGCTGCATTCAGATTTTAAAACACTCCTAAACAGTGTCTTATAACCTCATTAAGTATACTGTTAGCATTCAAGAAAGCTATTCAAAATTATACTTTTCCCTTTTTCATAGTATTTAGCTCAATTTTCTTTTTCTTTCTTTTTTTGTACCACATTTCATATAGTATTATCTCTGTTTCACCTTCCTCTGTTGAATTACTCTCTTCATTACTTAACACTTCATAAGGATTGGTTACCGCAGCATTTAATACTTCATTCCCCACCTCCACTTCTGTGTTTTCACTACTTTCATATAATTTTCTTCTTCCATTACACCACTCTCCTACTGTTAACTTACAATTCCCTCTTCTCTTTGTCGTTTTTATCCTTCCACTGTACCTTCTGCTTCTGCCAACTTTGGGCAGTCAGACCAGAAGTGACCTTACTTTTTGCACTTCTTTCAATACATCATACAATTCTTTTGCCTGTTTCCTTTCCCTCCACCATATTCACATCTTCTGTTATCACAATCTTGTTGTATTTGAGCATGTGACCCATAAAAGAAACATGTTTTGGTTGCCCTTATATGTTGCAGTTCCCCTTGTCAATTTACTTCAGTCATACTGAGAATATCAACTAATATCCCTCACATTATACAGAAGGACAACCACACTTCACATCCCATACTGTAATATACATTTTTATGTAAAAAAAAAAACTTTGGCAATAGTCAGAAAAAATAATCCTTCAGTAGATGTATTTAAACATCTGTCATTTGAAATTAAACAGCCAGCATTTTCTTTTGCATAAAATTCAGTTCTGTTATCAAAGAGTCTGACCATAGACCAAAAAAAAAAAAAAAAAACAAGATCAAAATTTTCAAAAATAATGGCATCAAAAGTCTGTCTTCCTACATGAATCACAGACCGCACATCTTATACATTAAACCTCAAAAGGGTTACAATATTGCAATATTGCCCCATACAAAGTATCTGTTTGTCATCCGTCCATTTGTATTGCAGTCTGTACCACAGGTTTTATTTAACCTTTCCTCTGTTATTACAGTCCTTATTGCCTCTCCAGCTCTCACAACTTAAACATAAGACAGTATCTACAGGCTGCACCATGAATCTAACATGGATAACCTTCCTCATAGGTTAATCCAAGTCTGTAACTATGGCTGTTGGTCTGGGCCAATTGCTCCTATTAGAAAAGTTAAACTTCAGTATTTGAAAATTTACATAGTTTTGTGTGTTATTATTAAGTTAATAGGCTTTAGGGATATTCTGAGGATGTGTTTGTTTTAGTTTTTTTGTTTGTTTATTTTTGTTTGAAGGTTTTAACTAAAACAAAAAGGTTTTGTAAGATGTGATATAGGTTCGATTGAATATGCCTAGAAACAACTGTATAAAAGATTAACCTGCTGAACATTATACTATGCATGCAACAAAAAAAACTGAAACTAAACATTAAAAAACAGCTGTTACACATAACATGTGGGAATAATAACTTCTTAACACAATGACACAACTTTCTATATTATCTTTAAATTTGGATGGTCTCACAGATATGTACGAAAAAAAAATAGCATTATATCAAAAAATACAGAATGTAAATAGCAATGCTACAGGATATGCAGCTGGAAAGAAATGAGCATGTGAATTTGGTAAAGAAAGGATTTCAGGATGGTTATTCAGTGGAATATCTGGGACAAAGAAAAAGGGAGTACTTATATTAATTGCAAGAGGATCTCTAATAGTGATAGAAAGGGATAAAAAAGATAATAATTGTAGATTTCATGTACTAAGGGGCCACTGGCAAGGCAGGAGGATTACACTGGCACGTATTTATAGGGTCTATATTAGAACATCAAAGTTTCAAAACTTCGAATGTTCTAATATCGAACCATATTCAGCAAAAGCTGAAAACATCAAACATACAGAACAGCAAATTTTTTCCTAGGGAAAAAATTTGCTGTTCCAAAACACATACACACAACACAAGCACATCAAACAAACAGCAATCAACACACATACACCTAAAATCTTACACCTAACCCTACACTAAACTATACACACACCACTAACTATCCACTTACCTTAACCCAAACCTTAACCCTAAGGTCCGTCACTATCGCACACTCACCTCACCCCACCCTAACCCTCACCTCCACACAATCGCACACATACCTAACCCACGCCCTAACCCTAACTCACCTAACCCAGCCTAACCCTCACATTCACACAATCGCACACATACCTAACCCGCACTCAATTGCGCACTTACCTGAACCCGACCCGTAACTTTCCACCACAGCGCTGAAAATACCGAAGCAACAGAAACGGACAACCAAATTCTTTCCTTAGGAAAAAATGTGGTTTTCTGTTGCTTTGATATTTACAGCTTTCGCTGAATAGGGTTCAATATTAGAACATTCGAAGTTATGAAACTTTGATGTTCTAATATAGACCCGTATTTATATTCCACCTAAAACTGCTGCATTGGAACTTAAGAAAATTCTGGTAGAAATAATCGGCTTTCAGCAGGGAATATCACTTGTAGGTGGAGACTGGAATTTGATTTGCAGCAGTGAGGATGTATCGGGGGGGCTCAGAAGTGACAATATAATAAGAGGGTAGATTTTTTGAAGAAATTTATGAAAATATTTGGCATGGAATATGTGAATTTACATATTATTCCCCAAGATACAAAAACTGGGATAGGCTAGACAGAAATTATATTTCACAGGAACATGTGCATTTAATTGAAAGTTTTGATATGTATTCAATAACTATTTCAGATCAAGTGCCAATAATAGCTAAAATAAAAATGCAAGGTAATGAAATAAAAATGAGACACTGGCACCTCCCCACCTATCTGTTAAAAACAGAGGCATTTAAGGAATTGTTTGTGATGATGTGAGGTAGTGCCACCTATGCCAGAGAGAGTAGGGCAGTGCATGTGTAACATATGCCAGCATAACTAGCTGGAGTTGTGTAAACAATTTTATGTCATTTGGATAGCAGATTGATTTGTACAGATGTTTGTGTTAAAAATGTATTTGTAAAGTCGCTTGTGTTAAAATTGTGTCAACAGTGGGTCCTGCTGGACAGAAAAGAAATATACATGTATGTCAGACTGTATTGTTAACTGTTGAAGTGTATATATTTTAACAGAGGATACTGGAAGGGCAGGGGTTAAGCTCAACCCAGCTAACCTTAAGAAAAATAGCTTGAAATTAAATTACTTGGTTTAGGTCATAATGATTGTATCTCACACATCTGAATGCAGCCAGAGACACAATGTCTGGCCTGGGATCCTGCTCTTATTGTCATTAGTGGTAAACTAATTGCTACCCTGGGGTACCACAGAATGGCTGGTTAGACTCTGCAGGAAGGATGAAATGGTTGGAATTGTTTTACAGTCTCCAGATGCTGGAATAAGTTTTAGCAAAATCCTAGGTGTATATTATGACACATCTGTGCACGATCCTGGCTCAGCCTCTAGTTAGAGAGGGTAGTGTGGGAACCTTAGAATCACGTGACCAGATGTGATGTCATTCTGTAGCCAGCACTGAAACTGTATTTAGATATTAGTGAGAGATGTGATAGTGACACTCAGCACTCTGTTTTGGAACTGACAAGACCACTCATACACTTCACCTTGCCTTACTTTAGTAAGTAACCAATAAATAGTAATTCTTCAGTCAGTTAGGAAAATATAGCGACACTAGTTAAATATTGTTTTTTCTGTATCCACTTGAATTGTTCCATCTGTGTTATTTTTCATATTTCCTGTGAATTGAAACTCTGGTGTTTATTGTAAGTAGATATTCAGTATTTTCATGTTATTTATTTTATTATTTATTATTAAATATATCTAAACCTTTCATCTTGGCTGGTCTTTTAAAATGGTTTAACCTTTGAGACTAATTGCATTTATTTGGTGGCACTGTGACTTCATGCTCTTGAAAGTCTTGCTGCTTGGTTAATACTATAATTTGTATAAGTATTAATTTTACTAAGAGTAATTGGTGTATTCTGGTAAGAACCTTAAACTAGCTGGCTAGTGGCAGTGACTCTACCTTATAGGTGGAGGTGGTATAGCGGGTAAATCTTTATCAGCCTTTCCCAGGTATGTGTGTGAGTGTGTGAAAATCAAATCTCAAATATGAGTGTCAACTTGGAACATAGACACAGAGCAATGTCTTCTGCAGTGAGAAAGGTGGAGTCTTATTTGGGGCCTGGAGAGGAAACCCAGCCCCAGGACTGGAGGGTGCTCTCTGTGTGCTCTTAAGGGAACTTGTGTTTGGTACAGACAGCTGCATCTGAAAATATTGTGTGCATCCTAAGTGAATGTTCCCCACTGGTGTCAATGGTGAGGACTGAGGCTCCTTGATTGCTGGCCCAGAGGAGGGACATCACATAGGTAATGGAAATTATTCAGAAGTTATTAGGGAAAATAGAAATTTCTTCTGAAAATATGGCTACAGAGTGGGATAAAATTAAAGTGGATTTTAAAAATAGAGTGGAAATAAAAGAAAGAGAGATATGGTTAAGAAGTAACAAGAATTCTTTAGAGCCTGACAAAGATTAAAGTATTGCAGAATAGGGGGAATCTCACAGAACAAGAAGAGAAGCAATTGTAGAATGCTAAAAAAAAAATAAGGGATTACCTCAACAATACTGCATGAGTTTAGAAAGACTGCTGTTAAACAACTGTTTTTGATAATAACTCCGGAGCACAAAAAACTTTTAGCACTTCTACTCAGGCAACATAATGTACAAAGGGTTGTCGCCAGGCTTAGGGAATCTATAACAAGGAAGATAACCAGAGATCCTGTAGATGTATTAGAATATTTTGGAAATTTTATTAAAATCTCTATAAAACAGAGAAGTATGGAACTCAAGAAAAGGTACAAATGGAAATGCTTATGCAAGAATTAAATATCCCAAGATTAGAGGTAGACAAGGCTCAATTACTAACAGTTCAGATAGGAGGAGATGAGATAAAAATGGTGATGTATAACCAATTTACAGGAAAGTCCCCAGGAGTAGATGGTATTCATGTGGAAGTTTGGAAGCTAGGAGGAAAAAAATATAAAGATCTGGAATGTTTTGTTTAACAGTATTTTAAGATGAGGAGAAAAAACAACATCCTGGAAGAAATTGGTGTTGGCTGTAATACCTAAAGGTGGTACAGACCCATCAGATCCAGTTTCATATAGGCCCATTTCAATTCTAAATCAGAAAAAATTAAGCCAGCAAGACATGACCCAGTAAAAAGACTGAAATTTAATTAATAAATCCAAAGGACAGCAAAAAATTGCACAGACCGGTTTCGGCTGGTGTCACATACACAGCCTTCATCAGTGTAACACAAGCAAAATCAAAGCTGTCATATAAATACACTCCACACAGTTGTGATTGGTCAAAACTAAAATTTGTCATTCAATCCTGGTGGGAAAAGACCACCTAGTTTGATAATCCACTTTTTTTCTTTTTAATTTAACAAAGAATGCCAACCAGTTTTGTTAGATTTTTTGCCACGGATAATATCAATAACAGTAAAAAGAAAATTAGCAGATGGATGTGTGAGTTGATGTTTATATAATGTATTATTTAGTCTGCCTTTTTTGATGTTACTAGTGTGCTCAGAGATTCTAAGCCGGAGTGGCCTAGAAGTTTGGCCTATGTAAAAAGCCCCACATGTACATGTTGCCAAATAAATTAGTCAATCCGAACTACAATTTGCAAAGAACTTTATGTCATATACAATAGGGGAGTTCCTGCTTGTGAATTCCTTGGTTTTAGATATTTTGGGGCAATTGATACAGTGTCCACAGGGATAACATCCTACAGGAATGGTACCAGTAATGGTAGTTTGTATAGGTTCTAATCCTCCAATGTCATGGGAATGTTTGTAATGACTAAAGGTACTGCCTAAATTTCTGCCTTTCCTGAAAGAGAACAAACATTTAGGGGGAACAATTGAAGATAAATCATTATCGTATAATAGAAGATTCCAGTGTCTGTGAATACTCTGGATCAGAGCATCAGAATTTCTTCCATAAGTGGTAGTAAATCTAATGGGATGAACAGTTGAAACAGTATCAGATTTATAAGTGAGTAAATCTTCCCTATTCATATGTCCAACTTTGTGTATTGCATCAAAAACATGACCCATCTTGTATCCCCTGGTCCTGAAACGGCTAGTCAAATCATTACTTTGTTCATGATAGGATGTTTCATCAGAACAAATTTGTTTCAGTCTGATAAACTGAGATTTTGGAATGTTTTTAGATATATGTGGAGGATGAAAGCTGGAAGCATGTAAAATGGTGTTATATTCCGGGTGTTTCCTGTATACTTTTGTACCTAAGGTGTCATCAGGTAATCTATTGATCCAAGACATCAAGAAAAGTGATGTTGTCATGATCATAGTGTAGAGTAAACGCAATACCCCATTGATTGTTGTTGAGATATGCCAGGAAATCATACAACTCATCTAGTTCACCCCTCCATACTGCCCAGCAATCATCAAGGTATCTTCTCCAAATATCAAGATGTTCTAAATAGATATTATGTTCGGAGTTATAAATCAAATCTTTCTCCACATAAGCCATAAAAAGGTCTGCATAAATGGGCGCAAAGAATGAGCCCATAGCGGTACCCTTAGTTTGTCAATAGCAAACATCTTGATAGAAGAAAACATTATTATTCAAAACATATGATGCCATATCCAAAAGAAATTCATTAAATTCACATGAGTATAATCCAGAAACATCCAACCAATAAGATAAAGATTCTAAGCCCCCAGAATGAGGAATGTTTGTATATAGTGCACTAACGTCAAAAGTGCACATCCACCAATCCGGGTCCAGTTGTGTATCCTTAATGATCTGTAGAAAATTGGTAGTGTCACGTAATCGTGACCGAATAAATGGTAAAAGAGGTTTTATTTTGTCAGTCAGAAAAAGGGAAAGGGGTTCAGTGATATAACCCCTGCCTGAAACAATAGGTCTTCCCGGGGGATGTGTGGGATCTTTGTGTATCTTTGGTAAAAAGTAAATATATTGATTAGAGGAATCATGAACTAACAATTGGTGCATAAGATTGGTATCAATAATACAAGCATCTTTGGCATGTGAAGGAAATTGTTCGATTTCATTTTGAAATCTGGAAGTAGGATTAATAACCATTTTAACATAATATTTTTCGTTAGACAATTGCCTAAGAGCTTCCTGATTGTAATAGTTCCAATCTAAAACAACAACAGCACCCCCTTTGTCTGCTGAGATAACAACAATATCACGATTGTATTGAATATTTCTGATAGCTTGTTGTTCTTGAATAGTGATGTTGTTAGGTCGACAATCAGAAACAGATCGCACATAATGAAGATCCTTAAGAATATTATTCTGAAATTGTGAAACAACCGGGTGCATAGGTGGATTAAATTGTGATTTATGATATGTGAATTTATCTGAAACACCAAAATCGTTAGTAGAATCAAAAAACATTCTTAGATTCAATAATCTACAAAAAGATACAACATCCTCTGCAAATGAATCTTCACTGACAAAAAAAACAGGGACAAATGTAAGACCTTTATTAAGGATAGCAACTTCAGTAGGTGATAAGACATAGCTTGACAAATTTAAAACATTGTTATGTACTGGTAAATCTACTTGGTCATGACATGGTGTAGTAAATCTTGAATGACCGTTATGGCCTTTATGTTTCCTCCCCCCTCTTTTATACCTGCTCCTAAAGGGGCACCAAATAGGTGTTCTCTTGGGGGTGGGTGACCCGGAAGCAGTCGGCAGCTCACTCTCAGGGCCTGAGGACAGTTCCTCCATGTAGGAACCTGTATCTGAGATATAATTATGCTTTAGAATAGATTTGGGTCTTTTTCTTTTCGAAGGACGGTTATGTTGGATATTAAATTTGACATGTTTGATTACATTGAATGGATTATTGCCTTGATAGTCCGCCAAATCCCTATTATATTTTTGAATTTTCTTTGTTTTGAGTTGGGTCTCTAAGTTATTTAAATCAGAAGCCACCCTGTCAAGTTGTTTAACAAAAAAGGGTTCTTTTTCAAAAGATTTAACGTCATTGGCAAGGCCAAGGACTGTATTGACTTCCTTGTCAATTGTGCGCTCATAATAATTATTGAGTGCCTTTACAAAGGACATACTTGCTTGATGTTGGATTCTTGCCCATTCTTGTGATAATTCTTCATCTATGTCTGACACTAATGGCTGAATCCTTACCCTCAAACCCCGTGGGGTGATGTTTTTTGTGATATACGCTTTAAACAACTTAGCGTGCCAGACATTCGATCTCAATATTCACAAATGTTTATGAAGTTTGTCAAATGCAAGGCTGCAAGTGGCTTCGGACCCTATAGCTGCACCAGAATTTGTATCATCAGTAATAGAGCCCAGACCAAATACACTCAAATCTTCTCTATCAGAAGATAATCCAGATACTAGAGTTATCAAATCCATTTTGAAGGGTACTAGGGCAACCAAAAAAAGATAATAATAGCAACAAGGCTACGTCAATCAGTGAGACAATAATAGACCCAATTATGGACTACATCTCCACACACAAATAGGTCAAGATCCAAAAAGTAGCAAAGTTATCACTTGGCAAGTGAAGACCAAAATATATGTCAAATTGGCAAGGGTGACTAATTGAGAAAGTAAATCCGAGATCCACTAAAAAACAAAGAATGGCAATAACCCATAGAATCTAGGAAAAAGAGGGGCTAGACTATCAATGGCAATACCCAAAGGTCCTTCGATAGGAAATCAAACCCCCAAACCTAATATGAAGATGATAAAGTTTCCATATAATACACAAAATGGATCAATAAGATGATGTATATAAAGGAGGATAATAATACAAACCATGTAATGTTATAAGGAACAACTGTAAAAAGCCCATATGAATATGTAAGCATACGTCAACAGCGATAAGTGTCTGTAGAAGAAAAAAGAACTTAAGACACCAATTCTGAGTTCGGGAAATATTATACTATGGATGTAAAAATAATATATAGTGAAAAAATATATACATATAAGAAAAATGTAGCCAGATAATTATTTTAGCCACATAAATAATAATCTAGTATGAATGTCAAGAACTGCATATTAGTGCCCAAAATGTATAAGGAAAAAAAGGGAATAACTCCCCTAACATCTAAGTGGTATTCGACAATCCTTACAACATGCTAAAGGAACTGAACAACTTCCCCACCTATGCACTAACAATAAATATAATTGAACCAGTATATATAGATCAGCAATGATGGTCAAAAATTGTATACCAAATAGCTAACAAAAGTTGGTATAAATACTGTAGTTGTGGTCCCAAACAAGAGCTACCTTGAAAAGAAATATTAAGTAGCAAATATAAAATAGCGCCAGTGATATAGCTCACATGGTAGATACTAATAGAGTGAACCATCAGCAAAGGCACAATACATGATGAACAAAAGATATGCACAAAAAACTATACACACAAAATGGGAATGAGAAGTAAAATATATGTACTAGATCATAAGTTAAGCTTCCTAATAATGCGCTAAGAATACAGACAGTGTCTTGATGTCTGGTTAATCATTCCCCAGTGTGTAAATCCAAAGAAGCAATCCTGAAAACAAGGCAAAATAATAACAAACAGAAAAACAAAAAAAAAATACACGGATATATATTGAACAATACAATATATATAGTACAAAACAGTATTGTATACATATGACTTGAATAGAAAACCGTAGAAAAAAGTCTTTGGTAATAAATTCCGAATTGTGAATTGCAGATGGAAAAGCCAAGATGGCGCCAACTGTATATCACCGGACGTATGCCTGAGTTCGAAGAGGCAGAAAAACACAAAGTCCCAAAAGGGAGACAACAATAATCAAGTTCAAAAAAAGGCAAATGTTAAATGTCATCTGCAATAGCACTTGACAAAATACTAATTCAACAGAAAAGTCATGTGAAAAAAATGTTCATTTCCATGGTCCTCTGAATAAGAAACAGCATATAGTTGATAACAAAAATATAAAGTATTGTGTATATGAAGGATTAGTCAAACCATACTAGTACCACAAGCACCAATCACATGTAATGTCCTCCATATAAGTCTGCCAGTTTCGAATCGCACCAAGATGGATGTAAAATGTATCCCCGAAAAACAAGTCAGCAGCAAAAAGCCTCAATAAATTGTTCGAAACCCTCGCATTAACAAGAGCAATACATACTGGATATGGATATCCTCGGCAGAAGTAGTTCGCAGGAGAAAGCCAACTATGTTCAGACGAACATGAAGATTACAGCATAGCCAGGCCAAGCGAGTAAGCTGCAGACTGCACCGTCGTCACACCACCGAATAACCGGAAACTCAAGGGCAGAGAGGAGGCGGAACTTCCTGTCGTAAATCAATCCACCAATAGAAATAATGCACGGATGGTGCATTGAATATACTCCAGTATAATGACAATAAATGTATAATCCAAACTAGAAAAAATATAGTCCAAACGAAAAAAAGATGAAAGCTACTGCCAAGGTAAAAGTGTGTAAAAATACACGAAAACAAGCTGAAACATCAGCAAAAAAATAAATTAACCCAGGCAAATAGTCATTGAGCAGCAAACAAAAACTGGTTGAACACAGTTATGGAATTTCAAATAGAATGTGGAGAAAGCAAAAACAACGTGCTCTCCAATAGTAATATATATTTGAAAAATGAGGTTTGGTCAAAACCAAACAACACAGTGGGTCTAGGCTTCCAGCAAACACAAAACCAAAGTCATGTACCAAAGAAAGTTTGCCCGGAAGCAACTTCACGGCTCAGGGAAAGCCAAATCAGAAAAAATTAAGCCAGCAAGACATGACCCAGTAAAAAGACTGAAATTTAATTAATAAATCCAAAGGACAGCAAAAAAATTGCACAGACCAGTTTCTGCTGGTGTCACATACACAGCCTTCATCAGTGTAACACGAGCAAAATCAAAGCGGTTATATAAATACACTCCACACAGTTGTGATTGGTCAAAACTAAAATCTGTCCACCAAAAAGACCACCTAGTTTGATAATCCACTTTTTTTCTTTTGAATTTAACAAAGAATGCCAACCAGTTTTGTTAAAGGCAGACTAAATAATGCATTATATAAAGATCAACTCACACATCCATCTGCTAATTTTCTTTTTACTGTTATTGATATTATCCGTGGCAAAAAATCTAACAAATCTGGTTGGCATTCTTTGTTAAATTCAAAAGAAAAAAAGTGGATTATCAAACTAGGTGGTCTTTTCCCACCAGGATTGAATGACAAATTTTAGTTTTGACCAATCACAACTGTGTGGAGTGTATTTATATGACAGCTTTGATTTTGCTTGTGTTACACTGATGAAGGCTGTGTATGTGACACCAGCTGAAACCAGTCTGTGCAATTTTTTTGCTGTCCTTTGGATTTACTAATTAAATTTCAGTCTTTTTACTGGGTCATGTCTTGCTGGCTTAATTTTTTCTGATTTGGCTTTCCCTGAGCCGTGCAGTTGCTTCCGGGCAAACTTTCTTTGGTCCATTTCAATTCTAAACCACAATTTCAAAAGTGTTTATGTCAATAATGGTGAAAACTATGGCAAAGGTGATGCCAAAATTGATAGATATGGATCAATGTGGTTTTGTGGAGGGGAGGTAAATATTTGACAACATTAATAGAACAATGATCCAGTGGGATGCAGAAGTTAGAAAATAACACAGTTGTTGGTGGGTCTTGATGAAAATAGAGCATTTAACAGAGTAAGATGAGATTTTATGATAGGGGCAATGGAAGCATTTGCGTTCCCTGATAAAATTATAAGGTTGACTAGGATGATATATGAGGTATTGGAGGCAAAAATTAAAGTGGTTTGGTTCCTCTCTAAGTTTTGTTTGAGCAGAGGAACCAAGTGGGGTGTTTTGTTTCCCCTTTGTTGTTATATTTAGAACAGTTGGCAAAAAGAAAAAAAAAGGCAAGGGACTCAGAAATTCAAGGATATAATTGGTAGAGTAGTCAACAAAAGTTGGCTTTATTTGCAGATGATATTATTTTATACTTGATAAAACCAGAAAAGGCCATTTCAGTATTGTGGAACATTTTGAGACAGTTTCAAGTCTTTTTGGGATGCAAAATTAATGAAGATAAAACAAAGGCAATAGCTGTAAACTATTTACCCACAAAAAAATTGCTACAGCAATGCCCATATTTATGGTGACATGATAAAATTAAGTATTTAGGAGTATGGGTTAAAAAGGATTCTGTTATTGCATCCAAGGATATGTGGAAAAACGGATAATACAAAAACTGAGAAACTGGAAGCTCTGATTTATGGATATAGATAATGAGATACAAGCAGTCAAAACATTTTTAATCCCTTTGGTTTTATACACAGGTCAGGAGTATTTTATCAACCAGAAGATACGTTGCTGATAGCAATTAATAAAGAGTTGAAGGATTTTATCTGAGAGGGGATAAAGACAAGAGTCAAGTGGGATAAGTTGATCCTTCTAATAGAACAACGTTGTTTGGGATTAACTGATTTGAATGAAGATTTCAAAGCTACACAGTTAAGGCTCCTACACGTAGCAGAATCAGAAAGCTATAATTCAAAGTGGAAAAGGATAATGATGAAATGTGTGCGTGTGTGTGTGTGTGGGGGGGGGTGGCCTTAAGAAACAAGGAGAGACCAGGGTTTTGGATGCAGATCCTTAAGGAGAATAACAATAACAATACATAATACTATATATATATATATATATATATATATATATATATATATATATATATAAAGCAGAAAGTATTCTAAGAACTAAGCCAACATGGGAATGGGGAAAGGAGTTTCTACCAATAGGGCTGACTGCACTTAGGGATGCAGACAATAGGCAAGAGGGGGCTGGGCTGGAATTTACTGGAGAAAACTGCAAAGGAACCAAGGTATTGGGAACAAATAATTACAGAGAGAAAGGAAATAGAAAGGGAAGAGGCCAATAGTTTATCTGGACTACAGGCTAGAGACTGCCTTCCCTATGAAGGACTTGATATAAGAGTATAGACAAAGACAAATGAATAGGGGTATCCTAACTGAAGGACCAGCACTGGTAGAGTTTTTGGTAGAATCTAGAACAGAAGTTACTGTTAAAAAATGGATAATTAGTAGAGCATATAAAATATTGCATGATAACTATAAGAATCAATCAAAGGAGTTTAGAAAGGATTGCGAAGATAGATTGGATAAGCAATTTAAGAAGAAACAATTGGGGGGTATATGTATGACTCTCAAATATGCAACAAAGTCTAGAAGATTTATGATCTTTGTTTGGAAGTGTTTACATAGGTATTTTTATACACAAAGTAGACTTCAAAGAATTTTTCCTCAGGTAGATAGCAAATGTTGGTGTGATGCAGAAGAAAGAGGTAATTGGGAACATATATTTTTGGAGAGTAATGAGTTGGCAGATTTAAAAAAAAAAATCCCTACAGACTACTCTATCAGAAATACTGGGTGAGCAAATTGGCATAACTAAAGAAATTATTTTTTTTTAGCTATGATACAGAATTGGAATTGCCTAGACATAGTAAGGTCTTGCTGAGTCTAATTAAAGTGGCTGCCAAAAAAGCACTTACTAGAAAATGGAAATCAAAGCCTAAACCAACTGTACTAGACATAGTGAATATAGTAACAGAGATAGAACAAATGGAAATTGGATCTTTAGAAAGAGGTAGGAACAAATTACATAGAAAAAATGGGAATTATGGGAACACTGTATGCAGAATAATATTTTGGAGGAGGAATGAAGTTTAAAAGAAGGCAGGATTTGAATGAGCTATGCAATGTTTGATTGACAATGACTGGATAGATTATAATTGGTGTATAATGTATGCAACTAAAAATATGTCAATATAGTTTATTTTCATTTCTATAAAAGTATGATTGCCTATATCATAAGTGATAATTTAATAAAGATGATTCTTGTTTATTTGTATGCTCTGCTGTTTCTCTACTTCTACTAAACATTTTCTCTTATAAATTCTTGTCTTCCTAATTTCCACATAACTCCTTGGTAAAATTGGCTTATTTTATTTAATTAAGACAGGTATGCAAAACAAGCAAGTCAGAGTAACTACTGCCTTTTCTTATTGTTTCTGTAGACTTGCATATCTGTGAAATCAGGGCCAGCCCTTTTCATCATACTATTGCTATCCACCACTTTTCTGGTCTATTCTGATCCTCCCCCTCCCCACAAGAACAGTTGCAGCCTAATCAGGGCCAGTCTTTTTCATTATAACCTATAAACCTACTGATAGTCTTCCTTCATCTGTTTCCCGCTATGCTCCTTTCCCTTCCCCCAATTCCCTCCCACCCCCAGTGGTCCTACCTTTATTACAAACAGTAACCCCTCCCACCCTTCAACCTATAAAATCACCACACCTATACTTCCTCCTACAACTTCTAACTACTATCCCTCCTACTCAGCTAATATGTACAAGCACACCATACCTATAGTCACTGCATGCACACTCCTTGCATACATCACATCTTACCAAACCTCCACCATTCCTCCACTCAGCCACTACCACTGTACCACCACACACACCACCACTCATATCCCACCTCTACTCTACTACTCTCTCATCAGGTCAACAACCTTCCCAATACACCCTCTATATAGACTACAGACCACAGTACCTAAACTAAAAACAACCCCTCAACCTAACATAACCCTACCACCATAACCTATTGCCCACAGAACACAGTCAAAATACTTCCCTTATAAGCAAGCATATACAGAAATTGATAAAACTAATTATCTCATCCATATCCAACCTAGCACTCAGTGGAGACATCCATCCTAATCCTGGTCTCTCTATCTCCAACCCCTCCCCTCATAATCGGACTACAAACCACATTTCCCAAATCACAGCCAATAGAAAGCCAACCGACCTCCTTCTGATAAGCCTAAATATTAGAAGTATATGCAACAAGGTGCTTGAATTCCATGCCACCATAGACTTCTACTCCCCTGATGTAGTGATCCTTACAGAAACATGGTTAAAACCACACATTACTAATGAGCAAATCCTCCCTGTTGGTTACAATATACTAAGAGTAGACTGACTAAACAAAAAAGGAGGTGGTATAGCTATAATATTTAAGCAGCATCTAGACATCCAGATCTTAAAGTTAGCAGCTCCCCAAATAGGTAAGGAAGAAATAATATATGCCAACCTTAAAATAAACCAAAATAAAATCCTAAACTTAATAGGTTGCTACTTCCCACAACATCCCTCCACTTGAAAACCTCCTCAGCTGGACTACCCACCACCTACCCCAAGAAACTTTAATTCTAGGAGACTTCAACACTGACTGGCAATCCTGCTGTAGCAACTACCCAACCCATCATGTAAATCTTCATGGCTTCACCCAACTAGTCCAGTTACCTACTAGGATAAATAACTCCAACAAACACACTACCCTTGATTGGATACTAGTCAATAAGAGCTCCCAGTCATATATAGCAGGCTGCTTATCTGACAGCCTCAGTGATCACTCCCCACCCTTCTTACTAAGAAAACACCTTTATAAAGCAAAACCCATCATCTACCGTCAAATACGCAAAAAAACTAACTTCAACCCTCTCTCATTCAGCTCATCCCTAAAAGACTAACTGGCAACCTCTATAATACCTCAAACTAGATGATGCAGTTGACTACTTTAATAAAACATTCCTAAGCATCCTTAATTACTACGCCCCCATAAGACATTCCTGAACTAGAGCCCAACAATCCCCATGGCTACAAAAAAACACGAATCTGAAATGAAAAACAGGGATAAAGCATGGGACAACTGGCGCAAAACCAAAACCCCCTCTACTAGGCAAAAATTCCTAGAACTACGCAATAGAACCAAAAAGCTGATAAAACAGGACGAAATCCAATACTACCAGTCTGCCCTTACCTCCTCCCAACATAACCCCAAACAATTCTGGTCCTCAATAAACTCCATCCTCCACCCAGGTAAAGTAAGTACACCCACTCCTAACTTAACTTACTCCTCCGAAAATATTGCTACCTCTTTCAACAATCACTTCACACAAACCGTACTATCACTAGTTAGACAACACAACCCCACCATAAATCCATAAACTAACAATCTCCCAGCTAGCTTCTCTTTCTCTCCTATTTCTACCTCCAAAATAAAACTGCTACTAACTAAACTTAAAACCACCAGATTAGCAGCAGACATCCTCCCAGGTGAATAGATTCAACTTGCAGCTGACACTCTAGCCACCCTGTATCACTCTTTATTAACAGATCTCTGTCAGAAAGTTATGTTCCTACACTATGGAAAGTCTCACACATAATTCCCCTACACAAAGGAGGCCCCTCCACAGATCTAACCAATTACTGCCCCATAGCTATTCTCTCGCCACTCTCCAAAATACTAGAGAGATGCATTCATTCTCAAGTCTCAGATCACCTCCTTGCTAACAACCTCCTCTCCAACACACAACACGGTTTCCGATCTAACCATAGCACCACCACCGCCTTACTCTCTTTCTCTAACACTATCCTACAAAATAAAAATGCAGGTTCTCTCTCCACAGCTACCTTCCTAGACCTCTCTAAAGCTTTCGATATGATCCCACACAAACAACTCATCTCTCTTCTCAATAACCTATCCTTCTCTCAACCAGTCATCAACTGGTTTCAGAGTTACCTATATGACCGCCAACAAGCAGTTGTTTGGCAGGACAACCTATTCCCCCAACTACCAGTCTCCATAGGAGTTCCATCCTGGGACCCCTACTCTTCTCTATTTTCACCAATAATCTAGCCTCAGCCACAACACATGGCACACTCATACAATACGCAGATGACTCAACCATCATCTGCACAGCCCACTCCCTACCAGAACTGCAGAAAGTCACACAGGAAGCATTTTCTAATATTGAAACTTGGTTATCCGATGCCCAACTAATACTCAACCCAAACAAAACAAAATTACTAATCTTCCAACCCACCAAACTTACCCTAGACAGCTCTCACTTTAACATCACAGCAAAAGACAACACCACCATCCATCCTACAGAACACACCAAATTACTAGGAGTAGAAATAGACAATAAACTGAACTTTGACATTCACATTTCTATGACCATTAAAAAAGTGCACAAAAAACTAGGAGCATTATATAGAAATCAGCAACTACTTACCAAAGCAGCTAAAATTTCAGTAGCAAATTTTCATCTTATCTCTACCCTACTCTATGCCTGTCCAATATTTACTAACCTTAGACAGTGTGATCTAAATAAGCTCAAAACCTGCTACAACAAAATCGCCAAATTTGCCACAGGGGCTTCCTACCGTACTCACCACTGTCTCTCACTAGCAGAACTGGGCTGGCTAGCGCTCCCCCACCTCCTTCAGTGGTACCAACTCACACTCGCCCACAAACTAATAAACCAACCACTAAAAGTCCCATCCCTCCAGAATCTACTCCAACCCTACATAACCACGAGACCACTAAGATCCAGCCACAAAAACCTCCTACAGGTCACAAGAGCCATTAACTCTGCTGGAGAAGCATTATTCTCCTGCACTATAGCCAAACTCTGGAACTCCCTCCCATCCTCAATTACCACTGTAACCTCTTGCACCCACTTTAAATCCTTACTAAAATCACACTTCAAAACTTGCCAGATATGCCCTTGCAACCCCCCCCCCCTCTAATACCATTCACTCCCCCCACCCATTACCTCTCTCAGCACCCTATTAACAACCTACTCTTAGCAAGCTTGGCTACTCATGTTCCCAGCTACCTACCACATAATACTAACTTCTTGTAGCAACAACTGATAATGGCTGTTATGCAACTCAAAAACAGTTTATATCAATTGTTCACTGATGAATCTCAACTACATTTTAACCGTGTTTAGTATATGTCACCATATTTTAAAATTGTACTATGCTCTACAGCTGTTTTACATCTGTTTTCTTCTTGTCTTGCGTCCTTAACTGGACTAATGTCTATATTTAAATGCTATGTTTTTTTGTTGTTTTTTTTTTAACTGTATAATGCAAATAATAATGTGGAGCTTTTCTCCCCGGGCCTCTGCTGAAAACGGACCTGTGTCCAGTCGGACTCTCCCGGTCAACAAATGTAAGTAAATAAATAAATTGTTTAAAAAAATAAGACACTAAGCTGCTTATATTTGGCTTCATAGACACTAATGTACTCCTTTCACCATGATCAGTAGCATCATTTACAGTTCCTGCTTCCCCCTACCTGCTGACATCATCTTTTACCAAGCTATAATTCTAACAATTTCTCTGCACCCTGTTGATTCTTGTCTTCCAATGTTGACTTTGCTGCCAAACTGCATTCCAGATCCTCTGTATTTATTGTTTGAATCTACCCTTCATTGTCCAAGACACCCTCTATGACCTCAGTTATGGAAACATCATTCTCCATAACATCTCCACACAGCACAACTCCTTCTGCTACACAGTTATTCCTCCATTCCTCCTCCCCCCCTCTCCTGTCCTGTAATCACCATATGGCCTAGCCATAGCAAAGAGAAGGGGGAAGTTCCCCAGTGCCCTGGACAAATTTCTCCTAGGCAGTTAAGAATGTCACATTGGGTCTCCCCTGAAAAGAGGCTATGTGTCTAGCAGGACTTACCCAGTCAACACAGCATAAACGAAAAATAGATAAATAAATAATTAATTAAAATGTCCCTCTCTGAACTGTTTTGTTTCCGTAATTGGGGATATACCAGATTCTTTAGATTTGTTATTTTCCCAGTGTTTCCAGAGGTCCTTAGAAAGGGGCTAGTCCTTCTTAATAATTAGGTCATGGGTGAAATAGGGAACTTTAGCAACTGTTTGCAGGATCTTCCCAAAATTGGTTTGTATTTCCACCTGGGTAACTGGATAATGCCTTTTCTCCTTATGGATACAAATAACCTCAACAAATTTCTGGGACTGGGCTTTCTTTCTACAGATATACTGTTCTTCACTAGTGTAATCGTACTGCCAGAATCTGGTAGTCCCTGTAAACTTTTATCCATTCACTTTTATTAGGTATTTCATAAACTTTGTAATGGCACAATTACACTGCTGCTTCCTGTCCAGTTAATTGTGTGGGAGTTTTGGACTTACTTTCCCCCGCAACAGCATTCAGTAATATATCCCTGCTTGCCATATTTAAAGTCTAAAATAGACAGCACAATTCTCTTCACTCTAACCAGAGTTTTGTCTGTTGCTTTGTTGACTAATTATTTAAATAAATTTCCATAATACAATACTCTTTCCACTAAGATGACAATGCTTTTGCATCTTAGAGGTCCGCTTATCACATCCACTCTTTAATAATTGCTAGTAAAGCTGTCTTAAGCCTGTCTATAACAAGTATTTCTGCTATGGTACCTTTCCTGCCAAGACCCTCTGGACTGAGCTACAGTTTTACAATATGTTTTAGTTGAAACAGTTATGCTCTTACTGTTATGTTCCTAGAGAAAGCTCAGTTATGAAACGTAAGGGCTTGAGTCACAGAGGTGATGGTGACTCCTGCCCTTGCTAGCAGACTATTTCTTACTTTATCAAAATCACTACATTTCGAACTAGACATGTCCATATAAACACAGAAGGGCTCTCCAGTGAGTTGAGCTGCCTGCCAGTGTATGAAGCCAGCTGGAATGATCATTATTCCTGTGTAGATCATAACTCCCAGGCAACTGTTTTTATTCAGTGCACTTTTATTGTTGTGTTTGTTCTCCTTTACCTAGATTTATTAATATTTTTTTATAATTTATTTACTAATGTGTATAACATTATCTTCATGCAATAGCACTAAATCTTGACAATCGTTAAGAATACTAGACCATGGTATGGCTTCAGTGAAAGCAAGAAAATTATACTAGTTGCATAAGCATCAAGAAGCCTTTTTTTTCCTGCTGTCAGAAAATATCAAATCACAGAAGAGTCACACACACACACACACACACACACACACACACACACACACACATAGAAGAATCATTTGCTTTGACTATTTATTTATTTATTTATTTTGACTGAATAAATTCCAGCAGTACTTTGGTATGGAAAATTTAGGTTGATTACTAACTATATTGCTTTAGTAACATTTTTAGCAAATATGCAAGTTTACCTGCAATGGCTATAGCAATAATACATAGATGGGTTGTAATATCATCAGGTGGGCTCTGACTACCAGAGTACAGAGTTAACAAGTGTTATGCTTATATTGATAGACTCTTTAGAATTACGTTATCAGAACATTTCAATTATGCTACAGAAGAAATTACAGAATATGTGAATGTTCTGATTGGGGACCATTTCAGGTCATCCCTGTTAAGGCTGATTTGGACCATTTCAGGTCATCCCTGTTAAAGCTGATTTGGCAGTGCATCTAACTAGAACAGACCATGAATTGTCATGTATTTTACATTTTGTGAGGTGAAAGCTGGGCAACAGCAAAGATAGGTACATGTTTAAAGATGTTGCAGTGTACAAAAGTTGTATCCTATGGGAGATGTGAGAGGTTACCCCACGGAAACTCATAAAAGCTGTACTGAAAGAACTTAATACAGGTAAAACACTAGCTAGAAAAGTTGATTGATGGCCTCAGCTGGATGAAGACATTATAGGTATCTGTAAGGACTGAGTTTTGTGTCCAGTGCAACAGAAGATGCCCCATTACCCCAAGGAATTTCCATGTGGGTTTTGGAAAAGGTAACACACTGGATTTTCTGGACCATTTATGATTCATGATTTTGGGAAGTACATATTTAGAATGAATGTATGTATGTATTTATTTATTTATTTTACATTTGTTGACCGGGAGAGTCCAACTGGATTACAAGTCCATTTTCAGTGGAGGCCCGGGGAGAAAAGCTCCAAAAGAACATTTTTTTTTTTTTTTACAAAACATAGTTTTAAGGAAAGACTTTTAACATACAATTTCCATAGAAGAGACTTTGACATACATATTAACTAACAGATAGGATACATTTGTTTTCTACAATACAATATTAAATTTTAGAAGATATTCCTACGTTTGGGATTCCTGTGATAGACTTACTATCAGAGTAAAAGCAGAGAGACATAGAATAAGGCTCCGAGAGAGCAGATGATGCTCGCTATATAGTTGAGAAGGAGAAATTGATTTACTATATGCCTTTGCCTGGTTTTAGTTGAAAAGGATAACAAATTGATTCACAATAAGTCTTCTGTATGTATTCTGTATTTCTGAAATTGTAATTCATGTTACTATTAGTTGTTTAGAAAGACTTTAGCATATTGTTACTGACAGTGGAATATAATTAATATGAAGAGAATTTTTTTGTTCTGCTAAGGAAAATATTATATTTATTTCCCCTTAGTATACCACAGCATCCGGCCATCAGTGGTTTAGCCAAAGATTTTGTAAAAACATCAAGTCAGGTATAAAGAAACTATCAAGTACCTTATTTGAAAAGTAAAGATAAAATTTAATTTATTTTGTTATAATACAAAAATCTCTAAACCCTACTACAGGACAGACATCTCTGCAGAATTATTTTTTTGCATAGACATATCAGAACCAGACTGAATGGGACAATATTGAGTGTGAATGGAATTGCTGAAAAAAGAAATGTTACTTGTAAATGTTTCACCAGGACAACTATGTGAAGGACAGAACAGTTTGTGAAAAGGATTTAGTGTAGCAATGAACTACTACTCAGGGAGGTCCTAAGTATACCCTGTAATTGTCACAGAAAACACAGGCCTAATTTTATATTTGAGTTCAAGGAACTTTTTTTTTACAAGATACAGGCTGACCAGCTGAGACCCAGACCTCAATGGCTAAGGACAGTGACACTACTGGAGAAATGAATCTGGCTTGAATTCATCATGGACTGGGGTGGGGGGATTGGAGTGTTGGCTGACCCAGCGAAGGATGTGAGGCACTGAGACAGTTGTCAAATATGACAGGAAGGGGACAAAAAAATATTCACAAGGACAGTGATTCTGGTGGCATATCCCAGTCCCAAGAACCATATGTAAAGCATATATGCATTAATTCTTCCCCATCCCCATGATTTCCCTTAAGTTAGTTTAGGGTCATGTGTGGGAGCTTGTACATTAAAAGAAACGCTGGTCAGGCTTCAGCAGATTATTTTGCAGGTAAGTAATTCAGTTGTGTTTCTGTGATGATTTTATGGATGTTTTATTTCTGTTTTATAATGCATATATATGTGTATTCATGCAGTGTTTTACATCTGCATACTTTATTTACACATGTACTTCTTAGGCCAAAACAAATTTTTCTACTGCATTTGTCTGTGTTATGTGTTCAGTATGATTCTCTGTAGTGGCTGTTTTCTGTTGTCACAGGTACTGGTGTTTTTACTTCATATTTTTTTATTCATACATCTTTTTATTCAACATCAAGAAACTTGAACAAAAGTCATAAATATTTGTAAATCATAGCACTTATCATTTCGAAAATCATTTATTTATTTATTTTTTAACATGGATATATTCTTGAGCACACTGTTCATTTCCTCTTGTAATTGTAAATCATTTTCTGTTTGTCTTCAATGCTCATCTTCTTTGAGAACACCTGATTACATTCAAACAAATGAAATCTGTAGTACAGTAAATTATGACCTCTTAAGTTTTTAATGGCACATTGCATTATCCAAGTTTATTTTTATTAGATATCCAATTCTTCTAAGACAATTGTATGTTTTATTGGGTGTGTGTATATGTCATTTTATTGAAACTCAGCTTATTGAAAGTCATGTTATCTAAACCATCAAAACTGAAAAAAAGATCAAATGGTTTTGTACAGTATAAAATAATTTGTTCATACCTGGAATGAGTTTAGTTTGCTTTATTGTACTTTCCTCTCTTCCACTGTAGTGTGACGATGGATTTGTTATATACTAGTTAGGGGGTGTACAGTCCCACACATGTGGGGTGTAGGGGTCTTCCCCCTGCAAAAAAAACATTTAATCTGTTTTTTTTTTTTTAGATTTGCTGGCTTAGATAAAATGACTTTAGATAAGCTGAATTTTGGTAAAATGACGTACACCCTTTTTTATTATATACTTTACTTCTTATTTTGGCTGTTCCTGTTAGGGGTCGGATCATCTGTTTCCATTTCTTCCTGTCCTCTGCATCTTGCTGTGTCACACCAACCCCCTGCATGTCTTCTCTCACCACATCCATAAACCTTATCTTAGGCCTTCCTCTATTCCTCTTACCTGGCAGCTCCATCCTTAGTATCCTTTTTTTCCAATATACCCAGCATCCCTCCTCAGCACATGTCCAAAACCAATGCAATTGTGCCTCTCTGACTTTGTCTCCAAACCGACCAACCTGAGCTGACCCTCTAAAATACTGACTCTTAATCCTGTCCATGCTTCTCATACCTAATGCAAATCTTAACATCTTTAACTCTGCCACCTCCAACTCTCACTCCTGTCTTTTTGTCAATGCCACCATCTCCAACCCATATAGCTGGTCTCACTACCCTCTTGTAGACCTTCCCTTTCACTCTTACCGGTACCAGTCTGTCAAAAATCACTCCTGATACTCTTCTCCACCCATTCCACCCTGCCTGTACTCTCTTCTTCACCTCTCTTCCACACTCACCATTACTCAACTGTTGATCCCAAGTATTTAAATTCATCCACTATCTCCAAGTCTACTCCCTGCATCCTCACCATTCCTCTGTCCTCCCTCTCATTCACACACATATATTCTGTCTTAGTCCACTGACCTTCATTCCTCTCCTCTCTAGAACATATCTTCACCTCTTCAGGGTCTCCTCAACCTGTTTCCTACTTTCACAACAGATCACAATGTCATCTGCAAACATCATAGTCCACAGGGTCTCTTGTCTGAGCTCATTTGTCAACCTGTCCATCACCATTACAAATAAGAAAGGGCTCAGAGTTGATCTTTGATGTAATCTCACCTCTACCTTGAACACATCTATCACTCCTACCACAGATCTCACCACTGTCACACTACCCTTGTACATATCCTGTACCACTCTTACATACTTCTCTGCCACTCCTGACTTCCTCATACAATACCAAAACTTCTCGCTAGACACCCTGTCATATGCTTTCTCTAAGTCCACAAAGACACAATGCAGTGCCTTCTGACCTTCTCTATACTTCCCCAGCAACACCCTCAGAGCAAACATCGCATCTGTAGCACTCTTTCCCTGTATGAAACCATACTGCTGCTCACTAGTCATCACCTCCCTTCTTAACCTAGCTTCCACTACTCTTTCTCATAACGTCATGCTGTGACTGATCAGTTTTATCCCTCTGTAGTTACTACAGTTCTGCACATCACCCTTATTCTTAAAAATCGGTACCAATATATTTCTTCTTCACTTCTCAGGCATTCTCTCATTTTCTAAGATTTCATTAAACAATCTCGATAAAAACTCTACTGCCATCTCACCTAAACACCTCCAAGTTTCCACATGTATGTCATCTGGACCAACAGACTTTCCATTTTTTATCCTCTTCACAGCTTTCCTTACTTCCTCCTTACTAATCCATTGCAATTCCATATTCACTATCCCCACATCATCCAGCCTTCTCTCTCTCTCTCTCTCATTCTCTTCATTCATCAGCCCCTCAAATTACTCTTTCCATCTGCTCAACACACTCTCCTCACTTGTGAGTACATTTCCCTCATTATCCTTTATCACCCTTACCTGCTGCACATCTTTCCCATCTTGGTCCCTCTGTCTAGCCAATTGGTACAGGTCCTTTTCTCCCTTCTTAGTGTCCAACCTTTCATACAACTCTCCATACGCCTTATCCTTGCCCTTCACCATCTCTCTTCACCATACGCCTCATCTCCTTATACTCCTTTCTACTTTTTTCATCTCTCTGACAATCCCACTTCTTCACCAGCCTCTTTCTCTGTATACTGCCCTATACTCCCTCATTCCACCACCAGGTCTCCTTGTCCTCCTTACTCTGTCCAAATATCACACCAAACACCTTTCTAGATGTCTCCCTTACCAGCTCTGCTGTAGTTACCCAGCTATTCAGTAACTCTACACTGCCAGCCAGTGCCTGTCTCAACTCTTCCCTATTGTAATTTAAGGAGCAACAGCTAATTTTTGATGCCCATTTTCAACACTACCCCACATATTTTTCCTAACCTCCTCCTTTACTGTATAAACTGTTTTACATGTGAACCAACCATTTTCATATGACTAGTGTAATTCTTTAAAGTTTGTGTTTAATTTCAATGAATTTATCCAAGTGCAACACACTGTCTTCAGTTTATTGTCCTCTACCCATAAGCTCTTATTTTATCTATGAGAAGTTACACCATTTGTTCTGTATCGCTTTACTAGGACATTGCTTCCTTCTTTTCCTTAATTGCAGTTCTCTTAAAAGTTGTAGTATCTTTTTTATTTCTTGTAGTTTGTGTTTGTCTTTTGACTTCCATTTTCATGTGATACCTTTCTGAACTACAATTAGCAGCAACAATATTAATTATTTTACTGGTGTGGGTACTTTTATCTTTCCCCAAATTAAAAGCATTATTTCCTTAGTTAACTTGACATCTTCCCCCACAAGATTATTTAAATATTCTTGCAAGTCCCATTGGAAATTTCTTAACCATAAGCAATCCCAAAAAAAGTTCCCAAGTCCTCTCTCACCTGTATCACACCTCCAACATCTGTAATTAAGTCAGTGGAAACATTCTACCCAGTATTGCAGGACTGTAAAAGTATTTGTGCAAGCATTTCCAGCCGAAATTCTAAATTTCCTGCATTTTGTAGCCTGTCCTAGGGACTGTGCATATCTCTTTCCACTATACTATCACAAATTCCTTAAGAAGAAGAATTTTCCACACTGCTTTTATATATAATTTCCCCTGTAGCTGTATTTCTACTAGTCCCTTGTATACCATCTTGATTAAGGATGTTATTTAATCTTGCTTTGTTTTTGCCTCTAAAATATATTCCTCTATTTGTGGTCTGCCATGAGCATTTGGTTTGATGTCTGGGATTTTACTTTGCTTCTATTAATAATTCTCTATCTCTCAACCCAACAATTTGTTTTACTTTTTCCCACCCCATTTCCTTAGCGTGTCCTAAGAATTATTCCCAAAATCTGAGATTAGCATTTCTCCTCCTCCAGTTTTTGGTTAAAAATTCACTTTGTTCCTGTTTTGTTTTATAAAATTGCTGCCCAGTTTGAAGTACCAGTTTTTCCCCCCATTTACCTGATTGTCTTTTCTTTAACATATTTGCCATAATAGCTTTAGTATATGTATGTAGGAATTATTCCCTGGGGATTTTTTCTAGCACTTTCCAAGCCTCTATTAGATCTCCAATTTCTTAATGTTCCTGGTTTAGCCACATACCTTCCCATTTAGGTAAGTAGTTACCTGGCTGCATCATGTATAGGAGATGAATCTGCATCACTTTATAGCATTCCTTTAGATTAGGCAACCCTAGCCCTCCTTGATTGTGCTATAAGACTAATCTGTTCCATTGTACTCTCTTTTCTTTTTACCCCCCCCCCCCCATAGGACTTCCTTTTGTTCTTTTTCTAGTTTTGTCCATATTTCTTCTTTGGGTTGATATGATATGCCTGCCCCATGTATATCAGAAGGGGAACTAAAAACATCTTAATTGCCTGTACCATACTGTCCAGATCTCCCAATATCATTTTCCATTCTTATTTTAGTTATTTTTCTATAATGTGTCATGCTACATTTCGTATGCTGCTTCCTCTACATTCTATTTCAGTCAACCACCAAAATATTTCATCCTTTCATGACCCCAGAGGAAGAAATAGTCCTGAACTAATGCAAATGTAGGTGTGTAGTTCATAATTATCGCTTTTTTGTCTCACTGATTTTTATATCCCATTAATCTTTTACAATTATATAATACTGCAAACAGTTTATCAATATCCCGCTTGGTTGAGTAAGGTAAATTATTTTAATTTTTTTTAAAACAAGAAACATCTTTATTAAATTATCATGTATGACATAGGCATCTTACATTTATATAAATGGCAATGAACCACAGCGACACAATCTTAGTTGCAAACATTATACATTCCAAACTGTGCCGATACAACTGTAGCTGAAAACATTATACATCACTTTTAATATAACCAGTCATTGTTAGTCAGTCATTACATAGCTCATTCAAATCCTGCCTTCTTTTGAACCCCGTTCCTCCCCTGCATGTATTGATCCCACAGTTCCCATTCTTTCCCATATTATTTACTCCTACCCTTTTCTAAAGGTCCCAGTTCCAGTTGTTTTAATCTTCACTACTTCTAGTAAAGTTAGATTAGACTTTGATTTCCATTTTCTAGTAATTGATTTTTGGCAGCCATCATAATTAGACTCAGCAAGGCCCCACTATGTCTAGACAACAGCTAAAAAAATCATTTACCCTGTCACTCCAATTTGCTAATGCAGCATCTCCAACAGAGCAGTCTGCAGGGAATCTTTAAAGTCTACAAACTCATTACACTCCCAGAAAATATGTTCCCAGTTACCTCTTTCTGTCCATTCACAGCTCCAACATTTGCTGTCTACCTGAGGAAAAAATTCTTTGAAGTCTGCTTGGAGTGTAAAAATACCTATGTAAGCACTTCCAGGCAAATATCTGAAATATTCTAGATTTTGTTTATTTGGGTGACATACATGTATCCTCCATTGTTTTTTTGTGAATTGCTTATCTAATCTCTTTTCCCAGTCCTTCCTAACTTCCTCGGATTGATTTCTATATTATCATGCAGTATTTTATATGCTCTACTAATTAATCCTTTCTTACTGGCAACTTCTATTCTAGATTCTACTAAAAACTCTACCAGTGCTGGTCTTTCATTTAGGACCCCCGTATGTCTTTCTCTTTTTTCTATACTGTGATATCAATCCTTGATATGGAAGGCAATCTTTAGCCTGCAGTCCAAAAATGTTCTCAGCGTCTTCCCATTCTTTTACCTTTCCCTCTCTAGTTATTTGCTCCCAGTACCTTGGTTCCTTTGCGAGTTTTCTCCAATATATTCCAGTCCCCTCTTGCCTATTTTCTCTATCCCTAATTGCAGTCATCCCTATTGGCAGAATTCTCCTTTCTACATTCCCATGTTGGCTTAGTTCTTAGAAGACCTGCTACTTTATGAATATAATTATTTATTTTATTTTTATTTTATTTTACATTTGTTAACCGGGAAGGTCTGACTGGATATATGTCCATTTTCAGTGGAGGCCCTGGGAGAAAAGCTCCATACAGTAGACATAAGACAGAACATCATAATACACTGAAATATACAATAGAGAAATACAATCATGAGAAATATTTACATATTGAAACCATTCCATTATTAGAATAATTCAAGATAGAGGTTATACAATATATTTGTAGGCCATTGTCCAAGTTCCCAGCCCAACATTCAAGAGGTTCATATATATGTGTGTGTTTCTCTGTAGGTTACATAAAATACGTTCTAGATTTCACTTAAGCTCATAGTACAGAGTAATAGGTTAGGATTCAGAGACACTGCTAGGAGACCCTAGTTGGGTGCACAGTAGTAAAGTGTGGGGAATTAGTATAATATTCTGTATGATTATTGTTATTCTCCTTAAAAGTCTGCATACAAAATCCCAGTCTGCCCTGTTACTTGAGCTTCCCCCCATTTCATCATAGGTTCATAAGTGTGTACTAGGCTAGCCGCCCTGGAGCCTTTACAAGCCTAGCCCATAGGATTACCCTGACATTGTGCCACCCAACCTTAGTTCCAAGTGTCTCTGTTGAGTAAAGCCACTGGAGTGATCTCTGGGGTGAATTTTCTATTTTCTATCCACTCATCAAGATTTCTCTTGAAGAGGGCCAGTAAGGTGCTCTGCTTGACATGTAGGGGAAGTCTATTCCATAGCATGGGCAGTCACTGGGTTATGAACCTGTCCCTCCAGCATGTTCTGTTGATTGTGGTAATGAGGTTGAGGTCTCTGGAGCATGTGGTGTGGAGGGATTGGGATTGCTTCAGATGTAGCATTCTAACAGAGCTGGGTCAGACATGGCTTTGTAAGTCCAGCAGAGATCACCTCTACGTAGGTGATATGAGACAGAGAATAGTTGTCATTTTTGATGATGATCATCATCATCTCTTTCCACTTTGAATTATAGTTTTCTGTTTGTGCTATGTATAGGAGCCTTAACTGTGTTGCTCTGAAATACCCCTTCAACTTGGGTAATCTCAGTCCACCCTGTTCTGTTGGAAGAATAAGCTTATCCCACTTGACTCTTGCCATCTTTTCCTACCAGATAAAATCCTTCAGCTCTTTATTAATTGCTATCCACAACTTCTCCTCTGGTTGATAAAATATACCTGACCAGTGTATAAGACTAAAGGGACTAAAACCACTTTAACTGTGTGACAAAGGGAGATACTGCCAGCCTAGCTATATCGAATTTTGTAAATAATTGTATGTCATTTGTGAATATCAACATGGTCTATATAAGATGTTTGTGTTAAAAATGTATTAGAACTGTATGTCATTTGTATATAAAACTGGTCTGTACAGACGTGTATTAAAAATGTATTTTGTAAACTACTGAGCTTAAAGATCTATCCACAGTGTGCCCTACTGGAATAGAAAAGAAGTGTACATGCACTATTATAACTGTTTAAATGTATATATTTTAACAGTAGAAACTGGAACACAGGAGGTTAACTTCAGTCCAGCAAAATGTCAGAAAAATAACTGAAATTAAATTACTTTATGGATAGACCATAAAATATGTTATCTTTCAGTTTCAGTGCAGCAAAGAGGGACAATGACTAAAACTAGGGAACTTTCTGTATTGTATTGAAAGTGTTTTGTTGTTTTATGACTTCCAGCATTTACCAAAGATCTGAGGAAACACCATTGTTTATGTATTTTTATAGGTAGATGCTAAATGCTACCAGCTACCATCAGTGGTTGTTTTGGGCCTGAGGGCTAGAAGTCAGAGGACAAGAAATCATGTCATTCTGCAAGCTATCCCAGCAGAAATATTTGAGGTATTAATTTGAGAACTCTCTGAGAAAGACACAGCATTCTGTGTTCTGTCATTGACCTGACAATAACTAAAGAAGATCCATCCACTACATCTCCCTTGCTCTTAAGTAAGTTAACTACCATATAGTAATTCTCTTAGATATAGTCAGGAATATAGCAAAGCATAGTTTAGATGTTCTTCTTTATTTATTTGAGACTGTCCTGCCATCTTGTTTTAAATATTTCCTGTGATTTTGAGCACTGATGTCACTGTAAATATATACTGAATATTTTCTTGCTCCTTTAATATTTTGTGGCTGATATGTCTAGAGATATTTAAGTTCTGAGAGTACTTGCATATTTATTTGGTGACACTGTGTGGCCACTCCTAATAGCTTTGTTCTTGGTCAAACTATCACTTGTATGGGCAGAAGGGGGAATAGCTAGTAAACCTGTGCCAGCCTTTCCCAGGTGTGTGTGTGTAAAACAAATCTCAAAGAGTGTGTGTGTCAGCTACTTGGGCAGGGACAGAAAGCACTAGTTGGACAGAAAGAGTGTTGGAGAACTTGGCTTGGAACCCTGGCTAAGGACTCAACTCTATAGCTGAGCCAGTGGGGAGTATTATTGGGGATCTGGAGAAAGAGGGAGAAACCAGCCTCAGACTGACTGTGGTCTCTGTGTGCTCTTAAGGGAAATTGTACTTGATGCAGAGAGCTGCATCTGTTAATACTGTGTGTGTACTTGTCATCCTCCCAGTTTACATCCCCCACTATTGCCAGTGATGAAGACTGAGGCTCCTTGATTACTGGTCCAATGGTGGGATATCACATTTATTGGTTGGCAGTGGTGTGATATCCACATGTTGGGATTCAGTGGTGTGGATATTGAACTCCTGTAGCCTGTAAACAGTGGTTACTAAAGGTGTTTGTACTCTCAAGCAGCCGCACAGTGAACATTTAGAGTTTCATATCACAATAGTTTTATGTATTTAATTTTTTTTGTTCGCTTAGTCAGTCAGGGAAAGCAGGCAAAGATGTCAGCAGAGGAGTATGGCAAGCTAACAAGGAGGCAGTTGGATGAAATGTGCCAAGACAAAGGACTGGTGCATGCCAACTTGACTAAAGCAGAAATTATTGCAGCCATAGTCACAGCTGCATCACATACCAGCAACCAGGACAACCAGACTGGCCTTGGGGATGTGCAACTTTCAGAAAATGGACAGTTCAAACTTGCCTCAGAGGACTTAAAAATGAATCTGCAGTTAAAGAGACTTGAACTGGAGGCCAAACATTTGGAAATAGAATCAGTAGAGAGACTGTGGCATTTGGTGGCTGAAGAAAAGGATAAACAGAAACAAATGGAATTAGAATCAGCACAGAGACTGAGACATCTGAAGGCTGAATAAAATGAGAGGCAGAGGTAAAGTGAAAAGAAAATGTTGACTATTCACCAGGGTCGTGGAGGTAATGGGGAATGGAATAAACAAACCTCAGAAGCAACAAAGTTCAGTAAACTTCTTCCATAATTTACAGAGGGTGATAATGTTTGAAAGGGTATGCAAACAGTAAAATGTTGACCAAGAGCTCTGGGTACAGTTCTGGACCCCCTTACTCCATGGTAAAACTGTAACTTCTATTTCTAAATTGTCGGGTACTGATTGCTTAAATTATAATACTGTTAAAAATTGTTTATTAGAGTGTTTTAAGTTAACACCTGAAGCTTATATTAAAAAGTTTTGTGAGCATAGACGCAAGGCAGATGAAAGTGTGTGTGAATATATTGCTGACTTAAGCACTTATTTCCATAGATGGGTGAGTGAGTGTCAGGTCACCACTTTTGAAGGGCTGGCAGACATTTGGTGAGGCAACAAGCCCTTAGCACTTTGCCTGAGGACATGATAATCTGGTTAGCAGATAGGGAATGTAATACCACAGATGAGTTGGGGAAAAATGGAGACCTATACCTAGCAAGCAGGGCATTAATGCACAGGAAAGTGATACCCAGTACTGCTCATGGGTCTAAGGGAACCTATGGTGGGCAGCCTACACTATCCCAAAAGAGTCTGTCAGTAGCAGGGGAAGCCACTAGTTCAGGTACACGACCAGGACCAAGGGTTAAATGTTTTAAATGCGACTAGTGGGGCCATGTAGCATATAGATGTCCACGGAGGCAAGGTGGGGAACAAAAGGTGGGAGAGTCAGTAAGTTTGAATGACAGAATGCCAGCAGTAAGTTGTCTAGAGACAACAAGGGTACCAACCTACCACAAGAGATTATATCTTATCTTAGTAGATGGAAAAGAGGCCATTGCTAAGAGAGTCACAGCCTCTGACCTAGCATTGTAAAGCCTGCAATGGTTAAAGAGGAGCACTACTTGCTTGGGCAGTCTACTCCAGTCAGAGCTTTTGGAGGGACCCCATTTCAAATACCTTTGGCTACGGTTCACCTTGACTGGGAAGGTGGAAAAGGAAGCAAGCAAGTAGGTGTTTTTGAGGATATCCCTACAGATGTCCTGCTAGGGAATGATTTTGATAATGCAGTACCTTGTGTGCATGCAGTTGCATACAGTCAGGCTTGGAGACAAGCATGTGGGTCTGGTAGACTGGGGAACCCAGACGGACTGCACACTTGAAGCCAGGACTGGTAAGGTGGCTACTTCAGGGAGGGAGCTACCCTGTAGCAGTGAGACTGAAGGTGAGCCACAGCTGCTTGTGGGTACTGATGTTCCCTTGGACAGAGTGACTGAAAGGGCACGGGCGAGTTGTAGTACCCAGGCTGACAGTGAGGCATAGCTGTCAGAGGATACCAGACTTCCTGTGGAAGGGGAGGCTGGGAAGGGTTACAAAGAGAGAGCTGAGACAGGCTCAGCTTTCTGATCCTACACTACAAGGCCTGTGGGAGGTAGCCAGTGAGGCAACTGATTCTCAAGGAAAGGGGGAATCTGTATACTGGGACAATGGGTTACTGTACAGAGAGTGGACCCCCTGAGGGAGGGGTAGAGGGTGAGAGAATACAGCAATTGGTAGTTCTCAGAGCCTACCATCTGGCACTTTTAGCCATAGCCCATGACATTCCCTTTGCAGGTCATATGGGAATAAAGCGTGCAAAGAGGAGTATTATGCAGAATGTTTATTGGCCTGGGAATTCCAGAGATGTAACAGGACCTGTGAGCAGTGTCACAAAATAGGCAAGGGAGGAGACAAGGTCAAAGCTCCTTCAGTGCCTTTGTCTGTGATTGAGGAGTCATTTCAGAGGATAGCTATGGATATTGAGGGGCCTCCGAACACCCCAAGTTCCACAGGAAAGACGTATATCCTAGCGGTAGTAGATTATGCTACTGGATACCTTGAGGCAGTGGCCCTATCCTCCATTGAGGCAGAAAAGGTGGCAAATGCTTTGTTAGAGATTTTCAGAAGGGTAGGTTTCCCAAAAGAAATACTGACCGACAGAGGTGCCAATTTCATGTCAGACCTGCTAGCTTGTCTGTGAGTAAAGCACCTAAAGACAACCCCCTACCATCCCCAGACTAATGGTCTTGTCGAGAGGTTAAACTCTGCACTCAAGACCATGCTACGGGCATTTGCAGACCAGTGTAAGAGGGAGTGGGACAAATATTTTCCCCATCTGTTGTTCCTTACAGAGAGGTGCCCCAGGAATCCACAGGTTTTTCACACTTTAAGTTGCTGTATGGGCATAGGGTGAGTGGACCTATAGATTTGATTCCAGATGAGTGAGGCGCTAAGTGTGAATCCCACAAGGAGTCTGTTGTGGCATATGTCCTAAATCTCAGGACAAGGTTCAGGGAACTCATGGGCTTGGCCCAGGAGAACCTAGCAGAAGCCCAACAACAAAAAAAGGTCTGGTATGATAGGAATGCTTGAGCTTGATGGTATGCTGTGGGGCAGCAGGTTATATTTCTCATTCTTGTCAGACACAACAAGCTGCAGGCAGCTTGAGACAGACCCTTCAAACTGGTAAGGAAGCTCAGTGATTTAACTACATGGTAGAACTGCTAGGCAGGAGGCAGGGGCACAAATTGTACCATGTTAACATAATGAAACCTTACCATGATACAGCAGACCTTGTACTGAGTATTTGCAGTAGAAGGCAGGAGGAGTCTGAGGGGGATCTATGGCTACAGGAGCCAGCCAGCAAAATCCCAAATTACAGTGGTGGAGCCTAGGGCTCCAGCTATATGATATGACAGTGCAAAACTGTACTGGGGTCAGCAATGCAAAGGCAGCTGAAATCCCATGACAGGGAATCGGGTAAGGCATTCCCAGATAAGCTCATCACTCTCCTGCAACGTTTCTCAAGGGTCACTTGAAAAACTAGCTTCAGTCTTTGAGGGGAGGGAGAAGTGTGACAAAGGGAGATACTGCCAACCCAGCTATCTGGAATTTTGTAAATAACTATATGTAATTTGTGAATATCAACATGATCTAAATAAGATGCTTATGTTACAAATGTATTAGAACTGTATGTCATGTGTATATCAACCTGCTCTGTACAGACATATGTGTTAAAAAAAGGTATTTTGTAAAGTACTGAGCTCAAAGATCTATCCACAGTGTGCTCTACTGCATATTTCAACAGTGGAAACTGGAATGCAGGAGGTTAACTTCAGTCCAGCAACACTTCAAAACAATAACTGAAATTAAATTAAATTACTTATGGCTAGAGTATAGAAAGATGTTATATTTCAGTTTCAATGCAGCAAGGAGACACAATGTTTAAAACTAGGGAAATTTCTGTATTATCTTGTAAGTGTTTTATGACTTCTAGCATTTGCCAAAGATCTGAGGAAAAGCCCTTGTTTATGTATTTTTACAGGTAGATGCTAAATGCTACCAGCTGCCGTCCATGGTTGTTTTGAACCTGGGGACTAGAAGTCAGATGACAAGAAATTATGTCATTCTGCAAACTAGCCCAGCAGTAAAATTTGAGATATTAATTTGAGAACTCTCTGAGAGAGACACAGCATTCTGTTTTCTGTCTTTGACCTGATAACAACTAAAAAAGACCCATTCACCACATCTGCCTTGCTCTTAAGTAAGTTGACTAGGGTATAGTAATTCTCTTAGCTAGTCAGGAATATAGCAAAGCATAGTTTAGATGTTTTTCTTTATTTATTTGAGACTGTCCTGCCATGTTGTTTTAAATATTTCCTGTGATTTTGAACTCTGATATCACTGTAAATATATACTGAGTATTTTCTTGTTCTTTTAATATTTTTTATTAAATATATTTAAACATTTCATTGTGGCTGATCTGTCTAGAGATATTTAAGTTCTGGGAGTACTTGCATATTTATTTGGTGACACTGTGTGGGCCACTCCTAATAGGCTTGCTCTTGGTCAAACTACCATTTGTATTAATAGTAACATTACACAGTAAGATTGGACACCCTCTGTTAATGGCTGATAAGCGGTTCTGGTGGCAGTGAAAACTACCTTATAGTCTGGGCTGAAGGGGGCACAGCTAATAAACCTGTGCCAGCCTTTCCTAGGTGTGTGTGTGTGTGTGTGTGTGTGTGTGTGTGTGTGTGTGTGTGTGTGTGTGTGTGTGTAAAACAAATCTCTGACAGTGTGTGTGTCAGCTACTTGGGCAGGGACACGAAGTACTGATTGGACAGAGAGAGTGTTGGAGGACTTGGCTTGGAACCCTGGCTAAGGACTCAACTCTATAGCTATGCCAGTGGGGGGTCTTATTGTGGATCTGGAGAAGAGGGAGAAACCAGCCGTGGACAGACTGTGGTCTCTATGAGCTCTTAAGGGAAATTGCACTGGATGAGTGCAATAGAGAGCTGCATCTGGAAATACTGTATGTGCACTTGTCATCCTCCTAGTGTACATCCCTCACTGTTGCCAGTGGTGAGGATTGAGGCTCCTTGATTACTGGTCCAGTAGTGGGGCATCACAAACTGCTTGTATCTTACTATCAATATCCATATAACAGAGCTTCAGTTTTCTCAGTTTTTGTATTATCTTTTGTTTAGTCTCTTCCCACATATCCTTATCTGCCACACCAGTATCATTTTTAATCCAAACTCCTAAATACTTAATTTTATCATGACCCATAAATATAGATATTGCTGAACCAATCCATATGAAAGTACATAATTTACCGCTATTGCTTTTGTTTATGCTTCATTAATTTTGTATCCTGAAAAGGTTTGAAACTGTCTCAATATGTTCCACAGCACTGTAATGTCCCTTTCTGGTTTTGTCAGGTATAAAATAATGCCATCTGCAAATAGATCCAGCTTTTCTTGACTACCATACCAATTATATCCTTGAATTCCTGAATCCCTTATTTTTTTGTCAGTGGTTCTAAATATAATGCAAATAACAAAAGGGAGAAAGGGTACCCCTGCCTGGATCCTCTGCTCAAGCAGAGATTATCAGAGAGGACCCCACCCACTTTAAATTTCACCTCTGATCCTCCAAATATCCTCATTATCAACCTTATAATTTTATCAGGGAATGCAAATGCTTCCATTGCTCTTCTCTTAAAAATCACAGCTTACTCTGTCAAATGTTTTCTCTGCATCAAGACCCACCAGCAGACAGTGGTATTTTCTTACATTCTGCTTCTGTCTGGATCATCACTGTTCTGTTTATGTTGTCAAATGTTTACTTCCCCTCCACAAAACCTCACTGATCCATATCTATCAATTTTGGCATCACTTTTCCCATTCTTTTAGCCATTATAGGCATAAACACTTTATAATCATGACTTGGTATTGAAATAGGCCTGTATAAAGCTGGGAATGATGGGTCTTTACCCTTTTTAGGTAGTACAGCTACTACTGCTTTCTTCCAGGATGTTGGTACTTCACCTCCTCTTAAAATACATTTAAAACCTTCCAGATCTTCATTATTTTTTCCCTCCTAGCTTCCAAATGTCTGCAGGAATACCAGCTAATCCTGAGGACTTACCTGTAGATTGGTTATACATCACCATTTTTATCTTATCTACTCCTATTTTAACTGTTAGTAATTGAGTCTCCTCTACCTCTAGCCTTGGCATATTTAACTTTTCCATAAACATTTCTATTTGTACCTTTTCTTGATTTCCATATTTCTCTGCTTTATACAGACTATCATAGACTTTCCAAAATATTTCTAATATGTATGCAGGATCCTTAGTTATCTTCATTGTAATAGGCTCCCTAAGCTTGAGTTAGGTAAATTATTATGTCATAAAAACACTAAGCCCTTTCACCCATAACACATAAAGGCTTCATAACAGTAAAACCACACCATAAAAAAAACTTAAATACCCTTAAATCAACTGATTGACAGAATAATTGCTACATCTACATTCTCACCCCAACCAATCAAAACCACTTTGATTCAAGCAAAACAAAGTACACAGCAGTACATAAGAAACATGCCATAAATGAATAATAAATACAAATTTAAGTTATATATACTTGTTAAATATAAATAGTAAAAATTCAAACTGAACAGTTAAAAGGTATATATTCAATGTTCAAAATCTTCCTGTTGTAATTTTTAACATTCTAACAACTGATCCACATTGTCTCTTTATGTTCTAATAAACTTTCATGGTCAGCCCCTCTTTCTTTGATGAAAACTTTGTCAATAATAAAAATAAAAGCCTCTTACAATTATTACATTCAGTAGTATATCTAAATAAGACATTAGTTGCAGTTTTGTTTTTGTCATTAATATATTCCCCTATCCAGTCTTTTAACTTTCTAATAGTTTTACCTACATGAAAAGCTTGACATAAGGTGCATTATAGCAAGATAAACCACCATTTAAGTATTACAACAGCATTTTCCAGGGCAAGCAGTAGTGCTGTCATAATTACTGGTGGTCACATATTGACTGTCATTTATAAATTTACAAAACTTACACATACCACATTTGGCCATCATAGATTTTACCCTATTGCCTTTAAATTTTAAATTTCCCTCTAGTAACATGTTAATGTTCTTACCTTTGCTATACACAACCTATGGAGAACTACCCAGTTTATCCTTCACCTAAGATAAAAAGGCCGTATTACATGCCATTCTCAAGGTTTTGTTAATATGAACAGTGTCATGGTTAAAGGGCACTATCATGGTGCATGCTTTGTTGCTGTTAACCCTAGAAGATGCTTTAAATTCATGCAAAGCACCATCAGCTCTTAAAATAGGAGCAAACATACCGGATCTCTTCCTTTTTATTTCATTACTAATCTTTTTTTTTTTTTAATAATACAAATGGATAGTCCCTTTCCAAAAACGTGCATCAGCTTGCCCAGCTCATCCAAAAATAACTGCCAGTTGAAATTAACCTGGACAGGTGACCTATCTCCCCTTTAACAACACTCTTTTTCTGAAATAGGAGGTGACAACTATTAAAATGTATAAACAAATTAGAAAATGTCTTTTGAGAAAAACAGTAGATAAAAACCTGCTTCCATCTCCACTTTTATCTAAATTAATGTCTAAATAGTCAATATGATGTTGATTTACTCTGTATGTAAATTTCAAAAATAGGGTAGGGGATTAATTTGTACTCTCCTTTCCAAATAATTAAAATGTCATCCAAAAATCTAAAGTGTGAGACAACATTATTAAAAAAGACAGCTATGAAGACAAACCTCCTCTCCCATTCTGCTAATACTATATTTGCATAGATGGGTGCACATCAGCATGGTTATTAACTGCTTCTTCATTCTTAAAACATTATTTTGTTGAATTAATGCCATTCAGTATTATTTGTCATGGATATTTGTTAAAAAAATCTTAATAATTAATGTGAGCCAGACCCTTTCATTGTGGAACAGCGTCGAACATTTAAGACTTAAAATGAGAAATGTTCCTTATAATGAGGGACAACTGACAGGTATATCTATGTCTTCAACACAAAACAAGCTGGTTTGTGATGGGAGACCTGATCATAATCCTCTGTGTTATGCATGGCTTTCAGCATACCTAGCATTAACCATAGAATTGCACCAGGAGTTTTAGCACCTTTAAAAGCTATTACATTTTTCACACACACACACACACACACACACACACACACACACACACACACACACACACACACACACACACCACGTTGTTTAACAACTTACAAAACTGTTAGTTCAGCAGAGCTGTAATTTTCTTTGTTTCTGTACTCTGTTGTAAAAGCACTGGGTAGTGTTTCACTACTTTACACGCCGTGCTGCTACATTTTTTTCTCCCCAAGTAGTACTTTGGGGCAGTTGAGGCCATACCTCTCAACTCTCTGTGACTTTGACTTAAATGTTAGTTCCGTCCCTCTTAATCCCTACTAAAGCTGGTGACTTTTGGAGGCATACCTCTCAACTTTCCTGATTTTCAAGAATGTCCAGATATTTGCTCTGTTCCTCATAAAAACTGTGTTTTTGGACAAATCATTGAGGTTGGACTTTATTAAATAATGGCAGATATTCAAGTTTCAGACTTCACATCCTTCAGAGAAGGCATGCTAACACAAAAACATTTATTCTATCGACTTTCTAAGTTTATATAAGCAATATTTTAAATCTGCCTCTATTTTTGGGCCTTTGCCTCCCACCCCATTATTTTTAGCTTTGTCCAGATTTTGCAATCTAAGAGGTTGAGACGTATGTTTGGAGGAAGGTTGATGGTGAATTATACTAAATAAATAATTACAATAAAAGAGGTAACAGATTTCTTTCACTTCACAAAATGTATTTTAATTAGCATTATTTTATTCTGCCAATGTCTCAGTTAATATAAAAAGAAGTTATGTCTTACCATAATGTTCCATCTGTGTTGTAGATCTTCATTCATTCCTTACTGATAGGACTTCGGTTCCATCCTCTGAACCGACCCAGCCAATATGCAACCTTGCGCCAGCCAAGAACTCTTGAGCTAAGTCCTACCCATAGTGCTCCTCTTCTCCTTCTCTTCAGATTGAGTTTGCCTGCCCAGTATAAGACAGTGGAGATAACAGAGATAGTTGAGACAAAGGAGGCCTTATCTGTGCAAATACCTTATCAGGCAGACAGGACCAAATGATCCACCAGGAGTCATTAGGCAGTGGGATGGAGGGTGGAGCGTACGGAATGAATGAAGATCTACAACACAGATGGAACACTATGGTAAGACATAATTTCTTTATCTGATGCTGTAAATCTTCATTCGTTCCTTACTAATAGGACCGAGTCCCCAGCTACTTGTGTCCTGGGTGGCCCTATGGAAGAATATTCCTGAGCACCATTGAGCCAAAATATGCTCTTCCCCTGGAGGCCATATTCAATTTGTAATGAGTGATAAAGGTATGGGAGTTTTCCCTAGTGGCCGCTGCCCAAATGTTATCCATAGTGGCTCTGGAATGAAATGCTACTGATCTGGCCATTGATCTGGTGGAATGAGCCTTGATTCTAGAGAGCAAAGATAAATTGTTCTGTTGATAGACAAAGGTAATGCAATCTCTTAACCATTTTGACAAGGTGACTTTGGAGACGGCTTTCCCCAATCTGGGACCTGAAAAGGCTATGAAAAGTTGGTCTGACATTCTGAAGGGTTTAGTTCTGTCCAAGTAAAAATGAAGCTGTCTATGTGCATCCAACATGTGTAACTGGTATTCATCTGTATTGGAAAATTCAGGAAAAAGGACTGGTAAATCAATGGACTGGTTGAGACTTGAATTTGAAATAACTCTGGGCAAAAAGGAAGGGTTAGTACTAAGTGATACTCTTTCTTTGTGGAAAATCAAGTAAGGTCAGTTGACACACAAGTCCTGCAGTTCTGATACCCTCCTGGCTGAGGTGATAGCCACTAGGAATAAGGTTTACCAGGATAAAAACTTTATGTCACATGAGACGGAAGGTTCAAAGGGTGAGCAAGTCAAATTTTGTAGGACTAAAGTCAAATTCCACGGTTCAGTTGGGGTTTGAATAGGTGGTTTGAAGTGTATAATTCCTTTCATGAAGGTTTTGCAAAGACAATGAGACATTAATGAGGAATCGTTGAAACCATTATGGAAATTGGCAATAGTTACCAGTTGGACTGTAATAGCAGAGGCTGAGGCTCCTGCATGAAGTAGGGTTGACAGGTATTCTAAAACTTTATGGACTGGCATTGAAAATGGGTCTAGTCCTTGTTCCTTAGCCCAAATTGTAAATCTGACCCATTTGCTGTGATAAATTTTTCTAGTGGAAGGTTTATTGGAAGCCAGAAGAATTTTTTGGACTAGGGAAGATAAGTGTATTTGCCTGACAATCAATGGAAGTGGAGATACCAAGCTGTCAGCTTGAGGCTGTGAAGGTTGGGATGAACCAGCCTCTGTGGGTGAGATAGGAGTCCTGGGAACAGGTCCACAGGGGGTGAACCAAATGAGGCCAAAGGAAGGGGAACCAAACTTGGCGGGGCCAGCAAGGAGCAATGAGGATGACTTTGCTTATCAGCCGTTGCACTTTCTTCAGGAACTGCACTATGAGTGGAATGGGTGGAAAGGCATACAGTAGACCTGCGGGCCAGTCATGAATCAGAGCATCTCTCGGTGACTCCCCTTGTGGGGGAATTAGGGCAAAGAAGCTGCTGCATTTGTGGTTGAAGGGGAAGGCGAAGCTGGCCCCAATGACGAAAACTTTAAGTCACTACTACAGGGTTGAGAGACCACTTATGAGGCATCAGAATGTTCCTTCTCAGTTTGTCTGAAATCAGATTGGAATTCCCAGGAATGTGCATTGCTAATAGAAAGCGGTTGGAAGCTATCGCCTGTTGCCACACTCTTAGGGCTTCCCGGCATAAGGGATAGGATCTGGTTCCACCTTGCTTGTTGATGTACCAGACTACTGACATATTGTCCGATTGGATGGCAATTGTCCCAGATGGGTGGGTTGTTTGGAATGCTAAGAGTACCACCCTCAGTTCTAGGAAATTGATATGCAATTTGGGCTCTATGGGGGACCAAGTGACTTGGATTATCGTTCCTTGAAAATGCCCCCCACCCCCTCAGGCAACCATCAGTGGTCACTGTGGCTTTGGGTTGGGGGGTGAAAAAGGTCGACTCCATAACTCCTCCTCTGGCTTCATCCACCAACTCAAATCCTGCTTGCATCAACTTGTTATGAGAATTGGGTGAGACATTGGATGTGTTAGAAGAGAACATTGAGAAGATAGGAGCCATTGCAGTAGCCTCATATGGAACCTTGCAAGAAGGACCAGTGGAATTGCAGCCACCATGGAGTCCAGCAGTTGTAGAACCTGTCTGGCTGGGATCAAGTCTTGAGAAAGTATTATTTGAAGTTGAGCTCTCAGTTTTAGCAGCCTGTGAAGAGGCAGGGCAACTCGTCAAGCGATTGTGTTGAATGTTGCCCCAATGAACTCTAAGGTTTGAGTCGGTACCAGGTTCGATTTTCCTAAGTTTATAGAGATTCACAGTCTTTCTTCCAGACCTAGAGTGTACGATGTGGCTTGAAGCAGTAGACTCCTGGTTGGAGCAGCGATGAGCCAATCGTCTAGGTATGGAAACACACGGAATCCTTGTAGTCAGTGAGCTACTACTACTGCCATGTATTTGGTGAACACTCTGGGGGCTGTTGAGAGACCAAACAGCAGTACTTGAAATTGGTAATGATTGGCTCCCAGCCAAAAGTGGAAGTATCTTCTGGACCATTTGTCCATTTTTATGTGGTAATACGCATCCTGAAGATCTATAGAGCACATCCAGTCATCCTTTTCCAGGAATGGGAGAATGGACTGAACCATGACCATCCAGAATTTTTGTCTGACAAACTTGTTTAGAATACTGAGATCCAAAATTGGCCTCTAGTCCCCTGTCTTTTTTCGGACTAAAAAGAATCTCGAGTAAAAAAAACGGATCCTATTTTGTCTGGTGTGACTACTTGGATGACTCTTTTTTTTTTCTAGCAGCTTTTGAACCTCTAGCGCTGCTGCTTCTCCCTGACTGGGTGGGACGTTGAGTATTCGCCTTAGAGGCTTGGGATAAACGTCGAAGGGGAATATGGTATCCTCTGGTCATAATCCTCTGCACCTAGGAGTCTGAAGTTATTTCTTGCCAGGCCAAGTGGTGCAGGGAAAAATGTCCCCCGACTACTTCCAGAGGAAAGCAATTGGGCCGCTGTTCAGGAGTGCTGATAGGGTTGACCAGAGAAGGAATCTCTGGAACCCTGGTTTTGCGGCCCCCCTCTGCCACGATAGGAGCGTATCCCAGATGAGTTCCCCCCTCTGCCCCAGGGGGATTGCTCACCACGTGTGTCACGAAAAGGTCCTTAGGATTTCTTGAACCACATCTTTCCTCTCCTCTGATTCCTGGAGTAGGATCACTGAGGTGTTGAAAAACGTATGCCCACAGCAGACAGGGTGTTTCTGTCTTTCTCATACCTGGCTAATGTGTCCTTAACTTTACAGCCAGATAAGGAAGACTCATCAATAGGAGCGTTGATGAAGGAAGACTTGAAGGGGTCCGCAAAGTCACATAAGCACATCCAGGCGTGACGTCTCATGACAACGTCTGAAGCGGTTGCTCTAGCTGCCCCCTCGGCTGTATGGGCGATCTACCGCATGGAGGAGTTAGAAATGGACTCTAGGGTAGCAAGCTGAGAGGCAACTTTATCCCGCACTTTGTCGGGTAATATCCCTGCCAAAGTACTTGCGTAAGAAAGGGTACAAAGTACAAGTAAATTCAAGGAAGATATGAAAAAAATACCAAAAAAATCTCTCACTTATATGAGAGAGATGGCTTGGCACGTCTTGAAAAGTATGCGGCAAACGAAATCTGGAGCGACGGAGAAGAGGGGCACTATGGGTAGGACTTAGCTCGAGAGTTTTTGGCTGGTGCGAGCTTGTGCATTGGCTGGTCAGTTCCGAGGACGGAACCGAAGTACTATCAGCAAGGAACGAATGAAGATTTACAACATCAGATCTAATATTTTAAAAATGTCCCTGATTGGTTGAGAGCTATGGCCGAGGCTCCTTGGACTAGAAAGGATCAGGGTCGCGTTTCTCCGAGCATAATCAGCTCAGCTTGTTTTCGAGTACGCTCGCTTAACAGAAGCCTGTCTGCAGATTTCTCTTTCCACAAGAGGGCACTGATTTTACACTAAACGAACTGCCGTCGTTGGGCCTGCCACTTATCCCATGGTGATATCTAAAACACTGTCTTTAAATGTACTAGGAGATTTAATTTTCAGAAGGAAAAGTATAACCCAGTTACGGGCTATTTCATGCAAAATATACCAAAATAAAGGCCATTTAACGTACAGAGAATGAATCCCAATTATAGCAATGAAGCAAACGGAAAGTACAGTCATTACGTGTAAAATACTTATTTTATGTCTTCAAATCGGTCATGTTTACCTTCCGAAAGTATACGCTGTGTTCCTAAACGTTGCAGGACTTAAAAACTGCAAGAGCATCTAAAATCCATACCAACCGTTTCATCACTAACAAATATGACTTGAAATTATTAAACTAACCTACAACGATAAACTCCTAAACACAGAGTGCACATATGTATTGGGAGAAGCCAGTGTACGTATTAATATAATAGATAATCGTCATCACAAATCGCTTCGCATTTCATACAATTTTATTTTAATTATTTTTGTTATTACTTTTTAACTGTGGGAGGAGCAATAACTAATCCTGGAGGAAAGGTTAGAACCATTGGCTAAGAAGCAGCAAACTTGACAACTCGTCAACGCGGGAAGAGGCGGATTTAAAACACAAGCGCGCAAGTTAAAGTTCTTACCGGTAGAACTGTTGTTGGAGGAAGTTAATGACTAGTATTTTTGTATATAAATACTAATTTTCACTTACAAAAATAAAATGGTTAGGACTAAAGCTGACTGTGCTTCTGGATCCTACAGAAAAGGCAAGTCAAATTATTTAGAAATTAATAAAGAACATTTTTATCACTTTATTCCCGAAAAATTGTTTCATAATTTCAAAATACACGTTTGTTGCGGCGAAGTGTTTATTTTGCTTGTACAGTATTTGTAATGGATGACTGGTATTGTTACTTTTAATCTGACACGGCATCTATTTGCCTTTAAGTAACGTTGCTAGTTTTTTTTTTTTTTTTTTTTTTTGACGTTCATATGCAATGAACAACGTTTGACTAATTGTAGTTGTGCTGTATTTTTTTGTCAGATGTTATTGGCGGGAGCTAACTTCTAGCCCTTGTATCGCGCGCCAAACCTTTCTTTAAATTGGAGTGCTGTGACAGTACTGTGTCTTGCTCTTTCTTTTGTGGTATGAGGCAGTTGTTAAATTGTCTTTGCTGTTTCCATATGAGTAGCTTTAGTATTAACTTCGTTCGAAGTGTTTCACGAGCGGTGTTCTCACTCACTCGTATTCCGGATCCTCTCTGAAGTTTTCTCTCCCCTTGGAATGCAGTAAAACGTAATGGCTGCCTGGTAGAAAGGTGGTCATTTTTTTTGTCTCAAGTGTACATCGTTGAAGCTGTCTTGGGCTCTTTCAGAAAAATAAACATACGACTGTTCCATAATTTATACTAATTTGTACTTTTACCTTTTGACTTAGCTGTTGCTGCTAAAGCGCCCAGGAAGACTTTTGGTTCAGCCAGTACCTCTAATTCCTTGACATCTCCTTCTGGCAAAAAATGTAAGTACAAGTATTTTTTTTCTCTCTCCCACTTTTACAACTATTTTGCAGCATAAAGTGTTGTCTCCACCCGCCCCTTAATTTGGTAGGAACTAATGAAGTGGGGTGGGGGCAGGGGCGAGAAACTTATACAATCTAAAAGCCCTTTTTTTTTTTTTTTTTAGTCCTAAAACTGCTGACATTTGTGCCAGTATTTATTTGCCCTGAAATTTCCAAGAAGAGTTTTTGATTCTCTACTTTTGAGAAGATTCTGAGCTTTCAGCTTGCTGTACCCACTCCGGCTAGCTGATGTTTGTGTTCTTTAAAGCCTGCACATTGATATTTAACTGATGCAATGTGAGCTACCAGATCAGACTGTTCTTAGTCCTATTTACTAGTCTTGTCATAGGCGTTGGGGGGCTTTTAGAATGTTTTGTACCTTCCTCTGGTCCTTTAACACTTGTTTTTGAGTGGTCTTGTTATGGACTCCTTCAGTAGGTAATTCTTCCCTTCTTTTTTTTTTTTTTTTTTTTTTTTTCCTCTCTAGCCAAGTCTTGTATGACCATTGATTTTATTTGGTATAAGGGCCATCACTGTACTCCAGCATGTCTGCATATCTGTTTGCTACGAGTGAAGCATATGCTGTGCTTCATTGCTCCGATTTTAATCTGGCATCATAGCAGTGCTGAGAACTCCATGATTTCTGTATGAACTAGGCCCTTAAAGGGGTAGGCTCGTTTCTCAAGGTGAAATGTTAGTTTCAAGACTTCCTGTGATCCATGTGTGTTCTTCTGGTGCCTCAGCCGGAGTGTAGCAAATCTGCTGGTGAACAAATTTGGCTCAACTTTCACCTCCCTGTGACCTTAAATCGGGACTTTCAGACAAATTAGAATCACTAGTTAACAGCCTCAAGACTGGCTTTGTTCAAGTTAGTGGAGGACAGCAACAGTTCCTCTGTATAAGGGGGACGTCTATTGAATCAGGAAATTAGTCCCATAAGTTTTATTAGCCTTGTGTAAGGCCATGGAAAGAATAATCGTGGACCTGATTAACTAAATTTTAATGAGGTGGGGGAAACTCAGGAAGTCCTAGTAAAGGCATAGCATCTAGTTATAAGGAAATTGTAGTCTGCTGTACTCGGTGAGTCCTTACTGGGTCAATAATGGAGTACAATGCTCCGTTTGGCATGTACTTAACTAGGCACTTACAGTAGCTGTGGTGACCAGAGGTTCCTTGCAAAGAAAATGCAAGGTGTAAACATTAACTACGTGGATAGTCTAAAAGCCCTCTTAGTTTATTTTGCCTCCTACAGACTATTAAGGGGTGACCTATGCCTCTCCTACAAGGCATCCCCCAAATCCAGCCCTAATGGAGTTGCTACATGTCTGCAAGTCAAACAGCATGGTCACCCAATCTGGGGATCTGTGCTTGGTCAACTCAAACATGCTGGAGATCCAAGATGTCTTTAGAACAGGTTTCCTATTCATATTAAGTAGTCTTTCCCTTGCCCTCTTAAAATGCAACTTGGATCTGAATAGGGAATTGCAAATTCGCACTTGGGGGGGGGGGGTGAGTGCTTGTCTTTTTTATGAATGGACAGTATGTAAGATGTTCAATGTGCAGGCACAAATCCATGCCTTCCTCTTGCCCATAAGGGCCCTTAAGCGGTAGTGAATCTAGATTTTTGCACAGTGTAAATAGAAAATTGGCACAGGCTATTTGGGAGCTAAAAGGTGGCTAGATTTTCCTTTCAACATTTGTACTGAACTGAATGCTAGTCTGTATCTGCAGGCCCCCTCTTGTGCTTGAGTGGTACAGATGCCTTTTAGAATTGGTAACCTGTTGTGCTGCTGCTTTTCTCCACATATCTGGTATTTATGCAGACCCCCCCCCCTCCTGTTGACTATGGTCCAGTGCGCTAGCTCCAACACTTGGGGTACCAAAAGGATCAAGACAAAGGCAATCTGTGTTCAACCATTGCTCTTGTTGCAAACCTCCATGGAATTTAATCTGCTAGCCTTGTATGTAGCTAGCAGACTGATGTAGAGACCATAACACAAAGCTCCCCTGTGAAACTCTACTGAAGTCAGACTTGGACCCTTTGGCTTCTTAAAGGATGCTGTTTATACTTGTAAACGAAGTTGGTCCGGGTCTCCATATGTGGAGAGAGGCAGCATCCTTGGCTATTGGTACATAGAGCTATTGGGTATGCTTTCAGGGAGTTTGAGTATAGGTTGAGGTAAGCTTTTCTCTGTAGGGCTTTTATTTTGGGGTGGTAGTTACGCTTGCTCCCCACCCCCATATTACCTTTACAAAGCCATTCGCTTGCAAATGGTTGGCAAATTAATTGCTCTCCTGAACTACCCCACACACACACGCACACCTTTTCTTTGCATAACTTACAAAAATGACCTCGCTCTCCTGAACTACCCCCCACACACACGCGCACACACACACCTTTTCTTTGCATAACTTACAAAAATGACTTTTCTCAAGACTCGCACTTTTAGCATATCTTATCCTAAATTACAGATATTCCCATGCAGTGCTAAACTCAAACCTAAAAAGTCCAAGAATGCAGAAAGGACTGGGACAATCCAAAAATAGAAAAAGAATAAGAACAGACTACATTGAAGGCTTGGTGTAAACAGAATAGTACTGGAGTGCTTTTGTGCTTCAGATCATATAATTACAACGGTAACAAAACATTTAAATAAAACCTGAACAACCAATCTATGCAAACCCCTTTTAAGTGCTGGCTGTAAAGATAAGACCTGGGTTCACATTAGCTGTCAAAACTAAACACATTCAGTTTCCTTAATATCACCCTCAAGTAAACCACAACTATAGTCAGTACTAAAAACTTAAAATGGTGTCTCCTATTTTCAAACACATGCATTACTTCGTTTCCTATTACGAACATCATTAACGTGTTCCAAGTATTCTTTCCTTAAGGTACGATTAGTCTTGAAGACACAAAATCCCTCACACTGTAACACACGTAGCCAGATTAGATTTACGAACATTATTAACATGTTCCAAGTATTCTTTCCTTAAGGTACGATTAGTCTTGACACAAAATCCCTCACACTGTAACACACGTAGCCAGATTGTTTTGTAGTACAATCAGCAAAATAGAATTCAGTAGTCCTAGATTATGGGGAATAGAAATAATTGTCCATATATATCTACATGTGCTACGTCTACATGGGTATACCTCTGCATTCAGAGTGTATCCTCTTAGATCAGGGGTCTGCAACTTGCGGCTCTGGAGCCGCATGGGGCTCTTCCACTCCTGCAGTGGCTCCCTGTAGCTTTGAAAAATGGCCACTGTACTGCGCGACACACAGTGAGCAATGTACTTTAAATATTGCTTTTATAAACTTAGAATAACACTATTTCTGTTGCCATGTGTTCCACACACACTGAGCAATCGAACGATCCCCTGGCAGCAGCGTCTTCTGAAAGGTTTCTTTGCCTCATATCTTTGTCTTGCCACAAGAAATCTGGACAGGCCAACAAATAAAAGGTAATAAAAATAGGGACGGAATTTAAATATTGCTGTTGTGTAAACTTAGAAATGTGCTAGAATGACATGGTTTCTGTTGACATGCATTTTATATATATATATATATATATATATATATATATATATATATATATATATATATACACACGCAATTACCTCTCAGCTGTGCAGATTTTCAAGTGTCCTGACTTTTGAGTCATTCTCATAAAATTGTGGTTTTCTGGCAAATCGTTGAGGGCTGAAGTCAGAAAAGTAGACATTGAGGTTGACTTCATACCCTTCAGAAAGTTCATGTAATGCAAAATCTGTTCTAAACTTTAAGTTTATAAGAGCAATATTTAGTGTCCCTATTTTGAGCCTCTGTCTTATGGTTTTGTCCAGATCTTTTGTTCCAAGAGGTCGGGAGATGACATGCATATCTATCGCGCAAGCCCAACAAAGGAACAAAAATGGGGGTGGATTTTAAATATAGCTTCTATAATTTTAGTTTTTATATATTTAGTACAATAACTATATATAAAACTTTATATGCTGTGTTATCTTCATTTTAGGGGTAAAATGGGTTTTGTGGCTCCTGATAAATTTTATTTGGTGGGAGAGGCCAAAAATGTCTCTTGATCGTGAAGGTTGCAGACAGGTCCTAGATGGGAGTCTGTCTAGAACACAAACATTGTTTCAGTGTTTTTGTTCTTGAATGCAAACTCTGGAAAAGGACAAAACTTTACTTGCATCTGGATCTGTCATGAGGGTGGGCCAGTTCTTGACAATATTGCATACTGCATTCACATTGTATTGCATACTGCATTCACATTGCTAGAAAATGTTAGTTACTCTACTTACAACTAGTTGCAGTCACCAATAGTTTATTATCGGAGAAGTAGGGTTTGGTCTTAGAATTCCTAGTGCCTCTCGCTTCCAATATGGCACGTTCTGTCACCTATTCTATAGCCTCTGTCCAAAAATACAACTCTTTAAGGGGTGTCCAGGGCTTTCTGCAATGTAACTGCTTCAGTACGTAACCTCATGACCCTTGGTAACTGGCTCTTCAGCACATTCCTTGGTATGTCTGGGGTGCATGCTTGTTTTATGGAGAATATTGTTCCTCTTGCATGGTTTCTTTTATACTAGTGGATAAACTACCCAGCATATTAACTGCTTCAGTATGTAACCTCATGACCCTTGGTATCTGGCTCTTCAGCACATTCCTTGGTATGTCTGGGGTGCATGCTTGTTTTATGGAGAATATTGTTCCTCTTGCATGGTTTCTTTTATACTAGTGGATAAACTACCCAGCATATTGAATGTGTTAAAATATCGCAATAGTGCATCATAAATTTCAAGAAAGACTTTCTATCAAGTCCACAAATTCTGTCAATACCTCAATAGGCCTCCTCCTACAACTACGTCAAAACGTAACGCTTTGAACTATAGCGTTCATCCATAAAGAGTTGCTTCTCCCACTGTGTGAAGACAATGTCATATGAATTCGCACAGGCCGTGCCCATCGCAACATCCACTTTTTGCAGGAAATACTCAAGATAAAGGTGTTTTCTAGTATTTCTAACAAAGCGCACAAAGTAACTCAAGTTGGACTAATCGCCATCAGTCGTCAATTTGGAATGACAGTGAAGAGTGAATTCATATCAAGGGACACACATCAGTCAAAATGTCTAGATCTTTAGACCACATACAGAGTATTCAAAAACTGCTTTGTGTCTTTTTAACGCCATATCAATAGTATTTAAAATTAGCCTTTTGTTTTTCCACATAAATGGACAATGGCTCAGTGAGCCATCCTCTGCCAGATGTAGGTTGAAAAGTGGGGTCAGTAATACTCTTGTGTACTTTAGGCAGCCCGTAATAGGAATTTTCGGTTTGTCTACTACAAAATAGGTGTATAAACTGTAATCTAACAAATCTGTCATTAGTCATACAGATAAAAATTCACCCCATTAAAAGATCGTACAGATAACAATTCACCCCATTAATAATGCCCATAACCTGGAGCTCTCTAACCTCATATAAATTATCTGTTTATATACCTGTTTTGTAGTAGACCAACTAAAATTTCCCATTATTTATGAACTGCCTAAAATGCACTAGAATTATTGACCCCCCCCCCCTCGACCTATTGTACCTGGCAGAGGAAGGCTCACTGAGCCATTATCCATTTATGTGGAAACAGTTGAGGCTGATTTTTAAATACTATTGATATGGCGTTGGACACAAAGCAGATTTTGAATCCTGCATGTGTGGTTTTAAAGACCTAGAAAGCTTTGGTATGTTTGTGTCCCTTGATGTGAATTCACTCTTCACAGTCATTCTGAATGAAGAAGGGATGGACAATGTTGGGTTTCTGACTACTAATGGTGATTATTCCAACTTGAAAGTTACTTTGATTTGTGTTTTGTTAGAAATGCTATTTTCACCTTTTGAGTCTTGAGTATTTCTTGCAAAAAGTGGGTGCTGTGATGGGCATGGCATGTGTGAAATCATATGCCAATATTGTCCTCGCATAGTGGGGAATTCTAGTCTCGATGGATGAACGCTAAGTTCACAAAGTTAAAACGTTTTGATAGATTTTGTTTGGAAGGGGCCTATTGAGGTGTTAACAGAATTTGTGGACTTGACAAAATACCGCATCTTGAAACTTACAATGCACTCGTCTGACGGTTTAGATTTTTTAGGTTTGTTAAAAAAAAATATGGGCAGTTTATTCACTTGTATGTATAAGAAACCATGTAAGAGGAACAATCATGCACCTCAGACGTATCCAAGGAATGTGCTAAAGAATCTGATATTAAGGGTCATGAGGTTACATACTGAAGCAGTTCCACTGGCAAGTCCTAGACACCCTTAAGAGTTGAAGTTTTGGACAGAGGCTATAGAATAGGTAACCTAGAACGAGCCATATTGAGGCACTAGCAGTTCTAAGATCAAACCCTACTTCTCTGATAATACAGCAGAACCATCTAGTTGTAGCTAACATTTGTAGTATGAGTAGTCTCCTTAACTTCTAGCAATGTGAATGTAGTATGTAATAAGAACTGGCCCATCCTCATGACCGATCCAAGCCATGAGGATGGGCCTTTTCCTAAATTTTGCATTTAATAAAACGCAACGTTTGTTATAGACTGAGGATACAATTCTGAACACATAGGTACATGCGCATGTAGATATATATGGAGTTACTTCTGTTCCTGTCAGAGATCATCTAGGACTATTGAATTCTATTTTTATGCAGACTGTACTATAGAAAAAATCTGGCTGTGTGTTCAGTGTGAGCGATTTTGTTGGCAAGACCAACTGTACCTTAAAGGGAAAGGGTACTTTAACATGCTAATAATGTTTGTAATAGGAATGTTTTTAGCAAAGCATGTAGCTGAAAATGGGAGACTCGCACCATTTTTAAGTTTAGTACTGAATATAGTTGTGGTTTACAAGAGGGTGTTTATTTTTAATGAAACGATGTGAGTTTAGATTTTAGATTTGAGAGCTAATGTGAACCAAGATCTTGACACTCTAAAGCCAGCAGTTAAAAGGAGTTTGCATCATTGTTTTCATGTGATCTGTTTTAAATTTTCTGATTTGTTGTTCAGGCTTGTTTAAAATGTTTGTTACTGTTGTAATTGCAATATGGTCTGGAGTGCTCACCAGTACCAGTGCTCTTCTAGTAAAACAAGATTTGTACACCAAGCCTTCAGTGGATGTCTGTTGTACTAAACTAACCTGCCAGTCATTCCCATGTAATAGCTATATATACCCAATATACAATTAGAATATAATTTGTTTCAGCATATAATATCCTAAATGTCTGTAGCCACCATAGTACTTTACCCAGATTCTTTATTTAAAATCTTATCTGCTCCCAAAAAAATTGTGATAGCCTTTGATATATACAGTATCATGGTAAAGTTCTCTCAAAAGAACAGGTAACCCACTAAATGTTGATGGTGTAAACTTCTAGTTGTGCTATAAGTGGATCATAAATGAAGCATGGATCTGCACTCAAAAAAACCCATGTTGACAATTTTGGGCCAAGTATGACTTCTGTGCCCCAACATTTTCGGGACAACTGCATTACAAAATAACTGGGCATAATGTAGGCAGCCAATTTTTCTTTTAAAAAAAAAAACTCCATCACAAGATAGCTGTCAGCGTTTAATACAAGTAAGCTTCAAAAACAAATTTTTCTGTGCAACTTAATGTTGCTGGTCTAGTTGGGCCAGGAATGCAAAACCAGTCTAGGTGTAAATGTAACTGCAAAACCTACTAGCATTAACAAATGGGGGAAATCACAAAAGTTGACCTGATGAGCACATACTACCTAAATGTTGACCCTGCCCAATCATTTCTGCATGGACATTCAAATCCAAAAATGTTTTTTACCATTGAAGTTTTCATTACTGGAACACCCCACCCCATAAAAACCTAACTATCCCAAGTATAGTCTAGACACTCGAATGTTCTCTAAAATCTTAGGCTTGCTTTATCCTATTTCATTCCCATCTAATAATGGAGACTTGTTTAAAAACCAACAAAAACACAGTCGGGACAGACGTGTCATTGGCTTACAGAGGAGGTTAAAAATGAAAGATATGTAAGCATGGAATGCCTGAGAATGTTGAACCCCAGTTGTACCTTCTTGTGATACCTTGTATTAAGAATGTCAACTGGAATTTACTTCCACAGCACCAAAGCCAGCCTTTTACATCAGACAATGTCGAGCAGTCATTCCAGAAAGATCAGATTTGTCTGGTAACATTAGATTGTAAGACGTGCAGAGGCCCCCCCCCCCCCCCAAAAAAAAAAAAATTACATGAACCATTAGCTTATTTTCAGATTTCCTGTTCAAAAGTGTTCTCCAACTCCCTCCGGTGTTGCCATAGTCTCTAAAGTAGATATCAAAGGCAAACATCCTAGATTGTTAAAGCTTTAGCTCCTATTGTAGCCATAGGTGGTATTAACCTGGCTTGATGCCCCATAGAGTACTCAAATATTTGGGAAAGCACCCCCCACCCCCAATTATTCAATTAATAAACTGACTCCTAAAAAATGAATAGTCCAAAACCAAGTAAAATACAATATCGTCCTGCATTAATATACAGAAATGCTGGCCCATTCTGCAGCCATTACAGGAAAATGTATACGCCATACATGTGCTTCCTTATTAGCATGCCTGCTATGCTGGGTGTGATGGCCCTTAATTTACTGGTTGTTGCTGTGATATTACCAGTGCATTTAATAAAAAAAAAAAAAAAAAAAAAACTTGGTTTGTGCTTTTAGATGTGGGTAAATTCTGAACACATTTCCAGCTGTTTAGTTGCATTTTGGTTTGCTTCTGGGGGGGGGGGGTCCTCTCCTGCGTCTTCTAGTTGTGATGACAAATCAATACCCCCAGTCCCACGTCCCTCATGTCCTTGTGCATTATGCTCCTATTTTTTTTTTTTTTTTTTTTTTTTTTTTTTTCTTTAGGCTCATAGGTAATGGGCAAGCCACCCCTGTAAGTCATTAAAGCGAATTTCCCTTTTACTGCTTCAATTAACCTATCCCATTTAATGTATATTTGGCCTTTCACATCCCATGGTTGGCTATACATCTCCCCTAATGAGAGACTGGATCATACCATAAATCTGGGGGAACCTATGCATGGGATAAAGCATTTAAGATCTGTTTCTGCCCATTTAGTGTAAGGGCCAGTCCTGGGCTCTTTTCCCACAATAGAGCCAGGTTGCACTTTAATATAGATTGGTATGAGCTTTGTTTTGTGGATGGAGTCCTGTTCCAGAGCAGCAGTATCCTCTGGGAACTGTATCTGTCTCCAAACTTTTCTGTTTGCAGAAGAGGTTGTATTACCTAGGCCAGGGGTCTGCAACCTGTGGCTCTGGAGCCGCATGTGGCTCTTCCACCCTTCTGCAGTGGCTCCCTATAGCTTTGAAAAATGGCCACTCTACTGCACAACACAGTGATTGAGCAATGGATTTGAAATATTGTTTTTGTTTTTATAAACTTAAGACTTGCAAGAATAACACTTTCCATTGCCATGTGTTCACACACACACTGAGCAATCTAGTGACCCCCCCCCCCCCTGTGGCAGCAGCAGTATCCCCTGAAGTTTCTGTACCTCTCATACCTTTTGTTTTACCACAAGAAATCTGGACAGGGACACAAAGGGGAACAAAAATAGGGACTGAATATTGCTGTTGTAAACTTAGAAACCTGCTAGAATGACATGGTTTCTGCTAACTTGCATTTTACACACGCACCTCTCAACTCTGCAGATTTTCAGTGTCCTGACATTTGCCTCATTTTTGTTCTGCTTCTCATTGTGCCTTTCTGGCAAATCCATTGAGGGGTGAAATCAAAACATTTGAGTTTGACTTTATACCCTTCAGAATGTAATGCAAAAATCTGTTCTAACAACTTTCTAAGTTTGTAAGAGGAATATTTAAGTGCCTGTATTTTAGGCCTCTGCCTTATTTATAGCTTTGTCCAGATCTCTTGCTCTAAGAGGTCGAGAGATGACACAGCGATCGAGCAATCCCAGCAAAGGAACAAAAATGGGTACGGATTTTACATATTGCTCTTATAAACTTGGTTCTTTTATATTTGTATACTGTTCCCTTCCTTTTAGGGGTCAAATGCATTTTGTGGCTCCCGATGGATTTTATTTGGTGGGAGAGGGGCCAAAAATGGCGCTCTAGTGAAGGTTGTAGACCCCATAATCTAGACAATTTTTATGCCATTTGCTGATGTGTTCAGTAAATTAGTATTGAGTAAATTTAGTATTGACTCATAGGTTGTCTTGTATGCCAGACAATGGTCACTTCTCTGTAGTCTGCAGGATACAGAGTATAGTGACAGGACTTGGTCCACGTAGGACTAAATAGTCTGGGGGAGTATCACTGCTGCTGGAGTAAACACCCAATGAATAAGCACATTCAACAATCTCCTGGAACAGTTATCTGCGGCCACTCTATTTTGTTTTTTTCAGGTATTCCCACAAGTAAACCCCCCCCCCCCCTGAGTTATCTTCAAAGACTTTGATTTGAGTTGTAAAAGGTCCAGTTCCTCATTTGTCACTACGTTTGTGTTCATCCCTGTACCTGATCAATGCGGAGTGCCTGTTCCAGACAAGCAAACTGCTGTCTACAGCAGCTGTTGAACTTGAACAAAAAAACAACTTGCACTAAAACTTCTGAGAAGGTGTCTTCATTGGCCCTGGCCATTGCTGCAGCCACTATTTTTCTGTTCAGACCCATTAACTGGTTCTCTGTTTTAGTGTTGACATTTGCTGATGAGACTGTTGTACCACTTTCATGTTTTAAAGCAAAGAAAATTAGTTGTTTCAAAGTAGAAAAGTTTAATGCACTGGACCAGTTAAATTGTCTGCTGACTCACCTATCCAACCTAAAGTCCTGTTTTAATTTTTCAAACTGTAGATATTCCAGGGACCAGAAAAAAGTAAAAGCTGGGCTATTACAGAAATGGGAGGGGTGTGTGTGGGGACTTCTTTAAATCAACCTGTATTTATTTCTATGTACAGTATTGTTTGTTTTGAAGTAACAAACATGCCTGTGCATGATCTGATTCACCACCTCGCGTAGTTGAGCAGAAAAATGTCTGCTTGCCTGACATACCACTGATGCATGGAAATCAGTCCTGCTTATGTCAGTGGCATCTGCTATATGCGTTTTGCATCATAAATTCATATCACAGGGTCTTGTAATGCTATATTTGATGAGCATGCCAGTATCTCTCCTCTGTGTCCCAATAAAGTCCCATTTTAGGCTTAAAATACTTTTGAGCAAAAATGGCAAGCACACTTTTCCAGCTTTCAGGATACCCCCCCCCCCCCCCAAAAAAAAAAAATCCTTTCTACTATAGACTGAAGTCCTAACCAGTTCTGACATTTAACCCCTGTTGGGATTGCTGTAGTTTCCACACTCATGAAAAGTGTGGATGAGTATCTGTGCTCAATAGGCCTTTAAAATGGCTTGCAATACAAAAGTCTACCATTTACTACTTTTTGTCTGGAGCTGTATAACTGCTTTTGAATAGCTTAGAAAAGTTCTGAGCGATGTATCCTGCTAAGAGGTGTTACCGATGCCTGTGACTTACTGCTTCCATTGTATCTTGATGGAATGGGAAGACAACATGGGGACGAAGCAATTTCTTGCTAGTATGGTATGGCAAGACTAGACTCCATGTTGGGTATCTTGTAGAAAAATATTTGGCTTTATAAAAAGCCCATATTGATTTTTGCATTAAGATTTCTCAAAATAAGGCTACTGTAGAAAAAAATGTGCTCCAGGGTGGAGCTCCCCTTTAATGAGGGGGAGATGTTTACTAACATGCATAGTTTTGTCAAATGCATTTGATTGTAGCAACTAACATCTTTTCTACAAGATTAGCTTGCCCTGTATAAGATGGGAGGTGACCCAGTTCTAGTAAAGTTCTTTTTGTAGATCCTTGCAATTCTGCAATGACTAAAAGATCCTTACAGGTGTGTAACGAGTTGATCTGCTTGTAACTACTACAGAGTCCTGTGTTAAAGCACATGCCACCACCAATGTCTTTGCCAGCTGCTCTACCCCATCCAAAGTCTTTAAGGTCTAACCAATTTATAAATGTAATGAGGTCCTACCAGACAAGGGATGTTGGTTACTCTTCAGTTTATCAAAAAGTACCTCTGGTCAGTACTGAACCTCTGATCTAAAAATTCAGAGAAGAGACTGTGCATAAAAATTACCAGAGCCCAAAAAGTACTTGCTCTGGGATAAGAGAATCTGTAAACGGTCCAAAACTTATCGTTTTGGACAGTCAAGTGTATGGGGGAGTGGTCTGGTTTAAGTTCACGAAGTGTGTGGAAGCAAAGGTCTGCAATGCTTTCTGCCAAATTTTCCATTTTATTCTGAATGGATTCTCTCTTCCTTGGCCATGGCTAAACTATGCCTCGTGCAAGGGTGCTCAATATCTACTTTTAACATACCTGTGACTATTGGTGTTCGGTGTTTTGTGCAATTCCAGGACCATGTCTTAACACCAGTTTTCACTTCAAGAACTGCCTTTCGTCATGGCTGCATCCATCTGCAACCCTTTCCATTTGCTGCATTTCAAGGTGACCATAGTCTGTGCTGAGGACTTTGAATTTAGAAGCCTAAATTACTCAGGTGGTTAATGCAAGAATGAATGTTTCTGGCATTTGTGTTGTACAACTCTTGCACCAGAAGGATTGGGAGATGATTGGCAAGAGAATGTGATGAGCTGAGCTGTTGTATAAGGCTTTCTCTGGTCTCATTACCAAACCAACCAGCAAAGGACATAATAGTAAAGATATGGCTTTAGGATTCCTGCTTTCAGAACAGTCTCTAACCAGAATTATGTAAGCATTTAATAAGCTTCCACTCCAGATAATCATGGGTCGCCAAAAATGGGTCCTGCATGTAAATTTCTAACTTGCACTTGTGTGTGGGCTTAAAGGTAGGTACCTCTGTGCTAAGGACCCCAAAATGAAGACTTTGACTTCCAGCACTTGTCTAGAAATGTGCTTTTAGTTCCAGTTTTTTGTTTAGGTTCAGTAGAGAAGCGGCACATGCCTTCTGTCACTTGACGCTGTCAAAAGTCCTTAATGACTTAACTTCTGAGCTGGTGGGATAACCTCTTTTCAAGTCTGTAGTCTGTGATGGGATAGCTCCCTTGGGAAATGGATGAACTGGCCTTAAGCCATATGAGGGGTGAAATGGTTGGCCTTGAGTGATGCAAGACATAACCCACACACACGTGTAATAATATGGGTCTTTGTTTAGTGGTCTTCTGCTTCAAGCAGTTGGGAAGTGGAAAGTCATGCTTATCCCAAGGCTGCAACAATATGTTTGCTATTTAAGGTCTCAAGTGAAAGAGCTTCAATTGCAGATTGCATTATACTTAGGACAATTTGTGTAGTTGGACTTTCCTATTTTCCTGTAAGAACTGAGCTTTTTTTTTTGGGGGGGGGGGGGTTGCAGTATTTTATTTTGCTCAGTGTATCTGATGCCAAACTTCTGCTTTGGGGATTCTGTAGATATCTGCAACACACATGAATCTAGGACTGTTTGCTATATGTTGTAATGACTTGAGATTATTAGGTGGCAAATGAGAGATTGTATAAAGGTCATTCCAAAGCCACAGTCTCTCTTGCCAATAAACAAGACTACCCCTCCCCCCTTTTTTTATTTATTTATTTTTTTTAAACTTCAGGGGCACATGCCCTGAGCTGCAATCATTCGTGATTGGCCCATCTTGACTCAAAAGGTGTGTGTGTGTGTGTGTGTGTGTGTGTGTGTGTGTGGGGGGGGGGGGGTATGAAACTCTGTAGTGCACTTTTGTTGCCTGTCTAGTAACAGATGAATTTGTGTAAGCCATATGCAACTTTTAAATTAATTCAATTGTTTTTCTGCAGCTGAAAATAAGTATGCAGGGGGGAATCCTGTTTGTGTAAGACCTATACCAAAATGGCAAAAGGGAATTGGAGAGTTTTTTGGCTCGCCTAGCAAAACTGAAAAAGAGAACAGAAATCCTTCTGATGATGAAGAGGCAGGAGGCAGTGGACTCGGAAAGGCGCCAAGAAAGTAAGTTTTACTTGTGTTTCTATGTACACTTTTATTTTTTTATGCTGAAATAGCTGGTTTGTGTTTAGTGATGTTTGCACTTAATGTACATGCCATGGTGAACTGAGTTGTTAGAACTTCTCCAAATACAACTTGATATCAAGCTGCAGTCTAAGATTCAGGAGTAGGATTGGTGGAAACTTTAATGATGTGGTCTGCATTTTGTGGCTATAGCTAATTTGTCAGATGTAAATGTATTGTGTAAAATATTTGCAATATACAGTGTGTAATTTGGGGGTGGGGTAGCAATTACCTCCTGTAGCTGTCTGGGGGTTCCACTGTGGGCAAGGGAGACACTCATGTTAGTCCTGGGAGAGAGAATGGTGAAGGCCTGGTTGTTAATGTTGTGCCCATCCCTGAGGAAGCTGTTGCTATTAACGCTGCTGGTCCCATTTTACTCGGTCAAATGAGAAGGTAAGCCTGTCTACCCTCAATTTTTTTCTGTACAGTATTTAGCTAGGTCTGACTCGGGAGTTTAATTGAGGTTGTTTATCCTCCTTTTTTCTGGCAAGACCTGTGCTTTCCTGAAAAAAAATTATAGATCAGGTCTGCAACCTTCACTTGGCCATTTTTGGCCCCTCTCCCACCAAATAAAGTTAATCTGGAGCCACAACCTATTTGACCCCCTAAAATGAAGATAACACAACATGTAAAGTTTTTAGTTATTGTGCCAAGTATAAAATAAGCAGTATTTAAAATCCGTCCCTATTTTTGTTCCTTGGAATTGCTCAATCGCTGTCCTCTCTCTACCTCTTGGAAGAGGGAATTGAGACCGCCGTAAATAATGGGGGACAGAGGCCCAGAAATAGGGACTTTTTTATAAATATTGCTCTTGCGTTGGAAAGATGTAACAAATTTTGCATTGGGATGAATTTTCTAAAGGGTATGAAATCAAACTCAAATGACTATTTTTCTGACTTCAGCCTTCAATGATTTCAAAAAAGAACACAATTTTGATGCAGACCAAAAATGAGGCTAGTCAGGACATTCTGTGGAAATCTGCACAGTTGAGGTGTGTGTAGAAAATGCATGTTAACAAACCATGTTCTAGCAAGTTGTCTAAGAGCAATATTTAAAGTCTGTCCCTATTGATTTGTTCCCCTTATTTGTGGCGCTGTCCAGATTTCTTGTAAGACACAGGTATGAGAGATGGAGACCTTTTGGGAGATCCTGCTGTCAGGAGCTTGCTTGATTTGCTTTGTGTGGAATGCATGGCAACAAAGTGGTTTTGCAAGTTTATAAAAGCAATATTAAGTCCATTGCTCAATCCCTGATTCGCCCAGTCTGTTTGCTTAGAGAGGTTCCTCTGGAGTCTGCAGATTTTTCACCGTTTGAGTTGCTGTATTGGGCGTAGGGTGAGGGGAACTCTAGATTTGAGATGAGTGGGAGGGTTAGTGTGAATCCAACAAGGAGTCTGTGGCATATGTTCTGAACCTTGGGACAAAGCTCTGGGAACTAATGGACTTGGCCCAGGAGAACCTTCCAGAAGCCCAACAGCAGAATTATTACAAGAATGCTTGAGCTAGAGAATATGCTGTATGGCAGCAGGTAAGCTGCAGGCAGCTTGGGAGGAACCCTACAAGGTGGTAAGGAAGGTCTGTGATAACGACATGGTGGAACTGAGGCAGGGGCACAAATTTTAATATGTTAACGTAAAACCTTACCATGATGGGGAGGCCCTTAGGCAGAGTATTTCCAGTGGATGGCAGTAGTTGTCCGAGGGGGATCTAGTGACTGATTTAGTGAGACTCTTATTTCCACCTCTGTAAGAGGTAGCAATGTCCCAGCAGTTATTCCCTACACAGATTTGAGAAATCTGAGCAATGTTGCAGCAGTTTAGGGGCATGTTCACTGGGAAAAAAGGATACACCCATTTGGTGCAACACCATATTTGGATACAGGACCCCAAAGGCCTATTAAGTAGGCCCCTTGTAGGGAGTAAAACGGATCCAGGAAATGTCTGAACTAGGGGTAATTCGGAGGTCCAGCAGTCCCTGTGGCTTCCCAGTGGTGCTGTTACAAAAGAAGGATGGCCACACCAGGTTCTCTGGACTACAGGAAATTGAATAGTTAGATGCTTGCCCCACCCAGCTGCTCTAGGGCAGCATCTGTCCTAGACATGGGGTAAGTATCTTACCACTATTTATCTTAACCAAGGGTTACTGACAGGTGCCCTTGACTCCCAGTGCTAGAGAGTTTGGCCTTTGACTCCAGGATGAATGCTATGCAGCTGTAGAAAAGGAATGCCTAGCTGTAGTGTGGGCACTGCAGAAACTTCAGACTTATCTGTATGGAAGGAAAGTACAAATCGGTCCCTAAACATGGCTACATAGAGCCAGCCAGCAAAATGCCAAGTTACTGATGTGGAACCTAGGGATGCAAGCATATGATAGGACTGCAGCACAGCAATGGGATTAGCAGTGCCAATGCAGATGGGCTGTCAGGACTGGGAATGGGGTGAGGTATTGGCAGATAAGGCTCAATAAGGCTAAACCCTCTCGAGGAATGTTTCTCGAGGGTTACTTGAAAACCTAGCATGTTTTGGGGGGGTGGGTGGATTGACACTGCCGGCCCAGCTATTCATCATTTGTGAATATTGATGTGATTTATACAGAACTGCTATGTATTGAGCTTCAAGAATGTAACCACAGCATACCCTGCTGGAACATAGAAGTTTTGCAAGTTGATTTAAGTGCTTTACGATGTGCTATAAGCAGACACTGTCTACAGCCAGAATTTTTTTCAATTGCCTCAAGAATTAACTTCCCAACAGCTTTCAGTTCTGAGCAAACATCCTGAGACGTTTTTAACACTAATATTAAATTAGCTTCTGTTTTAGCTGGAAACTGAAGTCTGGTGACGGCATCATCCAAGCTAACCCAGCAGTAATCTGATAGTTAAGAACTCTTGACTAGGCATTTTGTATTTCGTATTGGACCCAACGAGAAAATCTACTTATTTGTACTTGCCTCGCTAATGGTAACTATAGTACAGTAACTTCTTTTAGGTATAGATAGGAATATAATAAAGATTAGTTTGGTTCCTTTGAGACTATTCTGCAATGTTTTAAAATATTTCCTGTGATTTTGAACTGTTTTTCTGAATATATTGGGTTTAATCTTTTTTTGTCTGATATTGGAGACCTGTATTTATCTTGGGAGTACTTGCCATATGTATTTGACACTGTACAGGCCACTCCTAAATAGCCTTGCAAGTCTTGGTCAGAGCACCATTTGGATTAATAGTAATAGAGTAGGGTTGGACACTTTCTTTGTAAGGGCCTTTATATTAGCTAAGGGCCTTTATATTAGCTAAGGGTGGCAGTTATAACTACCTTGTAGTCTGGGCAAAAGGGGGCATAGCTAGTGTGTGTGTGTGTGTGTGTGTGTGTGTGTGTGTGTGTGTGTGTGTGTGTGTGTGTGTGTGTGTGTGTGTGTGTGTGTGTGTGTGTGTGTGTGTGTCTGTGTGTGTGTGTGTCTGTGTGTGTGTGTGTGTGTGTGTGTGTGTGTGTCTGTGTGTCTGTGTGTGTCTGTGTGTGTCTGTGTGTGTGTCTGTGTGTGTGTCTGTGTGTGTGTGTGTGTGTGTGTGTGTGTCTGTGTGTGTGTCTGTGTGTGTGTGTCTGTGTGTGTGTCTGTGTGTGTGTCTGTGTGTGTGTGTCTGTGTGTGTGTCTGTGTGTGTGTGTGTGTGTGTGTGTGTGTGTGTGTGTGTGTGTGTGTGTGTGTGTGTGTGTGTGTGTGTCTGTGTGTGTGTGTGTGTGTGTGTGTGTGTGTGTGTGTCTGTGTGTGTGTGTCTGTGTGTGTGTGTGTCTGTGTGTGTGTGTCTGTCTGTGTGTGTGTCTGTGTGTGTGTGTGTCTCTGTGTGTGTGTGTCTGTGTGTGTGTGTGTGTCTGTGTGTGTGTCTGTGTGTGTGTGTCTGTGTGTGTGTGTCTGTGTGTGTGTGTGTCTGTGTGTGTGTCTGTGTGTGTGTGTGTCTGTGTGTGTGTCTGTGTGTGTGTGTGTCTGTGTGTGTCTGTGTGTGTGTCTGTGTGTGTCTGTGTGTGTCTGTGTGTGTGTCTGTGTGTGTCTGTCTGTGTGTGTCTGTGTGTGTCTGTCTGTGTGTGTCTGTCTGTGTGTGTCTGTCTGTGTGTGTCTGTCTGTGTATGTGTGTGTGTCTGTCTGTGTGTGTGTGTGTCTGTCTGTGTCTGTGTGTCTGTGTGTGTGTGTGTGTGTCTGTGTGTGTCTGTGTGTGTGTGTGTGTGTGTGTGTGTGTGTGTCTGTGTCTGTGTGTGTGTGTGTGTGTGTGTGTGTGTGTGTCTGTGTGTGTGTGTGTCTGTGTGTGTCTGTGTGTGTGTGTGTGTGTGTGTGTCTGTGTGTGTGTCTGTGTGTGTGTGTGTGTGTGTGTGTGTGTGTGTGTGTGTGTGTCTGTGTGTGTGTCTGTGTGTGTGTCTGTGTGTGTGTGTGTGTGTGTGTGTGTGTGTGTGTGTGTCTACCAATAAGTTTGGCATAGTTTATTGGTATTCAGTGGCATTGAGATAATTGGGCTTTTGCAGAGTTTGTCAATAGCTCGAGTGGGTGATGTACCTTTTTGGAGAGAACGAAGGTGTGTGGGTCGGGCATGGAGGCTTGTCTTTTTGGGAGTAATTGGCAGAAGGTACAACAGGCTCTCAAATTTGCTGCACATGTTCTCTATTGGTGGAGTTAGTAAGAACTGCTTCAGGGTAGCCTACATAATTGCTATGAGACTCTCCCTGTTGAGGGAATACCTTCTGAAGGCCCATGCAGTCTGCAGGCCCATGAATCCACTAGGGGGAAGGCACAAAAACTAAATTCATGAGTAACTTTTTATTACTGCAAGTGTGCAGTTGTATTTTTTAATGCAGGGCTGAAATGATTTAAAACAAGTTAGGGGCGCACTGTAGGTACTTCTCTGTCTCTCTGTCCCCCCCCCCCCCCCGTGGCCTTGGGTCAAATGGTGCCCTAGGCAAAGGGGCTCCAAGGCGCTCTCCCCCCCCCCCCAAAGCAGTGGCCGTTAACTGGTGCTGTGGATGTGAGATCCATAAATGTGGCGTACAAGAACTGTAGGAAAATGGGACTGGGCTACACTCTTCCAAACACTGGCAGTAGTATTAGTTGGTGGTTGCACTAAACATCGGTGGTATAGCATTATTTTTGATTTTATTGCAAAATGAGATGTATGCTGTTTTAGCACTCTTGTCATGCTTAGAAATGGCACTTTGATACAAGATAGTGGCATAATGCCCAGTGGGTAAATTTTACACAAAAGTAAAGCATTATTCTTGATAAAGTACATCGTTTATCTGGTAATGAGTCTTGATAGTGGGATGATAAATGTCCACAAATACCTTTATCTTTGGGTAGTCCTGTGGGTATTAACTACTTTCTTTTCCCACCCATTTTACTTAGAGCACGCCCTCTGCCAGAGGAGGAGGAAGAGGATGCAGGGCCAGAGGAGGAAGAGGATGCAGCATCGGAAGAAAACTAATTTACCAGAACTGGATCACCTTGTAAAGCCATCGTTCATACTTGAAACTGCTGTCCTGTCTATATGAAAGGTGTATATTTTGTATATAGCTTGTGCATTTATTGAATATCTAGTACTAGTACAAATTGTACAGAACTGAACATTAAATAAAACTTAATTATGGTTTTTAAATGTGCTCAGGATTTGTTTTCCTGGAGTAACTCTGTAAAAGTTGGACTTGAATAATTGGTTTCCTCTACCACTGCATTGAAGAGGCATGCAAATAAGGTGAGAATCTGCTCCTTGGATGCATTCTGCAATTCCCTTTGATTAATTTTAACTGGGGGGGGGGTATATGGACCAGATTAGGCCAGTGGCACTCCCATTTTACAGTATGCAGAAGTAGCTAGCACTCATGGTAGTTAAATACCTTGAGTTTAGATACTCCTAGAATTCTTTCTTTGGCAAAGCTTTAACTATTGGGCTATTCCAGCTAAAGGAATTTGTCTTCTGAACTTCGTCTTGAGCAGAAACGCTGAAAAATATAAAGTGTGCCATCAGGTTGAATAACATACTTTATGATGTATGGAATGAGTTTTATATAATTTCTCTCGTAGTTTGTAGAAAAACCAGAGCTGGAGTTCTTTGCATACTTCCACTGTGTGATATACACTAGTATCCTGAGGCATACCTAATTTTGCGTAACTGATTACTGCGCATAAAGGATGGCTGGTCCAATCGTGGTTTTCTGAAAATAAGAAATTTTTTGGTCCGAGTAAGGCTTGGCTGTAGGTGGTTCCAAGAGGAGAGCAGCAGTTGCACATATTGATGTACAGGTGAGGGAGTTTGTCGCTGGGAGCCAGCTAGACCTAAAATGGAAAGTCTTGTGGATGTTTGAGTGTCCTAGGATAAATTTAGCATTGCTATACGTGACTCTTCTAGCTTGGGGACCAACTTGCCTAGTTATGTGGTGGTTCTTGCATTAGCAGTTGGATGCTTTTATAAAATTTCCTTATTTTCGGATCATATCTGCAGATGGGAGAACCCATAGCAGAATATTTCAAACTGGATTTCAAATTTTTTTATTTTATCCCCCCCAGCAGATTCTTTTGAAATGAAACATCTGGCCAGAAACCTCCTTTCACCCCTGTTGGAAGGTACCTCTGGATGGGATAAAATTTGTGTTCTCCAGTTGCCTCGCCTTATCAGACTGAGATTCCTGACAAGATGGAGCTTGCAGCTTAGACAGTCTACCATGGTACTTATTCCTTTTTCAGAAACAGCCGGACAGGCATCTGCAGGTAATGTTAACAGTTTAGAGGGACACTTTATTGCTGCTTCAGCCGTGGACTTTGTCCCTTAATCATGTTTTGTCTGGAGTCTACATAATTTTGGGCGGAGAGTCCCCCACTATACACAACCAGGGCATGTGAAACAAGCTGCTTCCAAAATTCACCGTTGTCAAATGTGTCCAAAAGTGTCCTTAGCAGGTGTCGTGCTTTGTTAGTACGACTGAATCAATTTTTTTTGTGGGGTGGGAACACCAAAATAATATAACTGGGTGGGGTAGCATGGTAGAAGTCCAAGAATATTTAACTCCCTCTTTTCCATATAAAAACTCTACCCTACTCTCCAGTGTGCATTCCTGTCAGCCTACTCTAGGTAAGCCTTTCATCTCATTGTAACTAATAGCCAAAAATGTTATCTTGTCCTTATCTTTGTAATAAGCGAATCGGTTGAAATTGTAAGTCTTTTCCCCAGGCATCTGCTGAAAATGGGTCTCCACCCAGTTGGACTGTCCCAATAAACATTTAATTAGTGCCTTGGCTAGTGGCTCTTGACATTGCCCTAAGTTACCCTTGAGGGCTCATAGGGCATTTTTACATCCTTTAACTTCTACTGTATTCCGAATTCCTGTTTTCATATTTCTAACCACTACCCCTTTGTTTTCCCCAGGCATCTGCTGAAAATGGGTCTCCACCCAGTTGGACTGTCCCAATAAACATTTAATTAGTGTCTTGGCTAGTGGCTCTCAACATTGCCCTAAGTTACCCTTGAGGGCTCATAGTGCATTTTTACATCCTTTAACTTCTACTGTATTCAGAATTCCTGTTTTCATATTTCTAACCACTACCCCTTTGTATCTCTGCAGACCTGTATATTGTCAACATTGCATACTTCCACTGTGATATACACTAGTATCCTGAGGCATACCTAATTTTGCGTAACTGATTACTGCGCATAAAGGATGGCTGGTCCAATCGTGGTTTTCTGAAAATAAGAAACTTTGGTCCGAGTAAGGCTTGGCTGTAGGTGGTTCCAAGAGGAGAGCAGCAGTAAATCTGCAACTCTCCACACAGATGGCATCACCATGATGCATGTAAGGCAGTTCAGTGGCCTTCAAACAGTAACTGAGCTTCTGCAGTTTCCTAAACCACACCCACGAGTTCAATATTTCTTAACAAGCAAAGTGCTGATAATTCACTTCCTTTCCTAGTAAAGGCAGGCATTCTCCTAATTAACCAGAATGGAAGAATATTCTGTAGGGTGCTGTGGGTTTCTTGTGAAGAACCTGCAGTTTGGCCACCAGCTTCACTATGTTACAGTACCCCCCCCCCCCCCAAAAGAATGTATAATGCTAAACAATCTTATTTTTTTTTTTTTTCTAGGGCTTCTTAACGGAGTCCTGTGATCTTGTAGGATTCAATTGGCAATTGTCGCCCTCTTTGCACCAGAACAATCCTTGTGCTGTTTTGGATCAGCCTTGACTTGTGCTGGAAAAGTGGCATGAAATGCCATCCCATGTAGTACTTAATGCTTGGTCTTCAGATTTTAACAAAAATGCTAGACTGCAAGCTGCTTTCTGCATTTGTGGTGTAAAATGTGCAGTAAACTGTCGCGGGGAACTCCGCACTCTTGAGGATTGGTGTATGCCAGTTTACTGCATTACTGATGCTAGAGCTTTCCTCCAAAGTGTCATGATCTGTGGCTTGGGGATTTTCTTGGGCCCCATTGAAAATGGGCTGCCACTGTTTAGAAGCCAGTAATCAAAACTTGCTACTGTCATTGTTGCTATTACAATGTGTAGAAATTAGAAGTTATGTACCTACCATAACGTTCCATGTTAGTTGTCTTCTCGCCTTCTTTCTTGCTGGATGGGTTCGGAGCCGATCCTCGGTTCCGACTCTGCCACTCTAAAAGCTCGAGAGCTAGTTCCACCGGCTCGAGGCTCCCCTATATCCCACAATGCTAGGCGGTAACTCCTCGGATCTCGTTTGAAAGCTAAGGCCAGCAAGAAAATTCCATAACTAACAAAGAAAAACTCCTCTAGGTCTGTCCTGGCTAGGGGGAAGGAGGGTGGGACGCAAGAAAGAAGGCGAGATGAAGCCAACTAACATGGAACGTTATGGTAGGTACATAACCTCTAAATGTTAAGTTGTCAATCTCGCCTTCATTCTTGCTGGATGGGACCGCGTCCCTAGCACCTTGTCCCAGGTGGCCTATCGGAACAGACTCTTGAGTACAGTGGAACCAAAGTTGGCTCTGTCTCTAGAGGCCAAGTCCAACTTATGAGAAATGAAGGTATGGGGAGAAGCCCAAGTAGCTGCAGAACAAATCAATAGACAACCTATCTTGGAAAGCTATAGAAGTGGCTAAAGCTCTAGTTGAATGCGCCCTGGGTTTGGATGGTAACTGTTGATGTCTTATCTCATACACTAGGGTAATCAACGAAGTAAGCCATCTAGAGAGACACTTAAACTGGAAGGCCCATTCTACCTTCTGCATAAGAAACTGTCAGATTTCCTGAATTGTTTGGTCCTGTCTAAATAGTACCTAAGTTGGCGAACATCTAAACAGTAACTTTTGTTCTGACCTATTAGAATAATTTGGGAAGAAAACAGGAAGCTCAATGGTTTGATTCAAATTTGCCAGTGAAGCGTCCTTGGGCAAAAAGGACGGGTTAGTACGTAAGGACACCCTATCCTTATGAAATACAAGATAAGGGGGTCGACAACACAGAGCATGGAGTTCAGAGACTCTTCTAGCTGAAGTGATAGCTACTAAAGAGTTTTCCAAGAAAGTAACTTTATTGAACATGAAGCCGCAGGTTCAAAGGGGAAAACAATTAAGGACGTCAGAACCAAGTTGAGATCCCATTGGGGAGGAGGATCTCTGATGGGTGGTTTGAGGAGAAACTCCCTTTAAAAAGGCTTTGCAGAGTTTGTGAGACATAATGGAGGACTCGGACTCCAACATGAAAGTTCGATATTGCTGCCAATTGAACTCTAATGGTAGATGGAGACGAACCTGCGTGGAAAAGTTCGGCTAGAAAGTCTAGAACTGATTGAATGGAAGCAGTGAAAGGATCTATATTCTTTGACTGTGCCCAATAGGAAAAACGTTTCCACTTATGATAAATCTTCCGAGTGGAAGATTTATGAGAGGCTATCAAGATATCTCTTGAGTGAGATATCAGAGGAAGCCTGGCTAAAGTTGGAATTGGAGGAACCACGCTGTGAGGTACAGAGAGGGAAGGGAGTGGTGCAACTGACCCGACTGATGGGTCAAGAGGTCTGGAACTGGGTCCAGATGCCAAGGTTGCTCCAACAGAACGGTGGAGAAATGGGAACCAAACCTGTCGAGGCCAGTAAGGGGCAATGAGGATCATGGAAGCTTCCTATCAGCTGAGATATCAGTGGGAAAGGAGGAAAAGCATACAGAAGTCCCCGGGGCCAAACGTGCACTAGAGCGTGTCTGCTGGGGTGACCTGGTTGGGGAAAGAGGGTGAAAAAATCGTCGCACTTGCTGTTTTGGGGAGTAGCGAAAAGGTCACAGCAAGGCCGGCCCCACTTTCGAAAAACTTTCTCCAACACTGAATTCTTCAGAGACCACTCGTGAGGCATGAGAATAGCTCTGCTCAATTTGTCTGCAATCACATTGGACTTCCCGGGGATGTGCGTTGCTAACAGATTTCGCTGAGAAGAAATCGCCCATTGCCACAGTCTGAGTGCCTCTCGACATACGGGGTAAGATCTGGTTCCGCCTTGTTTGTTGATGTACCGCACTACAGACATGTCTGTCTGAATTGCTATAGTTCCCTTGGGAAGAGTCTTGTAAAGCTTGCAACGCTAGAAGCGCTGCTCTCATCTCTAGAACGTTTATGTGCAAGTGGCACTCTGTCCTGCCCTGGTAATGCCCCCCCACCCGATCAGGGAGGTGTCCGTTGTCACTGTAGAAACTGGAGGGGGAGGGACGAAAGGTCTCCCTAGGAGGAGCTGGGGAGATGTGATCCACCAAGAGAGATGATTCTTGCACAATTGAGTTATCCGAATAGGATGGGACATTGGAAGTCTTTGGTAAGACCATTGTGTGAAAAGCATCCATTGTAAAATTCTCATATGGAAGCTAGCTAAAGGTAGAAGGAGGATGGCCGCCGCCATAATCCCAAAGACTTTCAGGATCAGTCTGGCTTTGACTTTGTTGCTCTGCAAGGCAAGAGAGACCTGTCTGTGTCTGGCTGACATATTGACTGTCTAGATTTGCGCCTATGAAGGTAACACGACAAGGCGACAAGACAGACTTTTCGTAGTTTATTGAAATGCCTAGTGCCTGACGTGTGAGAGGTGTAGTCTCTGGCGAGAAGTAAAAGATGATTGGTGGGGGCTGTAAGGAACCATTCATCTAAATGAGGAAACGCCTGGAATCCTTGCCATCTCAGATGAGGTTACCACTGCCATGCATTTGGTAAACACTTGGGGGGGCTGTAGTGAGACCAAAGGGCCGGGCTCTGAATTGAAAATGACTGGTTCCCAGCCTGAAGTGGAGAAACCTCCTGGAGCGTAGACTCATTCTGATGTGATAGTATGTGTCCTGGAGATCTATCGAGCATATCCAGTTGTCCCGCCCCAAAAGGGGTAGAATGGACTGCAGCGTGACCATCCGGAACTTTGTTTTCTTGACAAACTTGTTCAAGTTGCTGAGATCCAGAATGGGTCTCCAGTCCCCTGTTTCCTTTGGAACCAAAAAGAATCCGGAGTAGATTCCGGATCCTGTTTGGTCTGCTGGAACTGGTTGAATGGCTCTTTTTGTGAGCAGCTTTGAAATTTCTAAAGCTGCTTGCTCCCTTTGACTGGGTGGAACGTCTGGAAGGGATTTTTTGGATTGCTTCGGAATGAAAAGGAAAGATTCTGTAGCCTTCGGAAATGAGACTGTACCCACTTGTCTTGAGTTAGGGATAGCCAGGCTTCTGGGTACAGCGACAACCTTCCCCCAACTGCCTCCAAAGGTGGACAGTCGGGCAACACCTCAGGGATGCTGAAAGGGCTTGTCGGAAAAGGATTCTCGACTGCCCTGATTCTGCGGGCCCCCTCTGCCTATAGGACGGCGTCTACCATTATTGTTCCCCCCTCTGCCTCTAGAGGGGAATAGACTCTGTGCGTCAGGCAAATCTCCTTGAGATTGTTTGCGGAACCACATCTTTCCCCCCTTCTGGCCTTTGGGGTAAGGTCTAGAAGGAGTAGAAAAACTGACTCCGGCACAGAGTTTTGCCATCAGTCTCGCACCTAGTCAGGGTTTCCTTCACTTGAGGACCAAAGAGGGATGATTCATCAAGGGGGGAATTAGTGAAGGATGCCTTGAAAGGGTCCGCAAAGTTACATAGCCGCATCCAGGCGTGCCTATGCAAGGCTACACCTGTACCTGCCGCTCTAATTGCTCCATCCGCCGCATATGAAAGGAGGCGCATGGAGGAGTTAGTTATAGAATTAAGGGTTGCCAGCTGAGAGTTCATCCTATCCTGAAAACCCGCAGCTGTTGGGTCCTTCAACATTTCACTCGCTTCCTTGAGCAAATCCCTCTGAAGACGAGTGAAATGACACAGGTAATTCAGCTTCAGCGATCTCATAGTGAAAGTCGCTGACAAACATCCACTCCCGTACCTGTCCATCGACCTAGACTCTCTGTTAGGAGGATGAACAGGCACCGAAGGATCAGCTAACTCCTTCTTGGTGGCCGCAGCCACCACCATAGCATCAACAGACGCCTTTGGTCAAAAATTCTTTGTCCTTGGGGGCCGTAATGAATTTTGATCTCCTGTGGGTGGGTTCCACTGAATCAGGAGCCGCCCAAGCCTTCTTTGCCACCACTTGCATAAGGGGGTCAAAGGGAGGGGACACCCAGGAGGTGGAAGGGCGAGAGCCAAACTCCTCAAGATACACTGATTCATCCTATGAAGGGTTGAGGGCTGGCCAATTCCCCCTCTTTTTTTAAGATTTCAAGGATGTCTGCAAAGGAGACCTCTTCAGAGGGGGAACGAGGGGAACCCTCAGAATCCTCTAAATCGGTGTCGGAGGTGACAGACTCAGGGGAGTCGATGTGCTTCCTCTTGCACTGCCTCTTTCTAGGGGGCTCTCCTACAGGATCAGGAGAGGCCTCAGAAGAGGAGGAGATCCCCACTGGGGAAACTTGAGGAGCTGGCTCTCTACGGTCGGGGATGAGAGTGAGTAGAAATCACCGGAGGCACCATAGGGGGGGGGAGGGCAGAAGGAGCAGACTGTGGAGTTGAACCTGATTCTAACACGCTCCGCATGACCTCAAAGGCACCCCTGTCAGGCAGAAGGAGCAGACTGTGGAGTTGAACCTGATTCTAACACGCTCCGCATGACCTCAAAGGCACCCCTGTCAGGCAGAGCCGGAGGTCTCCGTTCTGAAAACCTCCCTCGGCACTGACAGTGATGGCTCCGAGGCCGATGTCTGAGCCGAACTCACCAGCGCCGAGAGGGAGAGTGGGGTCTAGGGTCCGATGCCACTCGCCCCCTCGGAGCAGACAAGGGAAGTCTGGCGCCGAGATTCTTCCAAGGAAGATATCGGAGCAGACGACGGAACCGAAGACAAAGGTATCAGTTCCGACGCCACCAGAGTCTCTGGTCCGAGCCACCCCAGCTCCGAACTCTAGTCGGAGGAGGAACATTTTGAGTGATGGGAATCTTTCTCGACTGAGTCGGACTTTGAAGCATCTGGGCTAGTGCCTCGGACTTAAGAAGTCTACTCCCTACTCTCTGAAGGTCCTGGTCCGATAACCTGGAAGACCTAGAAGAGTGGGGTCTATGGCTTTTTTCAGACAGCAAAGGTGATGCTGGAGCCGAAGGAACGGAGCCGATAGATGGAGATCGGGACCTTTTTCTAGATGTCTGTTCCAACAACTTGATCGGAGCCGACTCAGTTATGTCTTCCTCGGCTCCGGCCGGAGCCGAGGACACCGTAGGGGCTTGTATTCGAGCTTCATCGGCTCCAGCCGGAGCCGATGTTCGAATACCCTTGGGACCTCCAGAAGACGGCTCAGAGGCTGGAGCCGAAGGTCTGGGAGGCTGAGTTTCCCCGAGGACTGAGTCGAGGGACCCTCTGGCTTTAATAAGCCCCTTAAGATTATTTTTTCGCTCCTGCAAGACTCTAGGGCTGAAGCCATGGCAAACAGCACATGAGTCCTGCAGGTGCAAAGGTCCCAGGCAGTACACACAAGAAGTGTGACCGTCTGTCAGACACATCTTCTGACAGCACTAGTCACACTTCTTAAAGCCTGAGACCTTTGATTCCTTAGACATATCTAAGGGGAAAGTGTAACCACACACACACACACACACACACACACACCGATTACACTTTTAAACTAATTTAAATTTAAGTTAAAAATAATTAGAAATAAAATCCCTACAAAACAGTCATTCACTACTAGGAAGATGGGGACTGGGCCTAGGGCCCGAGGGAAAATTTCTAGAGTTTTTTGGAAGGGGGGGGTGAATTAACAGGGAATGGGATGGACTACTTCACAAACTATTTAGAAAAAAAACTAACTTAAAAAGGGGAAAGATAAGAAAAACTAGTTTCTTTACCAAAACTGAGCTGGTAGGAACGCACCTCTATCGCTGTAGCGGCAAACGAGATCTGAGGAGTTGCCGCCTAGCATTGTGGGATATAGGGGAGCATCAAGCCGGTGGAACTAGCAATCGAGCTTTTAGAGTGGCCGAGTCGGAGCCGAGGATCTGCTCTGTACCCATCCAGCAAGAATGAAGGCGAGATTGACAACTTAACATTTGAGGAATTTAGTCTGGGTTGACTGGTGTGCCGACACACTTGAGTAGCAGAGCACTGGTTATTGGTGCAGAATGGCACAGACTAAGTAAAACACAAGTGCTATTGTAATGACAGCAGTACAGATTCTGTTTGAGAAGTATAAATACAGTGTGGGTTTGGTATAATTAAGGTTTTCACCTCAAACAGGAGGTATTGACTAGTCTGAAGTCATGGGAGAAGATCGTAAGGGCTGTTTCTCTAGGAATGCTGCAAACCAGGGGGGGTGGGAATAAAGTGGTTGTACAGGAGCAGAGTACCACACAAATTGGGGGCATGTGGTTTGTATATAGCTAAGTAAAGTGTGAAGTTGCTCCTGAGACTAGCACCAGTAATTAGCTGGGTTACAAATTTCTGCCCTAGGTGCAGTTAAGCTTGTCCCGGAAAGCGTTTGGCAGAAGTGACTGCAGTATCTGGTTAAGGTAATACCATGGGATGAACCACTTCATAGGAGGTTACTAGGCTATTGGCTCTGAGGCCCTTGTAAGCCTAGCCAAGAGTTTAGTCCATGTTTAGACAAATCTGCACTTAATGCCCCTGTCCAGCAGGGACATGGGTGGAATCCCAGGAGTATATGGTTTCCCATCCAGTTATCCAGGTTGCACTTAAAAGGGGGCAAAGAGGTACTCTGATGTGGAGAGGGTGTGTTCCATTGATTGGGGGGGGGGGGGTTGTCCTGCCAGCAAGTCTTGAGGCCACACGTGTGGGTTGAGTGAAGATTGATTTGCAGATGTGCAGCAGTCCCATCAAGGTGGGGTCTGACCTTTTATGCCAGACAGAGGTCACCTAGAAGTCTGTATGAAACTGAGTAGAGGCATAGGGCTTTCAGCCTTTGTTTGAGGTTCTGGATTCTCCTGGTGAGGAACATGTTTCTAGCTGCTGCATGTGCTTTGTGAGGTACTTGCTGAAAGGGGTGTTGTACTAAATGGGCCTTGTAAGGGTAGAATACAGAAGTGTTATGACCACCTTTTCCCTGGATGGGATACCCTTATGAGTGGGTTATGTAAAAGGCTTTCCATACAAAGGAAGCTATGTGATGGTAGTCAGGTTCTGTCAACCTGGATGCTCAAATCTCTGATTGCATGCTTAGGGCATTGTTTAATGTGGTGGTTTTTGAGGACTTCACTCCCCAAAGGGGATGCATTTTTTTGGTATTCGGCTTGAGATCATGTTTCTGGTGCCAGTCATAGGAGTGAAATCCTCTTGGAGGGTGTCCATCAGTAGGGGGAATTGACTGCACCCAGCTTGCAGTAATCTACAAACTTAGTCAGCTGTAGCCCATGGGTTTTGGCCTGCACCTCAGAAAAGTATATCCCAAATAAGAGGCCCAAAGACTGAACCCTGGGGTATGCCGCTTGTTACAGGTCTACTGCTTGAGGTGGCTTCCCCTGTTTTGACTAATGTCGGTTCGGTCAGTGAGCCAGTTTGCTTACCCATCTGGTAACACATGGATTGATGCCTAGTTGAGAGTTTTCTTATGTCAGAGTGGGGAATAGTCAAAGGCTTTGGCCAAATCAAGTTGGGCAGTGTGCAGTCTTCCCCTCGTCCAGGGCTTGACTTTCAACTGTCCACCAAATTTAGTGGACATTACCTCCCCTTGATGAAGCCGAATTGTGTGGGATCAAGTGTTTGGAGGTTGCAAATGTCCTTAAGTCCATGATCCATTCCATGGCCTTGCAGATCAGGCTAGTTAGGCTGATGGCTGTATAATTTCCCAGATTGGTGGATGCTCCACCTTTTGTGTAAAGGGATGACAGTGGCTGTCCTCCACTCGGCTTGGAAGAAGCCAGTACTCTGGCTTTGGTTGAATAGGGTGCATAATAGTGCTGCAAGTTCCTGCCAGAGTTCACGTAGGATGCAGCCTGGGATGTTATAGGGTCCTATGGAGGCTGTATCTTTTTTTTGCCTTGGAGCAGTGATGACCTGTTCCCTAGATTTAAGGGGAAGGGGGTTGGTACTGGAGATGTCTTCATTTATTGAGGGGGACAGAGTTTTTGTGGAATCTGTCAGCCAGCAAGTTTGCTATATTTATGGCATTTGTATATGTGGTGTCCTTTACCACCAGTTTTGTATAGATCTGGGTGCTTCCTTTGAGGTGGTGGACATGTGAAGATCTTATGATTCTCTAGTAGATGTGGCCAGATTTTGTTTTGGAGGATTTAGTTTGCTGTCTTAATTTAAAATGGGATTTGATTCTTTGTCTGGACACTATCTAGTGCAGGATGCATTAATTTTTTTCCTCTTACCTAAAGAAGCCATAGCAAGCAGTTGTCCTGAGTAAGATGATGTAAGATTGAGTCATGGCAGTTGGTGGAAGCCTCAAGTTCAACCAGTGCAGATGTGTATGGGGGTAAAAGACCTAAAACGGGTCTGGAAGGCATTGGAGGGGGACATGGTAACTGAAGTTTCTTGTATCCATTTCTTAATTTCCTTTATCCTGGGATGTAGGAGACTCATCTAAGACTGCTGGAGTCCTGCTGCAAGTGCATAGACTTGTGGTTTTGCGGTCATGTTTGTCCAACATCCTTGCAGACTGATCTTGGATCCTTCCCTAACTTATTCATAAGGGATGTGGGTACTTTTGACTAGATTAACCACAAGGAACAGACCAAACTTGAGTAATACACCAGTACAGCAGACCAGTGCAGAGGTACAACTGAGCACACTAAGAATATTTTGCTCACTTTATTTAAAACGGGATTGAGTGCTTTCGTTAAACGTCAGGAATACCCCCCCCCCCTTAAATCACATGGCTTCCTACACATTAATTTCCAATTGCATTTTAGGTACATTGGCAGCCAATTAGTTGCCAAACCATGTTTGACTATACAAATGTTGCATTTAAAACATACGTGTGTACAGCGTAGGGGGCTTTTATACTACATGTGATTTGAGTATTGGGACACTGGAAATAAACTCATTTCAAACTTCGGGGGTGGCAGCATTTAATCTGCTATAATTCCCTCTCCTCCAAACCCCCCCCCCCCCCCCGGTCCTTCACACTACACACTCCAGTACAAAAAAACTCCAAAATAAAGATCCATGTGTTCCATGACATGTTTAGCTAAGACGGTCCTGATTCTAATGTCCAAAGCATGTTCATAAGTTCACTCAATTTTCTCTTGTTTTTTTTTTCCCCACATACTATTGACTGCATTTCTGATGCACAGCTAGGTATCTAATAAAATAAAACGCCACCAACACAGGTACGGCCACACTAAAACCAGAAGGACTTTATTAAACTAAAAAAAAAAAAAATGTGTTCGTTTATAAAGTCCTTCTGGTTTTAGTGTGGCCATACCTATGGTGGCGTTTTTTGTTTTGTTTTTTTTTTTTAGTTGCGTGTGCTTACTCTTTTGGGCAGTTTTCCCACATTTTAACATAGCCAGGTACATCACCCCAGTAGTATTACAATTACTGAAAGATTTTTACCTAATCATGTGGTTGACCAAAATGTGGTCCCCTTCCATTACTTTACATTATTTGCAAAAAACACTTGTAGGTTCCCCATTTTGTTATGCCCTGACTCTCTCAATCTGACATGTTCCAAATTTTTAATGGTCTTGCCTCTTTTGTAAACCAGACAGGGAAATTCCCTGATTAACTTTAGCCACTTCCTTGAAATGTGAAAAAAAATGCCAATTCTTGACCAGGTTTTTAATCAAATTGGCTTCATTACAAAATTCAGTAATAAAAGCCCCTTTTACATCTTGGGCATTTTTGAGACTACCTGTGGTCAACCGACATTGAAGTGACAGAGGAATTAATGGGGTAATCTCAACACTTGCCCTTCTCTCCATAATCCCATACACCTGGGACACCACCCCCATAGGGTACCCCCTATTAACAAACATGTCCCTTAATTTTTTATTCACTAATTTGTTGCATTCACAAACTAGGCTATCATGGGCAGACCATTCGAGCTAGCCAGATATATTTGCCCTTCACTATTCCAAACTTCTGGTATGGTGGATGGTTACTGTCAAAATGCTATTACTGTATGTGGGTTTTTGATGGTGCTTGCCTGCCCCCCCCCCATCCTTTGAGATGGAAAGAAGATCAAATTCAAAATTGTGTGAATAACTAAACCTAAGCAAAAGGGTAGTGGAATAAACTCCATAAAACTCCCTATTTCCTCTACTGATCTGACCCATACAATAAAATCATCCAAGAAATGGATGCAATTTCCAAGGTTTCACCTCAAAATGTTTGAATAAAAAGTCTTTCCCATTAAAATAGCACAATATTGGTAAAGTTGTGGGCACATGCAGCCCCTATCGTAACCCCCTTAGTTTGTCTAAAATACTGGCCCTCCAAATACACCAACTCCATAAACAATGCATTCCTAGTGTTACCTAGGAACACCTTGGCTAAACATGCCATGGAACACCTGGATCGTTCTGTGTTTTTTTTTTTTTTTTTACTGGCGTGTAGTGAAGGACCTAAGGGGGGAGACCATGAGAAGAAGTTTTGGAGAGGGGTTTACGATGACAGATTAAATGCCACCACCGTTCCTGAGAAAGCTATTGCACATTCCACTTCTGTACTAATTCAGCACTTTTTTACCATGTGTCTAAACAGTTTCTCCTTGAAACTATATGGGAGACTCCATTTAGTAGGTAGATCTGCATGAATGAGAGCTGCAAGAGCTTCAAGGAAGTTCCTAGCCAAACTACATATGGAAGAAGTCTTTAGTGTAGGGTGGACCTTTATTAAGGAGCAGTGAGCAACACAGTCCTTTAACAGACTTGTCAGAAATGTTGCATGTACAAAGGACAAAAAATGAAGATGGAACTGATCATCTTGACTGCTGGATTAAGAGGTTAAGGAGATGCTTCATCTTGACCCATTAGGTTGTGAAGCCCATAAAGAGACTAGAACCAGTTTACTTCCATGCCACTAATTTTGATACCTCTTTAAATTGGATATTCACTCAATTTGTCTTGGTGCTTGTATGTCTAACTTGGGAGGGGGAAACTAGTGAAGCCTGTGAAACAGTACATCTGAAGAAATATTTGGATCTACATAGGATCATAGCCAGCTGCTAGGCTACAGGCCCTGAGGCCCTTACAAGCCTAGTCAAGAATTTAGCCCATGTTCCAACAAGTCTGCACCCTATACCACTGTCCAGTGGGGACATGGGTGGAATCCTAGAGGTGTAGTTTCTGTTCCCCATCCAGTTATCCAGGTTGTGCTTAAAAAGGTTTAATGAGGTACTCTGCTTTACGTGGAGAGTAGGGTCTCTGGGACACCTGTCCTGCCAACAAGTCCTATTGATGTCACATACCAGGTTGAGGTCACATGGTTACTCGAGTGCAGCTTTACTTGTAGATATGCAACAGTCCCAGCAGGGTGGAGTTTGAGATCTTTACCTCTGAGTCTGTAGGAGACTGAGTAGGGTAGATGAGTATGGAACTGGTCAGCTCGACTGCTGGCTCAAGAGAGGGTAAGGAGACTCCATCTTTGATGGCAAGACATTGAGGGGGTTGTTTTGGAAAGACATTGAGGGGGTTGTGCTCATAAGGCCCTATTGTGGGAAAGGGCTGTGTTGATTACATTGATAGTTGAGAGCTGGGCTGAGCAGATGTTTGGAATAACAGATGTGGGCATTTGAGCTTGATATGGTGGTTCTAGGATGTTCTTGTATATAATGGACTGACTGAGGGTTTGGCAGTTAAGTGAAGATTGTGGAGGATAGGATTGGGAAGTGAAACTGCATTGGTCAGCAGATTGGGAAGTGGAATGCATTGGTCAGCAAGATTGGCGTTGGAGATTGGAGAAATTATGCTTCACTTAAGTGTTGAAGCTATAATTTCCAAGGTGTATGAGGAGCCAGTGGAGCAGTTTAAGGTCCAAGATTTCCTTTGCAAACTTTTATCAAGAACTGAATTCATGAAGGCCTAGGTGAGTGGCAGGCAGTTTTTATAGAAATGGGAGTTTAATTCTCATTTCCGCTCCTATTCCTAATACCTCTACACCCTATCCTTGTTAGAAGTGACATGATGCATAAGGGGGGGGGCACAAGGGAAAGCAATTTTTTTTTTTTTTTTTTTTTTTTTTTTTGTGCTCTTAACCTTCCTGTTCTCATTGTCTACTATTTGATTGTTCATTTCTGACTTGTTAAAACTAGCAACACCCATTTTTTAATGCTACATGATCTTGTATTAATCTTGCTCTAATAATGGAATGTTTACAATATGTTTCTAGCTTTTCCTGGGTGTGCCCTGAAAACTGAATTATCCAGTCTTAGTTTCCTGAAACTAAACCTATTAGGAAGGAGTACAGAGTATGGGTTAAGTAACCGAAAAATATCGAGGGAAAAGACCTCTGCTTTAGCAGTGAGAAGACTAAAAAGAACTGGGAAAATAGAGCTAAATGAAATTTGATCTTGGCCGCCAACCTAGTCCTACCCTCCAACTCAGTGTTAAAGCTAATGGGGAAAGGACCATAGACATGCAGGCAAAACCTTTGCTAGAGGAATATTAAGTGCATAAGGGAGATTGGATATAGAAGGGATGGGATAATTCATAAAGAAGCCAGCAATCAAGCAAGAGTCCTTCAAGGCCAGTAATGGGATTCTATTAAATGCTCAACTTTTTTTTTTCTCTCTCCCTATTTACTGTACCTGCTATGACTAAACAAATACAGCATTTAAAATATTTTAAATGTCTAGTTTCTCTCCACTAGAACTGTACCTTACTGTACTGTTGTGGTTTTTCTTTCATAGAAACACTTGTCCCACCCTTCCTGCAGTCTCCAATTCACTGTCAAGGCCACTGAATAAAAGTTTTCTAGCCATTTACCTCCCCAAGCTGACATCCCCACTACTGTCCTCAAAACCACCCATGCTGTGATGTCAGTTACCTGGTCCTTTTCCCTACCTATGTAGAAATGTCCAGCAGGAAAATTATTCTGTGGCACCTGGGTATTCAAGCTCCTATGCAGAGGAGGAAAAATGTCCACTAATAAAATACCCTAGGGAAGCCAAGAATAAATGGTTGACCAGGTAGGCTGCCTTATTAAAGTTACGGTAGGATGTCAGTGAGAAGCTGGGCTACCGGTAAAGCCTTGAGAGAGGGTGTGTACCCGAGCACTTGTGGTTGAAGGCTGAGTGAAGCCTTTAGAAAGGCTTCGTATACAGGTCTTAGTTCCGGCTGGTCAGGTCGCCTGCTGAGAGGAACCGCTAGTGACGGCTAGAAATCAAAGATGAAACGCACAGAAAAAACAGGCAAAACAATGTAAATGTGGCTCTGCTAAGGAGCTCTGCTCTCCTTGGTGGCAAAAAATCAACTTAGTCGAAGTTCAGATTCTAGAAGGTCGTACTTTAAAAAGTACCAGAAGTACGATGACCATTGAAGCGTAGTTCTTTAATGGAAAGTGATCCTGAGGATTTCCTTTTATAAGAGTACCTTTTGGTGTCAGTGGGAGCCAATCAAGTGTGGGTGAAAACCTTTATTGTGATTGGGCACGCCAACTTGACATCATACCTTACAATCGGATAGGTTAGATACCGAATCACTCTAAACCTGCAATAGTGAAGTTTGGGGATTAGCTAAAATTGGCTAAAAAAATGTAGTTAACTAAAAATAGTCCTTGCTGGAAAAAATCAACCCTTGCTGGCAAAATACATTGTTGGACTACACTTTTCGAAATCTTCGTCAGGATGGTGGACGACCTAAAAGAGCATAATAAGCAAAGCCGAGTGTACTAGAGAAATAGCAACAACGTGTATGTAAAATAACATGCATGTAAAATAAGAATCGGGCTAGATATCCAAAAAATAAGATACAGAAGCTAAAAAGAGAGAAAATAGTGAAAAATTCTTAAATGGATATAGATAGAAACTAATCCATTAAGATATGGAACTGAATGAGGGCTATTAATTAAAAAAAAAACAATCTTAAAAAGGCACTGGTATGTATATAGATAGATGAACCATTGACCAAAACAAATTAGTCCGAATTTGCCAGGGGAAGTACCAGACCATGGGCTGGAGGTAGACTGATGAGATCAAAACTGGCTGTCACACGAAAGGTAACATTTTGTCGGTAAATCTGTTAAAGGTCCAGGCGCAGAGGTTGTGGTATGCAGTGTTGTATCTTTTCTGAGATACAAGACTGGGGTCAAAGATTCCGCATAGTTAAGGCCTGGTCTTTTCCTTGCCTGCAAACGTATTTGCCACTCTAGTTCCCTCTTCTCAAGCAGCGAGTTGTGGTCCCCGCCTAGTGGAGATTTAGGGATATGTTCAAGAACATGAAATTTGAACGTATTGTGTCCTAGGTTCCTGAGAGCAAGTATTTTAAGTCATGCAGATGATTTTCTATCTTTGTTTTAAGGGAGTTGACTGTCTTGCCCACAGAAAGCGCGTTGCATTTGGTGCACGCTGCCCTGTAAACCACTCCTGTGACATTGCAGTCGCCTGTGACATTAGGTGTGTAGTGTCTCCTGCCATTGGGATAGTAAAAGCCTGCAGCACCACTCGTGTCTACAGTAGTGGCAGGGAGGCTCACTGCAGGCAAAGGTACCAGGATTGTCCAGTTTAACTTGGCAGGGGTGTTCCAGAAAGTCCCTAATGCTTCTCCCTTTTCTAGCTGTGAAGGAGTGTTTCTCTGTAAAAATGTGGCCAAAAGACCTGTTTGTGATGATGGGCCAATTGTTTATTACGATCTGGATGATGTGTTTGTGGTCCATAGAGAAGTCCAGGATGCAGTTGAACTGGAATCTAGTTTCTGGGGTGGTCTGGTTCTGGGGAGCCAAGTTGGTGCTGGCTGATGGGGTCGAGGATCCTGTTGAATAGTCCTTCTGAGTAGCCTCGGGCTAAAGTCTATTTGTAGCTTTCAAATGTTGGTCAAGAAATCCGTCAGGTCCTGGGAGACTTGTGCTAAACTAATCCCTTGCGACTTAATCACGCTCCCATTCTGTTTGAAGGGGTGCATACTGGTGGTGTGCAGAAGTTTACTCTAGTGGGTTTTTGATAGGTTGTGTGTTAGTGTGGTGGAGCCTTTTATTCCTCGGGTAAAGATCCAGAAATTCAATCCCCTCTGTACTTTGTTTGCTAGTAAAATGCAGGAATGCGGTGGTGTTGATATAAATGAGGAATTCCTCCAGTTCAACTTGGTTACCCTTCCAAACCAGGAAAATATAGTGGATAAACCTGTAGTAGCATGCTATGTTAAAGGTGGAACCGTATATGTGGTCCTGCTCCCACTTCCTTAGTGCCGTGTTTGCCAAACTCCTGGCCATAGCCGCTCCCATAGTGATCCCAGTGCTCTGGTGATGGTGCCCATTGAAGTGGAAAAAATTGTTCTTGAGTAGGGAGAGGAGCCTACCCAGGTGGTCCACTTCCCCTGGTATGGCCGTGTGGTCCTTCATGTAGGCTTCAGCCATGGCTGCAATGCAGAAGTCATGTGGGAGTACCGTGTAAAGGGACTCCACATCGATGGTGACCAGGATCCAGTCTGTCTATGGCTATGTCCTTGATCTTGTTGAAGTCCATAGTCTAAAATAAAGGACCTGTTTTCTGCGAGAGGTTTTAGGTGGAAGTCCAGGTAGAGAGCTATGGTTTCCATGACGGAACTTCCGCTGGCTACTACAGGTCTGCCAGGTTTTTGTGTGGCTTTGGTATCCCAAAGAACTGGGGAATCCTCGGGTGGTGGATGGAGAAGAATTCTGTGAGCCCTTAGTCAATTAGGTCCATATCCTCTAGCCTCGATTTCTGTTCTGATGTCCTCGTAGGCTGTCAGCACTTGGTTGTGATCTACGCTGTCATACAGGTGGTCGTTGAGCATACTGTGGAGCTTGTCATTGTAGGAGGTGGTGTTTTGTCACTAGTATCCCCCCACACTTTTCAGCCTTCATGACCCTTCTCGAAGGGTCTGAGCTGAGTTGTCTGAGGGCTGCAAATTCTTCCTTGTTGGTGTAAAAATCCTTTTCTTCCTCCGTTTGCTTAAGAGAGGACCTGATCTCAAGTTCACACTTGTCCTGAAAAGCTTGTATGACCGGGTTGGGAGGGGGGGCAGAAGTTGCTTGGTTTTTTTTAATTTAATAGTCTGAACAGTCTGGTGGTCCCGAGGTAGCAACCCACTAAACCTCCAATATTATCCCAGTTCCTCAAAACACTAGCAAGCAGCACACTACACAAACAACATCCCCAAGTGCTGAAGTATTTTAGCATCCAGGCGGCTTTCTCCACAAAAGCTTGAAAGACAGCAGCCTGAAATGCAGTATGTAGGGAAGTGAAAGCCTTTGGAAGAATCGTCAGCCATTTTATCTTTTGCAGGATCTAATCCATATAGCTAACCTTTAATAGTGAATTTAAACACACTGAGGACTTCAAAGCAAACAAGGTGGTCTTCAGATCTGATGCGCTCGGGATGAATCTGTACCCAAGACAGACTAAAAAGGCTTTTTTTGCCTAGCTATTAAAGTGACTTTCCCTAAGCCAAAGGCTAAATGTATTAAAATTCTTGAAAGAATTTCAGTCTGGAGACTACCTTCCCCTATACTCAACATTTTTTTTTAGATTTTAATATGGACAATGGAAATAAATCCCAATACCAATCCATATGCAGTTGCATTAATTGCATTTATCAAAATTTTCCTTAGTGTACTGGTATGCATTAACCCTGCTTATCTTCTTACATTGTGGCAGTAAGCTATTCACAGGAGAAAGCCCTGTTCAGCTACTCGTAAACTTGGTGCAAGACCTGAGACTTTTTTTTGGGGGGGGGGGTGCACTATCTGTACAGTCTCTTCAGCTCAAAAGGAATGCAGACGAAATGCCACTCAAAGTAATGGACTGAAAGTTGAATGCTGTAGGACATTAAGTTTAAAACAGTTACCCAGTAGTACCCTACTCTTCACTGGTGGTCAGACATCATTCTCATCTGGGACAATAAACAGCATACCAGTTCCTCTCTTCTGTGCAGTAGGATGGCAAATGTTTGTGCCTGTGCCAAAACTGGCACCATCAGTGCTTCATCCTCTGGACTGTTGTGGCTGTTCCTTGGACCATTTTTTCTCCCCTCAAGATTCCTGTGGTTTAGTTCTTTTGACCATCATTGACTAGGGGTTAGACATCATTGGTGGCTGTTCAAGTGTTGAGAGACATGGGGAGCCACATTTTTGGCAAGAGTGTATCCTTGCATAGCTGAGTCATGAGACCTGTTCTTGGGATAAGGTGTATACCAGTCTCTCTTCCATTACAGAACCCTACATCTTGGCCATATGGAAAGCTTTCATAATCCTATATAAAATGGTGGTACATCCACTGAACTGTACTGTCACTTTACAGCAATCCTACCTCTCCAAAGAACTTGAAAAATGTATACATCAGCAGTTCCTAGTCTTGATTAACAAATTAATTTCTTCTACACAACATGGCTTTCAAACCCACCACAGCACTGAAGCTGCCCTGCCGCCTTTTCTAGATAGCATTAATTAAAGTAAAAGCTTGGGTAATTTTGTCTCCTCTTTTTTTTTTTGGACTTTTAATCGACTTGTTCTCCAAAGACTGTATCTTGTATGCCTTTGAACTCCAACTTGCTGGTTCACCAGCTATATAAACCACCGCATGCAGTCTGTAAAAGTAAACCATTCCCACTCCACGTTCTGATCATTACAGGTGTCCCCCAAGATTTCATACTTGGCTGGTACTGTCAATATCTTTAATGACCTGCACAAGGAATCGAAACCCTCCACCATAATGCAATATGCTGACTACTCCACCTTCGTTTGCTCAGCTGGAAATCTTGCCACTTTAGAAGCCATCACACAGGGAGCTTTCACTTGTATAGAAAACAGGCAGACAATCATAATTGCTCTTAAACACCAAACTAAGCCCTTCACGAAAACTCACAAGACTGACCTTGTACATTTCAAACAAAAATTGAAAACTCCACCAAAAAAATATCTTATCACTGAGGTTTAAAATTTGATCTATACATTAACATTGCAGTCAGTGATTCTGCTGATTTCCAAAGCCATCCACTGCTGAAAAATTTATATGCACCTTGCTGACTGTTTTAACTACTATGTTGCCAATTCCCCCACTGTATTTATGCACTTATTTAATCTAAGAACTGTATTGTTTAAGGTCCTAGCTACAGTGTGTCTACTAAATTTGTCTGCTGAATCTAGATTGAGTAGTTTTACACTTGGACACTACACCAGCCATCTTGCATTGAGGCCTTTTCTGCACTGTTGTGGCAGAAGTGTGCCAATCTAGACCTGTCTGACTTTGGGATTGCTGGAGAGTGTCTCCTTGTGTGCTTTCCTGATTGGTAGATGCTCTATACTTTGCTTATATTAAAGCCTTGTGTTCATGCAGTGCTGCTCTAAGCAGCAGCAGTAGGCAGTGCTCTGTATAGATGCAAATGCTTTGAAGATCAGTTTTTCTTTAAGTTGCACATTATATGCACAAGTTTCTTTCACAAGCCCAAAAGGCATAACACCATTAAATCCAACCTACTGGTCATACGTGATTCCATAGTGAGACTCTGGATGTCCCCTTCACCAGACTGTATAAGGAGAAGGTTGTAGTTAGCTGCCTGTCGGGTGCCAGGATCTGTCTGGTCAAACAAGCATTCCAGTCACTCAGCTGCAAGAACTAGTACAACTCTGTCATAGTCCATGTGGGTATGAATAACCTGATGCTTGTCTCCTTGACTATATAAAGCAAGACATGAGTGAGCTCTCAGGTTGTCACACAGGCAGGTATGAGCCTAGCCTTGAGTAGCATTCTGCCCTCTCCAAGGATGATGAAAACAAAAAATTGACTAGCTTAACTTATTGTCAGCCTGAGAGGACATGGTTGACGAGCCATGTTGTTTTGCCAGAGAGTCTGCACACCATTTCCGATTAAAATTGGGTCTTGCTGGTAAAATAAGCCACCCTGATAGATCCCGGGAATAAAGGGCTATACAACAAAAGAATGTCAAAAAATAAGGGGCTATGTGCAGAAAGGGTTGTGGATGGCATCACCCATACCCAACCAGAGGAAATGGCAAACTGCCAGCCGACCAATTTAGTTCAAACTATCCCCTGACCCACCGGTCATCCCCCAAAGTATGCCAGAAGGTCATAGCCGTACTTTTTAAGGCCAAAAACACCATCAGTGAGAACAGACTACATCCAGGTTGCTTTTTAAACAACTTAAAACATGACCTAGCAGACTCACTTGGATCTGTATTTAATCGCAGCCGCTGGACAGGCTGTTTTTTTGCCAGAATGGAGCTCAGTCATTCCTCTGCACATGAGGAACTCTCAACTGTCCCAAGGAATTCTAGACCAATCAGCCTGACTAGCCTTATCTGCAAGGACATATAATCATTATGGACTTTATCAACAGGGTCATGGGTAAATCTACAGAATCTGGGCCCAACTAAGTTTAGATTTGCTAAGGGTAGATGTCTGTTAACCTGGTTGACTTCTTCAAGAAGGTTATGGATGTGGTCAAGACTACATACTAATCTTGACCTAGTCGAGGCATTTGACCCAATCCCCACCTTTGGTGTTGAAATGCTATAAATTGGGAATTATTCTTATGTCACCAGGTGGGTAGTCAGTTGGCTCACCAAGGGCCACACTGTCAAAGTGGGTGAATTCGCCTTTAGCAAAAGGCCAGTCACCAGTGTTGTACCACAGGGCTCTGTACTGGGCCCTTTACTGTTTGGATTTTATTTCTGAGAAGTCCAGGCAAACGTGGATGGCCTGTGGCTGACCAAGTTTGCTGATGACTGTAAATTGGGAGCAATCAGAGTCCCTGAACAATACTAATATACTGCAGAAAGGATTAACGTAGACAAAGATGGTGCCAAAGCCATGGATTGAAACTAAATACAAAAAAGAAAAATGCATAATTATTCCCTTTGGGGAAGCTCACACCCCTGCTAATTACAATATAAACATAAGCCCTTGATTGTAAATCCAGTGGTACAAGGTCTGGGTACTCGGGTTGATGGCAATCTGAACTGCAACCACCATGTGTTCAGTGATTGAGTCCCGTGTAGCACATCTCGTAACTAAAGGCATGGCATCCAGATCAAAGTATTGTGCATCCTTTTGCATTTACCTCTGACACTTGCAGCAGCTGGAGAGACCCCAGAGGTTTCTCACCAAGGAAATGGTGTACACGAAAGTCCTGCATGGAAAGGTTGAAAGCCCTATTGCTGTATTCTGCCTCCAACAAGCTACCAAGGGGATATGTGTTTGGCTTGCAAGGCAGTTTCTGACCTGGAAATGTTGCACATCTATAAATCAAACTGCACAACAGTCCCTCGCTACAGGAATCCAAATCTATCTATGACATGAACAAATCCTGTAGAGAGAAATGCATCTGTCGGAAACTACTACTCTGGAACAAACTTCCCATTCATGTGAAGCAAAGCCTCTCTTGACCCTCTTACAGTGCAGCCGAGACAAATGGGTGGTTAATTGTAAATTCACTCTGGGGGTGGTGCCCATGTACCTCCTAGGGAGGCAGTTGGTCGTAATGACTGTACCATGGGATCATACCTCTGAACTTTGTTCACAGAGGTATGATCCAATGACTGCACCATGGGATCATACCTCTGTGAACTTTGTTCACATAGCTAGCTATGGATAATTGTGAAACTCTGGATGTGAAGCTGTTAAATCTCGCCGTTTATTCTTACTGATGGCTTCTGAGCCGATCCTTGGCTCCGACACGGCTGATAGCAAAGCTTTGAGCTTGACAGTAGCTCGAGACCAAGCCCATTATCCCACAACGCACTGCTGGAATTACCTCAGATCTAGTTTGCCGCGGCAAGAGAGATCTTGGTGATCCAGCTAGCTCGGACCATTTTTGGGGAAAAAATTAGCAGCAAGTCTATAAAAAGTTTTCCTTTTTATTTAAAACATATAGTGAGCGTTAGTATTAGGTCTTTTTATTTATATTCTATAGTTCAATAGTTATAAATAGTTTAAAAGTTAGGGCCTTGTTGGCTTCTTCGTTAGTGTGGGCCTTTAGCCCTATTTACACTTATTAACCCTTATAATAGTCGGGCTTTTTTCAGTGGGCCTCATTGTTATAGATAGTACCCGGATTGGGCTTAGTTGTTTGTGGATCTTTTCAGTCAAGTGAGGACTTTACTAATTTACTTTTTTACAGTTTACTGTTTGTGTTATTTAGATATGTTGGGTGATGAGGAGAAATCCCATCCTAAATCGGGATTCAAAAAATGCCCAGATTGTGGGCAGAAAAGGTCTGTCACTGACTGACGCACTCAATGTGTCTACTGTCTGGGGGCTAAACACCTCCAAGACACCTGCAGCATTTGCCACTCCTTTTCTTCGAGTCCTCTTGGAGAGAAGGAGGAAACTTATAGACTGGATTGCTACAGCAATCTTTTTCTGAAGTGTCAAGTAGCCATGAGGGTACTAGTACGTCCTTCAAATCCAAATCTTCAGCTAAAGTCACGAAAAAGGCAAAGATTTCAGGAGGGTCATCGGTTCCACAGTCATCGGAACCGAGTTTACCTCTGATTCGGAGCCAGTTCTCTCTTTTTGAGCTGGTTTCTGAAGTTCCTTCTTCACCTCTGCTCCAGTCAGCACCTTCGGTGCATTCAGCTAAGTCCTCAGTCAGCCTTTCAGATTTGGACATGGATCGGCTAGTGCAGAAGCTTTTACAGGCACCAGGACTTGCCAAATTGTTGTCGGCCCTGACCAGCTCATCTGTACCGAAGACCATGGAACTGGATTTGTCTACTCCGAGTCGTACTGGACTCTCGGAGCCGAAGGAAATTGAACCGATGGTGGTCGAACCCTTGGAGCCGATACCCGCACCGGTGCTATTGGCCCCATCTACTCTGATGTCGTCGGCGCCGACCGAGGACTTTAGGAGACCACGCTCTCCTGTCTGGTCCAGGCAGGATAGTTGAACCGATTTGTCGGTGCCAACTCTTCCTCTCGGGGCTTCGGCTCAGATGAGCTCATCTCCTACCTCTGGCTCGGAGCCCAGGGTTTCGGGACGAGAGGATCGAACGGTACTCTCAGGCCCGTCCACTCCTCGTCTGAGCCATGGTGTTTTTGATGGTATGAGAGTTTAGTCTCCAAAGACGTCAGCATCGGTTCAGCTTTCCCTCTCCCCTCAAGCTCCTGTGTCTGCTGCTTCATTTACTGGTCCCTCTAAGCGTAGAGACCCCAAGCCTCAAGTACCCCCACAGGGCGTCCCCTACTCTTCTGAGACCTCCCCAGATCCCCCCACTGAGGAGGTGCCCAGGAAGAGATTGTGCAAGAGGAGGCACTTAGACTCCCCGCAGGAGTCCTTGACATCTGACACGGACTTAGATGAGTCAGAAGGGTCCCCTTGATCCCCCTCTGATGAGTCAGAAGGGTCCCCTTGATCCCCCTCTGATGAGTCAGAAGGGTCCCCTTGATCCCCCTCTGAGGATATCTCCTTTGCAGAGATACTAAAGATCCATAGTCAGAGGGGTGATTGGCAGTCCAAGACCTCTACTGAGGATGAGTCCGTGCACTTGAAGGCTTTTGGGTCTCAACCTTCCACTTCGTGGGTATCTCCGCCTTACAACAAGCTCATGGAACTGATTTCTCGTAAGGCGTGGGAGTCAACGGAGGCCATGGAACCTGTTCCTCATAAACCCAACAAAATTGTCTGCCCCAATGGACAAGTCATTTTTGACAAAGGGAGTGCCTGTCGATGCCATGGGGGTAGCTGCAGCCACCAAAAAGGAAGTATCAGAGACATCTACCTCTCCATCCCCCTAACGGATTCTAGGGTCATGGATAGATATGGGAAGCACATGTTTAGTTCAACTTTTTCTCTGCGATCACTGAACTACTTAACCCATTTTACAAGACTACAGAGAGATCCCTGAAAGAGCTAGGAGATGCTCTCCAGGGTACGGTAGCTGCAGGGGTGGCCGATAAAGTCAATGCCCAGCTCGCTACCCTAAACTCAGTGGTAAACTCGTCCATGTGTCTCATATCCTATGCAGCTGATGGTTCGAGTAGAGCCTCTAGTTCGGGCATTGCTCTTCGAAGACCAGCCTGGATGCGTCTCTGTTCCTTTGCGGAACCCTTTAAGTCTTCCTTTATTAATACCCCATTCGATGGCTCATCACTATTTGGGCCCAAAGTAAAGAAAACTTTAACCAGATGTGAGCAGGAAGGTAAGACCTTATCTGCCGTTGGAGTCCGTTTTTCGACCCTTACTCTGCTCTACCCCAAGGGCCCTAGGGGAGGGAAAACATGGTTCCGAAAAGCACAGGCAGCCTTTCAGGACACACTTGGAGAAACCCCCTCTAGAGGCAGAGGAGGGGGTTATAACAGAAGCCGCCCCTGCGGCAGAGGGGGTCCGCAGCAACAGGGTGGCAGGGGTCAGTTCTCCGGTCAGCCCTACCAGCGTCCCTGAAAGGGGGCCCGACTGTTCAGCTCTGGAGGCAGTTGGGGGTCACTTGTCTTTGTACCCAGAAGCCTGGCTAAACATAACAGCAGATACTTGGCTACAAAGTATCATTTCCAGAGGATATTTCATTCCGTTCTCTTCCCCTCCCATTCCTGTAAAGAGAATCCTAGATGTTCCACCCAATCTCATGGAACAAGCAATCGTAGAGGTCCACAGATTGCTAGAAAAAAGTCATCCAATCAATCCCAGCAGACCAAGTTGGATTCGGAACTTACGATTCTTTTTGGTACCAAAGAAAACGGGACTGGAGACCTATCTTGGACCTCGGCAGACTCAACCAGTTCTTAAATAGAAGTTCCGAATGGTCACACTTCAGTCCAGTTTTCCCCTTTTTAGGATGTGCTCCATAGATCTCAAGGAAGCGTAGTATTACATATAGATGAACACACGCTCCAGAGATCTGCGCTTCCGGCTGGGAGCCAATCATTACCAGTTTCGAGCCCTGCCCTTTGGTCTCACCACAGCCCCCAGAGTGTTCAAATGCATGGCAGTGGTCACGGCTCACCTGAGACGTCTAGGATTCCAGGTGTTTCCATACCTAGACGATTGGCTCCTAACTGCTGCCACCAGGCATCAATTGACTCAGGCAACAATGCACTCGGACACTCTGCCATCAATTGGGCATTACAATCAACTTCGAAAAGTCTGCCTTATCGCCATCGCAGCATACCGTTTTTATAGGAGCAGAATTAGATACCTCAACTACTACTCTACGTCTCCCTGTTGAAAGAGTCTCTTCTCCGCCAAAATGTCAGCTTACTGGTGTCAAAGAACAGAGCTACAGCAGCAGATGTATTGAAAGTACTAGGTTTGATGGCAGCAATCTTGGCTATATTACTCGCAAGGATGCGTATGCAAATTTTTCAATTGCTCCTATTCGCTCACTGGTCTTACCAGAGACTACTGATGCACCACATGATTCTCATCACTGATTCTTGCAGGAGAGACCTTCGGTGGTGGTTGACGTCTCCATGTCACAATCGGAAGACCCTTTGCCCCCCCCCCCCCCAGTACCCACTGTGGTCCCTGACGCTTCCCTGATAGGGTGGGGGGGCATTTTCAGGGGAAGACTGCCCAAGGCACATGGACAGATCAAAGAATCTCATTTGCACATCTATGTTCTAGAGTTGAGAGCGGTACTTTTGGCATTGCAGTACTTTCAGAACTCTCTTCCTCTATTGCAGTTCAGATGGATAACATGTCAGTAGTCTGGTACTTGAAACAAGGCGGAACCAAATCTTATCCCCTTTGTCGAGAAGCCTTCAGGGTCTGGCAATGAGCTATGTCGTCCCAGCATTTTCTATTAGCAACGCACATCCTGGGGAAATCCAACGTGATAGCGGAGAAGCTAAGCAGGATGATATTGCTCCCTCACGAGTGGTCTCTCAACAGGTTGCGGAGTTGATTTTCCGCAAATGGGGCCAGCCTTGCTGCGATCTTTTTGCCAGCCACATCATTTCAAAATGCAGAAGCTACTTTGCCCTAATACCACCTCCTGGTCATCCCCCCCGAGAGATGCACTTCTACACGATTGGCCCCTGGGTCTCCTTTATGCATTTCCACCCTTTCCATTAATACCCAGATTTTTACAGAAAACAAAATCGCTGTGAAGGACCGTTATACTCCTACCCCCCAACTGGCCTCGACAGATTTGGTTTCCGTTTCTCCACCATCACCTGTTGGAAGGTCCACGGATCCTGGACCCAGTCCCGGACCTTCTGACGCACCCGTCAGGGGACCTTCATCCTTCACTGCAGTTCTTAAACCGACTGCTTGGCTAATCCACTTCCCCTAATTGCCAAGCTTCATTCAATTTCAGAAGATACAAGACAAATTCTCTTGTCTTCTCACAAGCCATCTACCAGGAAATTATATGGCAGTAAATGGAAAAGGTTCTCAATTTGGGCCAACACGCAGAACATTGACCCTTTCCGAGCTCCACTATCTTCTATTTTAGAATTTTTGAAAAAAAATTTTAAGGAAGGAGCAGAAGCTGCTAGAGTTAGACTTCAGTTAGCTGCCATCTCAAATTTTCACCTTGGTTTTGGTGGCTCAAATGTTATGGGCCATAAATTATCTAAAGCCTTCTTTAAAGGTGTTCTTCATGTGAGAGATCCAATTAAAATTCCCTATTCTCCCTGGAGTTTAAACCTTATGCTGTCTCAAATTATTTTTCCTCCTTTTGAACCAGCATCTTCTTGTGATATAAAATTTTATCCTGGAAAACAATATTTCTTGTGGCCATTACGTCTGCCCGCAGAGTGTCAGAACTTCAAGTATGATCTATCAGACCACCCTACATGATTTTCCATGCTGATAGAGTATCTCTCAGAACAAACCCCTCATTTTTACCTAAAGTCTGTTCTGAGTCAAATATCAATCAGGTCATTGAACTACCAGTCTTTTTCCCCTAGCAAATTGGAATACATGCTGCACAAACTTGATGTTCACAGACAGCTAAGATTTTATCTTAACAGAACTAAGGATCTTAGAAAATCAGACCAACATTTTGTATCTTTCTCAGAAGCAAGAAAAGGCAATCCAGTGGCTAAAACAACCTTATCTAAATGGTTATCCGATTGTATATCCTTTGTTTATGAAAATGCGAGCATGCCCTTAACACTCAAGCCAGAAGCTCATTCTACTAGAGCCGTGTCTACGTCTTCTGCTTTTCAAGGTAAATTGCCCCTTGACAATATTTGCACTGCAGCCACTTGGTCTAAGCCTCATACCTTTATCACACATTATAAAGTAGATAAAGCTTCAAAGGGACAGGTCTTCCTTTGGTTCTACGGTACTGAAGAACATACTCCCATGAGCTACCCACAGTTGAGAGTGCTAGGGACGCTACCCATCAGTGAGAATAAAGGCGAGATAAACAGCTCACATGGAACGTTATGGTAAGTACATAACTTCTATTTAAATATGGCTAGTCTTGTAAAGGCTGTTGAGACACTAGCTTAGTTAACTACATGTGAACCTATGAAAAAGACACACTGCAAACTGCAGTTTACAGAGCAAAGCACCTATTAAGTGAGCATAGTTTATAAAAAAAAAAAAAAGCCACAACCTCATTTCTCCTTTGTCCTATATGCCTCACCAATGTTTATAAATGTCCTCTCATCCACCAAACGCAACTAGAAAGCACCTACAACAAAATTAGCAAATTTGCTTGCAGCCTCCCAAATCACTTTCACTGCCTGGCACTCAATAGCCTCAAGTCATTTGAACTCTCAAGACATGACTTCCAATGTGTGACGGCACATTGTGAGATCTAGAATTAAGCTGTTAGTGTGAAAACAAACTTGGAGGAAGCCAGTGGACCTAGATTCTGGGTAAATATCAGTAACTGGCTATGAAGTGCACTGACTGGATGCCAGGAAAAAAGAAATAGAGGACTTGAAGGAAAATTGTCTACAAAAGGCACTGATAAAAGTACTGTAGCTGTTCAGCAAAAAGCAGTGCAAGCTCCAGACATGACTTCAAGTAACTTAAAGTATAAGGCAACTGCACACCGACCTAAATAAAATAAATGGAACACTGATGCAGTATATCAGCTCAAACAATAAAAGGCTGGAAAAAAATGGAAGCTTTAAACAGATATTCAGATAAGGTGATAAAACTGCAAAACTCTGAGGTCAAAAAGAAAATGCTGGCTGAATGAAGACTGGTCAAGAACAGTTTTTAAAAAATAGAATAAGAGGACAGAGTGCCTAGGGAAAACCTGAGATTTCTGCAGTATCTGAGAAGCTGGAAGGAACAGACTGTATTCATTTTATGAAAGCACAACTAAGCAACGGGACTGGTATTCCACAACAGGAATTGTTAATTGAAAGGGCACGTGTGTATGCTCCAAACCTGGCTATGAAAAAACAACCTAGACCTTTTAATAGTAAAGATACAATCTTAACCAGCTGAAAGAGTTGATTCTAACAAAACTGTGGTAGAAGGACAAAGTACTAAAAGAGAGAGCAGTGTGTTTGTGGAGAATGACTGACTACTCATTGTACACCAGGCAGAAGAGGAGTAAATGTATCCATTGTTCAGGGAATGTCAAGAAGCAGGTGAGATTCAAACTGAAGTACCCATTTATCTTAAAAATATTTTTTCCTGGTGGAGCAAAATCATGTTTTCATTACGTACATGCTAGGGAAGAAATTAAAAAAATTGTCGAGAGAGAGCTGTGAAACAGCAGAGTCTGCTTTATGTTCTTGTAGTAAAGACCACTGAGAGATTGCCATTGAAACCCTTTCCAGTGTTTCAATGGAAAATGCTTCAGTGGGGGGGGGGAGCACAAGAGTTGACTAGAAGAATAAAGTATGTTGTAAATGAAGCAGAGACTGGGTTTAGGAGAAGGTGAACAGGAATAGAACAAAAACATCTGGAAACATTGGACTTTGTAGGGACTCTAAAGTATATGCACTAATCATGTCATTAATGTTTAGAAAAATACTTGGGGGGGGGGAGGAGGGAGAAAGTTAAAGTAAAACAAATTTCTTAATAGTACAATTTAAATGGTGCTTGATTTTCTTTGTGTGTTATAACGTTTTTTCAGTTATTTAATTGTAATGGGGGGATACTAGTGTAAATAGGTGCTCCTGATTTTTTTCTATTTTTCTACCTGCTTTCTCCTTCAGTTTTAAGAAATGTAGGCACTGCAATGTAAAAAAATTATCTTGTTAAAAGAGCATGACAAGAAAAATGAGTGTTTGTTCTCATTCTTGGATAAAAGGAATGACTGGGTTAAGGTCATTAGCTTAATCTAGTAACAAGTTTTAAGTAAAAAATAAATATTGAATATTATAAGATTATTTTCTATTAAGCTGTTTTGTCTGGTTCTCATGTCTCTAGCAGACAAATCTGAAAGAGAAATGGCTTGGAGAAAATCTTTTGTGAAAGAATTCTGGTGCTCTCCCAGCTGGGAGAGCTGTAAAGATAAGACAACCAGACAACACTAGAACCGCAGACTATACCATGTGTCTTAGCATGGATAACCTTTCTTGTAGTTTAGTTCAAATCTGAATATGTGGCTGTCAGTTTGGAACATCTGTTCCTATTAGAAGGGCACAACTTCAATAGTTGAAGATGTACATAGTTTTGTGTGGTGGTAAATGAATAGGTTTAGGGGGTATTGGGGGTGTGTGTATTTTTGTTTGAGAGTTTTCAATAAAACAAAGTTCTGTAAGCTGTGACGTGCTTAAATGGAGATGATGAGAAACAACTGTATAAAAGATTAACCTGCCAAACACTACATACATGTAACACAAGATGAAACTAGACATTTAACAAAAAAGCTGCTATGCAGAAAAGGTGGTAATCTCTCAATATACTTTGTCTTTAAACATTAATTGTCTTGCAGATAAAAGAAAGTAGTGAACTGTAATAGAGAGTGCAAATAGCTATGCTACAGGAGACGCACTTGGAAAAAAATGAGCATGTGAATTTGATAAAGGTTTACAGGATAGTTATTCGATGGAAAACCTGGAGCAAAGGAAGCGAATGATTGCTTATGTTAATTGCAAGAGGAGCTCCAATAGAATAGAAGAGGAGGAAAAATGCAATAATGGTAGATTTGTAGTACTAAGGGACTACCAACAAGGGAAGATGATTACACTGGCATGTATTTATATTCCACTGAAAACTGCTATAATGGAACTTAAGAAAATTCTGGGAGAAGAAGTAAGCTTTCAGCAAGAAATATTACATATAGGTGTGGACTGGAATTTGATTTGCGATGGTGAAGATATGTTTGGAGGAGCCCAGAAGGGAAAATACAACAAAGGAGGGTAGATTTTTAAAGAAATTTATGAAACAATATAGCATGGAAGATGTGAATTCAGTACTAGGAGTTTTGGAGTGAATTTACATGTTCTCCAAGGTGCAAAAACTGGGCTAATCTAGACAGAATTTACATTTCACAAGAATATGTGCATTTAATTGAAGGTCTTGATATGCACCCAATAAATATTTCAGATAATGTCCCAATAATAGCTAAAATTAAAAAAAAATGACACTTTTTTTTTTTCTAACCTATCTGTTGAAAAGAGATGAATTTAAGGAGTGGGTAGTGGAAATTATTCAGGAGTTGTTTGAGAGGATAGAAATGTCTTCTAAAATTACAGCTAGGGAGTGGGATAAAATTAAAGTGGAGTTTAAAAATAGGGTGGAAATAAAAAGGGAGATGTTCAAGAAGTAACAAGAATTATTTAGAGGGACTCACAAATGTTAAAGCATTGCAAATAGGGGGAAAACTTTGACAACAGCACCTGCTGTCCCTTATCCAGTGCCTCTGTGTGCTTATCTCTGACACAGAGGGTACGTCTAGAGATACTGGCACAGGCATTTCCATTCGAAGGCATGCCTGGATACAGTTGTCTTTGGGGAGCACTTTAAGACATCTTGCGTCAGTGTCTTCTGTGAAGGATCAACTTTATTAGGTCCAAAAGTAAAGGAGACCTTTTCCAGAAATAAGGTTGGGGATCCTTGTCTGCTTTAGGAATCAAATTCTCAATCTCTTGAAGAACCTTCTCTAGAAATCAGAAGGCTGGGAAGAGAATGTGGTTTTGAAAATCTGAAGGATTTTCATCTGGTAATTCTGGAGAGCGAGCTCCCCATAGCAGAGGGGAAACTCGTATAATGGATGCCACCCAACAGTCAGAGGTGGTCCACAAAATAAAGGCTTCAGAGGTCCTCTCTCACAGAAGTCTTTCCAATGCTATTGAATGGTTGCCAGACTTGCATTCAGGAGGCAATTATCTCTGCATTCAACATCCTGGACATCCATCTTACAAGATAAATGGGTGCAGAGGACTATAATCAGAGAAATTGGTATTTCCTTTCCCACACCAATTTCTTTTCAAAAAATAATTCCTGATGTCCTACCCTCAGAAAGGGAAGAGGCAGCTTCAGAAATAAAGAAGTTTCTAAGATGGAGTCATCTAAGAGGTCCCACTAAACTAGACATGATCTGGAATTTACTCTAGATTCATTTTCATGTCAATATAAACTGGGAAACTAAGATATAAAATTGGTCCAAGTCACTTGAACAAATTTGTGAATGGACGAAATTCCAGATGGTCACAGTTCACTCCATTCTTCCATTGTTGAGGAGAAATTACTGGATGTGCTTGATGGTTCTCTTGGGTGTGTAATACCACATAAAGATGGACAAACACTCCAAGAAGTATTTCTACTTCTGGCTGGGAGTCAGTCACTTCCAGTTCAGAGCTCTACCCCTTTGACTCACCACAGCCCCTTGGTGTTTACCAAGTGGATGGCAGTAGTGGCAACTCTACTACAACTGCAAGGATTCTGGGTTTTTCCTTACTTGCACTGGTTCATCACCACTCCTTCCAGGGATCTACTCATTCAAGCCAGGGACTCCTTGCTCTGTCTGTGCCAGTACTTGGGAATAATTCAACCTGCAAAAATCCCATCTGCAACTAATCCAATCTGTGGAATTTATTAGAGCACTATTAGATACATGATGTTTGATATTGAAACTCTCCAAACATGGATTTCATCCATCAACAAGCTCAGCAAGTTTTGTCCCACCAGAAACACCCTGCCAAGTTAGCACTTGTCTTAAAGGCTCCATTGCTGTCTCCATTACTTTTAACAACTTTATTAAATTATCACTTAAGATATAGGAAAACATATATTAACAGAAAAGAAAGCAAACCATTTTAACATTTTTCCGTTTCAGTCTGACAATTTCCATTTGCTTCTGTGTAATTTGCTCCCTACTTTTTCCAGTTTTTATCTCCTTTGCAATACTTCATATACAGTTGGTGTAGACTGATTTCATTTTCTAGTAATTGCTTTTTTGGCAGCTAAAAGAATTAAACTAAATAAGGCCTTACTATATCTAGTCAATTCAGATCATGCATCCCATCTCAAAAGTATCATTTCCCTATTACCATTTGCCCACCCAATATTCCTGATAAAAGTACTCTCTTGGAAATTTTTAAAATCTGCCAACTCATCCGTCCAAAACATTTGTTCCCAGTTACCTCTTTCTTCATCACAACTTCAGCATTTGCTATCTACTTGAGGAAAAATTCTTTGAAGTGTGCTTGGGGTAAAAATGATACTTATGCAAACACTTCCACGCAAAGATCCCTACCTTCTGGACTGACTTGGTTGCATACTTGGGACCGAAATATACATATGTCTTCCTATTGTTTTATTGTAAAATGCTTTTCCAGTCTCTTCCCAATCTTTTCTAACCTCATTTGATTGATTGTTAAAGTTATCATGCAATATTTTATATGCTCAACTAATTATTCTTTTTAGCAGCTGCTTCTGTTCTGGATTCAACTAAAAACTGTCAAAGTAAGTATTTAACTTAAAATCCTATCATTTTCTCTTTGCCTGTACTCTGAGATCAAGTCTTGGTAGAGAATTCTTTTGCCTGCAATCCAAATGTCTTCTTGGCTTCATCCCACTTGATTCTTTCCTGTTTGAGTTCTTTACTCCCAAGTTTCTTGAATTAATTCCAGCCCCCCTCTTGCTTATTTTCTGTACACGTACTTGCATTAATCCCCATTGCCAAAATCATCTTTCTCTGTTCTTGTATTGGCTTAATTCTTAGGTAACTTTCTGCTACTTTATGAATATAATATTCTGTATGGTTTGTTCTTCTTGATCTGTATCCAAAATCCCACTCTCTATTTCTTGAACTTCACTCTTGCTTTATCATCATATCGTTCCGCTTTGAATTATAACCTTCTGCTTTTGTTATGTATATGAGCCTTAACTGAGTAGCTCTAAAATATCCCTTCAAATCCTGTAAACCTAAACCACCTTGGTTTATTGGAAGGATCAACTTATCTGACTTAACTCTTTCCCCTCCCAGATAAATTCCTTCAGTTCTTTATTGATTATTGTCCACAACTTCTCCTTGGAGTGATAAAAGTATTCCTGAGCTGTATACAAGACTAAAGAGACTAAAAATATTTTTGCTGCTTGTCTTACTATGCATAAATAAGAGGTTAAATTTTCTCAGTTTTTGTATAATCATTTAATCTGATGTCAATTTTCTTTCTATCCTCAGCTGATGTGCTCGGATCTGACTCAGCTGTTGCAAAAGCTCGTAGCAACCAAAAAACTCTCAAACTTCTCCCTTACCCATAATGCAACAACCCTAAATTACCTCAGATCTCGCTTGTCACTTTCAGCTAAAACCTAGTTGACTAACTCTCAAGCTTTGTGTTTTATTGTCTTCTATCCTCTTAAATCTTATTTTTTTTCTGTATTACTTGTGCCTTACCATACGGAATCATATTTTTTGTTACCATAGTTGGTAGTGTTTGTTTATATATATATATATATATATATATATATATATATATACATATATACACATACATACAATTATTTTTCCCTTTTTAGTACTTGGCATACTTCTTGAATTACTATAGTTATGTACTTTCCTTTCTAAAATTGGTGTAGCCTTTCTTACTATCGTTGGTATTTTTCCCCATTCCCTTTTTTGTCATTAAAAAAAAAATCCTGTTCTTGCTTGACTTTCTTGGTTTTCATAGCTTAGTGTAACTTAGTGTCATGGCAGAAAAAGGCCCTGTCTGATTCAAAAAAATGTGCAATGTGTGGGCACAAACGTCCTATGTCTGCCCACACTGTGTATACTGTCTGGGACTGTTACATCTTCAGGAGGATTCTGTATGCTATGGATTCAACCCCATGGCGCTTGTTGAAAGAAAAAACTAGCTTTTTTAAAAAAGCTTATAACCTTCTGCCTTTGGAGAGGCTATATCTCGAGATCAGTCTCCCAAATGTAAACAGTCCATCACTACTAAGCTGAAACCTTCTACATCTTCCATGGTTTTGGAGCCATCTAAGAAAAAAGCCAAGGTGGATCTGACTTCCTCAGATCCGACTAAAAAGGTATTGGATCCGATTACTTCCAGCCCTCTTGGTTCAGGTTTGATTCAGCTACCCAGAACAAGATACCATCAGTGGATCCTGTGCCCTCACCTTTCTTGGAGCTACTCTAACCCAGGTCATCATCTATTGTTTCCACTCATTCTTATAGGAGTTTGATAGAGAAAGATGTGGAGTGGTGAGGAAGATTCTCTCGTCTCTTGATCTGAGCTGGATGGCTCAGAACCTTAGCTAGTAATATCTTAAGATCTGGAGCTTACTCTGAGTGCTCTGTTTCTGTTGGATGCTTCCCTGTTGGATCCAAGGTGTTGGGAGTCATCTCTGAAGTTCTCAGTCATCTGTGCCTCGGAGCCTCGACCCTGGATAGCTTGGTGCTGGATTTCACCTTGGGGAGATTGCCTTTGGAGCAAGGGGAGGACTGCAGTCCAAAAGCGGGTCTTTTCGGATCCGAGGTCCTCCCTTTCTCCAGAGCGGTCTGGCTTCAAGGCTGTGAAGTGGGCTGTGATGTCAATTTTCATTTTATCCTCACATATGGGTTCAGATCCAATCCCTTGATTCTGATTTGACCACTGCAATAACTCGTGGCAACCAAAAAACTCTCAAGTTCCCAACTTTACCTATAATGCCTCTCTCCCAATCACCTCCGATCTTGTTTGCTGCTTCACGAAGATGTGCTCCTTCCAATTAGCTTTTGAGCAGTTAAGTAGAATTTTTTTCCTTTTACCAAACCTTTTCTTGACTAAACTCAAAATCTAAACATTTTTTTACCACTTTTGACTAGTTATTTACATTTTCCATCTTGTACTGAGGTGTTACTTGACAACTGTTGTTAGTATTCCCTTCTCCCTACCTTTTTGTGATTGCCTGTCCCTTTCCTTTTTTCCTGTACTGTGGTATGCCTTTACCACTATTGTTAGTAGTCCCTTTGTTTCCAGTGTGTATATATATATATATATATATATATATATATATATATATATATATATATATATATATATATAGCTTTTCTATATTTAAAAAAAAAAAAAAACACACAAACTTCCTCCCCGTTATCCAGAAGTTCGAACAAGGGAAGGAAAACACCTTCATCCGTTCCGAAGTTGCTGAGTGTTCTAAAGTGGCTAAACTGTCGGATCCTAAGACTGTCTGGGATCCAATAACTTTCAGGGCTCTCCCATTGGATGTGACCTCTTCATATCCCGAGCCTCTCTGCTTCGAAAGATAGGTTGAATCAGTTGTTGCTGGATCCTATGGGGTGCCGTGTCTAGCCCATTCAGACCTTACCGAGGACTCTGTACTCTCCTTCCATTGACCCAGTGCCATCCAGAGTTCCTTTTCCCTTCCTGGAGAGACCTAAGTCCACCATTGGCATTGTCAACTTGCAAAACTAGAAGCCTCATGGAAGATGAAGTGGACAAGGGTGGTCAAGAAGGTCCTCTGGGCGTAAGGTATCACAAGGGCCTCTTCAGCTCCTACTACTAAGGGGTCAGGAGCTTCAAATCTCATTATCTTCATATTCCTCCTCTGACTTCCCTGGAGGTTTTTGAGCCTTTGGATCTAATCTGTCCATTACTGCCTGCATCTGGAGCTAATTACCTTTCCTTCCTCGGCTCAGACCACAGCCCTGAGTTCCTTGGGTCAGCTGGAGCTGGGGAGCTTTTGGGGTCATGGCCACCTGGTCGGGTATGAGATAGTGGATTTGGCACTGAAATTTTTGGAGCCATACCTCTGTCTTGGAGTCCCTGCTTGAATCAGTCTGGCTTCAGCCTTGGGAGTGCTGTTATATGGGTGTGTGGGTGACCAGATATGTAGGTATGACCTGTTGGATCAGGGATCCTTCACTTCTAGGGGTCAGTCAGCTTTCCAGGCTTTGGAGAGGGCCATGTCCGTCTCTGCAGCACAGACAGTGTCGACCACCATTCGATCTGCAGTCTTCCACCTTACAGACCTCGCACTTGGTGTCTCAACCAGACCTCCCACAGAGACAGCGGCTGCAGAAGCCCCAGGCTACCCAAGAGGGTTCCCTGCCATCTTCCAATACATCCCTGGAACTCCCCACAGAGGAGGTTCCTCGGAAGAGGAAGCACCTATACTCTATGGAGGAGTCTATTACTGAGGACACTGACCTCAATGAAGGTGAAGGATCCCCACGGTCACCTCCAGATGTTTCCTTCAGGGACATCTTAGAAATCTTCAAACAGAGGTGGCTGGAAGCCCAGCAGTCCATCTACCTCCTAGTTGACCCTGCCCACAGATGAGCTCATCAAGTTGATCTTTTGGCATGTGTGGGAGGATCCATATTCCATTGAACCTACCCCCCCCCGAGACCAAATAAGACAATCGCAAAAGGGGAAAAAATTTTGGTCAAAAGGTGCTCCAGTAAACGTCATGGTCATGGCGGTGACCATGAACAAACTAGCAGAAGAAAGTCCTGCTATTCATCCTGATAAGGATTCTAGGGTGATGGATAGCTGTGGGAAACTTGTTTTCTCTTAAGCGACCATTGCCTTGAGGTCCCTCAATTATCTTTCCCATTTTTTGCAGAGGGTTCTAATCAAAGAGCTATTAGATGCCATCTGAAGAGGTATAGGATTTATCTCCAAGTTGGTCACCCTGCGTGCTATTACAAACTCCTCCATGAGGCTCATTTCACATGCATCCGAAGGAGAGAGTAGAGCTGCAGTTTCAGATATCTCTATGAAGAGGCAAGCCTCGATGCGCTTGTGTGACTTTGCTGAGCCCTTTGAATCTTCATTCATCAGTGCTCTGTTTGGCAACACTTCCCTATTTGGCCCAAAAGTCAGAGATATGCTGTCCAGGTGTGAGAAGGATGGGGAGACCCTTTCTGCCTTGGATGTTCATTTTTCCACTCCGTAGAGATCATACTCAAAAAATTGGAGGAGCAGTGGAAATATGTGCTTCAGAAAATTACAAGGGTCTTTTCCACAAGCAAGTGGAGAAAGTTACCCCAAGGGCAGAGGGGGAACAATTATGGAAGATGCCGGCCCTGCAGCAGAGAAGCTCAGCATTATCAAGGGTCTAGAGATGCATTTTTTGGGAAGCCCTTCCAGTGCTCCTGAATAGAAGCCTGATTGCTCTTCTCTGGAGGCTATCTGGGGTCGACTATCTCTACACCTGAGAGCCTGGCTAAACATAAATGACAAGTGGGTGCAGAGGATACTATATGCACTTTTCCTCTCCCCTGCCCCAAAGCAAAAAACTCTCCAATGTTCCACTCGGTCAAAGGGAGCAAGCAGCCATCCAGATACAAAGGCTGCTAGACAAAAGAATCCTACAAGAAGTCGTCCCCCCGCCCCCCCAGACCAAAGAGGATCTGGTACTTAAGGTTTCTTGTACCAAAAACGACGGGACTGGAGATCAGTTTTGGATCTCAGCAGATTGAATAAATCAATTCAATGGAGCAAGTTCTGAAGGGTCATGGTTCAGTCCATTCTTGGAAAAATAGTGATTTGCTGTGTTTGATAGACCTTCAGGATGCATACCACCTAAAGATGGACAGGCGATGAAGACGTCATTTTTGCTTCCGGCTGGGAGCAAGTCACTACCAGTTCAGAGTACTGTCATTTGGACTCACTACAGCCCCCAAAGTGTTCACCAAATTTATGGCAGTAGTAAGCAGCTCACTTGAGACAGCAAGTATTTCGGGTGTCTCCATATAGATGACTGGCTTGTAACTTCCCCAACCAGGCATCGACTTCTAGAAGCAAAAGACATGGTTCTTTGAATGTGTTCTTTGTTGGATGTTACAGTAAATTACAAAAAGTCACACCTAGACCCCTCTCAAGAACTGGACTTCATAGGAGCAAGCATAAACACAACTGAGATGGTAGCACATCTCCCATCATCAAGAGTGATGACCGACCATAAGAGATCAAGTCAGAAAGTTGCTACACAATTCAGGGGTATCTGCTTGAACAGTACTTCAAGCCTTGGGTTCTATGATTCCACATGAGTCTTACAGTGGATACTCGCAGTTCAGTGGTCTATCCTTCACCAACCCATATGAGCCCTGAAGCGAATCATGAACACTTGCAGGAAGGTTTTTTCATGGTGAGTTCAATCCAGATCAGTTTATACAAGGTTGCCTCTTTGTTCCTCCTCTCACCAAGGCCACAGTGACCACGGAAGCTTCCTACATAGGGTGGGGGTCATTATCTGGGCAAAAACAGTCCAAGGCACATGGTCTACACAAGAGGCCAAGTCACACATAATTGTCCTAGAGATGACAGCAGTACTGCTAATGTTACAAGCCTTTCAGAATGCTCTTCCTCTAGGAACAATTACGATTCAATCAGGCAACATGTTGGTAGTCTGGTACATCAACAAGCAAGGGGGAATCATATCATACCCCCTATGGTGAGAAACATTCAGTGTGTGGCAGTGGGTGATTTTGTCCAACCGCTTTCTGGTAGCAAAGCACATTCTGGGAAAGTCGAACGTGATAGGTTGAGCAGATCTTTTAGTATGCTTTATGAGTGGTTCCTCCATCAGAAAGGGGCAGAAGATATATACCGCAAGTGGGGCCAGCCTTGCTGCAGCCTTTGTGTCCTCTCTGAACAACAAATGTAGCAACTACTTTGTCCTGATCCCCCAAGAGGGGGGAGTATCCAAGGGATTCTCTCACTCATGATTGGCTTCCTGGTGTTTTATATGCCTTTTCCCTAACCCCTTTAATCCCCAAATTTTTTCAGAAAGCAAACTGGTTGAAGAGGTAAGTAATCCACATTGTCTTGTATTGGCCTCGTCCTATCTGGTTCCCTTTCTTTGGCCTCACTTACAGAAGAAACCATGGATTCTGGATCCAATTCCAGACCTGTCTCACCTGACAGGAATGTCTCATCCGAACATTCACAGTCTCAAGCTGTGACAGCTTTATATCTCCAGATGTCCTTCAAGGATGCATCTGCAGTCCTTACAAATGGGTTGTCCTGCCGTCAGGCAGCCCTTCGGTCGGCCGGATTCCAAAGTCTGGGTCTGGCCTCGGCTGGTGTCGCACTTCACCCGACGTCATAGCTGCAGTTATTCGGGTATAAAGGCATCAGCCGACGCCATTTTCCTCAGTCTTTCTTGCCGCGTGGCGCCCGAAGCAGAAGCTGTTCGCAAGTGCCGGTCGGTCAGAACCAGAGATTACTACTACCGAAGACTTCTAAAAAGCTAAGTACCCCGTTGGGGACTCTTTCTTGCCTCAGCCGATGTCAAAAAAAGTGAATAACTGTTTAACTTGTGGGAAACAAATACCTCATAAAGATTTCCACTCTTACTGCTTACCTTGTTTAGGCCCAGACCACGACGTAGCAGCTTGTCTAGCCTGTGCTTCTTTTAACCGACGGACGCTTAGACGTCGGTCGGAATTTGCTGAGGAGTTTTTCGGCTCCGATTTTGCTTACATTATGCCGTCGGATCCTCCGACTACGCAAATATCTAAAAAGCGCAAGGAAAAGGACCGACACTCGCGGTCTGCGGTTTCGGCCGAAACCGCGGTTAAGCCAACCGTGAGTGTCTCAGTTTCGGCTGAAACAGAGCAAGCGGTTCTTCCTTCAGCCGAAAGCTTACCTCCTACCGAGGCCTCTTCCAACCTGGTGGAATCGGCTTCTGAAATCCCTCCTGCTCTTGCAGTTTCTCAGGAATTATCTGACACTACCCCCTTGGATATCTCTACCCCTGCACGTGGAGCTGCGAGGCCACCTGCATCCATGTCCATTAAGGCCTTTGCCAGGGCCAAAGCAGCTAAAACTACTAAATCTGTGCCTGCTAAGACCCCCTCTCACAGGCCTAGCTCTAGTTCACAAATGCTTAGTCTAGCAGAGGATCTCATTTCTTTAATCCGGGGATCCCAACCTCACCCAGGCAGGGCCTCTCACCCACCTCCAGAGAAGAGGCCTAGAGCAGAGCCCCCTGAGCCAGTTTCTACAGATGATTCCTCTGATGATTCAGATAATACAAACCCTCCAGAGGCTTCTTTCTCCCCTTATGAAGACTCTGATGCTGAAGAGTCCATTCCTTCTGCCTCTCCGCCTGAGGAATTTTCCTTTGGGGAAACCTTGCATGCTATGAGGGAACTATTTCAGTGGCAGGGCCAGGATTTTTCCGACTCTAGAAAAAGGCTTAGAACTTTTCTGCATTTACCACAACATAGGCCTTTAGCCATACCTCCAGTTCTCTCTGTTGTAGATGATGCATTTAATGATGCTTGTACTGCTCCTGATTCACTACCTCCGGCCCCTGCTAAGCCCGATAGGTACTGCAGGGTCCCGGACACGCATTACCATTTGTATAAGGTTCCTTTTGCAGATCCCGAGACTATCTCCCAGGGTCCTAAGGCTGTAGCAGCTACCTCTGCCAAAAACCCCCTCCCCTCTGAAAGGGAATCCAGGTCCTTAGAGAGATGGGGTAAAAAAGTTTACACTTCTGCTACTCTTTCAGCTAGGACCTTGAACTGTCAATTCCACATGATCCAGTATCAAGAATTTATGCTAGACCAGTTAACCAAAAAGCTGTCCTCGGATGAACCTTTAGACAAAAAATCTGTTCAGGAAATGGTACATAACATTCAGCAAGTCAGTAACCATTCCTTAAAATGCGGCTATGATGCACTGGAAGCTTCCTTTAGATCAGCCATGACTGGCACAGTTATCAGAAGGCATGCATGGTTAAAAGAGCAGGCCTTACCAGACCATGTTAAATCAAAACTACTAGATGCTCCCATGGACAAGATCAATTTGTTTGGCTCGCCTGCACAACAGGTGCTGAAGAAGATGGAAGAGAAGGCAAAATCTGTCCAAACAGTGAAAGATTTCTTACAGGTCCAACCTCCAAGGTTTAGCAGGAATTGGCCCTCCAAGAATTGGTCCTTTCCAGACTCCTCCAGTGCTCAGAGAGGCAGGAATAGGCGTTCAAGAGGCAGAAGTCAATCCAGGGGTGCCTACAGGGGACGCCAGTGGCAGGGTAACAACCAGCGAGGTGCAGCCACAGACACAGCCACCACCACTACTACAGGACAATCACAGTGACTTGGCTCTAGCACCGCCTACCAGGGAACAACTAGAAGCACTCTTGGGCGGGAAGCTAGCTTTATTTTCAGTAAACTGGCATTACATCACAAGAGACAAGTGGATTTTGCAGACAATAGACCAAGGTTACAGGTTTCACTTCCATACTCTACCAGGGAAGAGAGGAATGCCAAACCTACCTCCAAATCAAAAGGCAGAAGCTCTAAAACAAATAACTCAATTATTAAGGATGAGAGCTGTGGAAAAGGTACCATCTATGGAGCAAGGACAGGGATTTTACTCCAGACTCTTCCTGGTACCAAGAAAAGAAAGCAAATGGAGACCTATTCTCGACCTGTCCGCTTTAAACACATTCCTCATTGTTCCAAAATTCAAAATGCTGACCCTACAGCAGCTTCTTCCCATGCTGGGCAAGGAGTCTTGGCTGGTAACTCTTGATCTCAAGGAGGCATACCTGCACGTCCCCATACGACCAAATTGCAGAAGATACCTCCGATTTCTTGCAGGATCAGAGCATTATCAATTCTCAGCATTGCCCTTTGGCTTATCTACTGCGCCCAGAGTGTTCACGAAATGCCTGGCATCAGTAATTGCTCATTGCAGGCTTAAGGGAATCCAAATCTACCCTTACCTGGACGACTGCCTGATACAAGCGGACAACAAAAACAAGCTAGCAGAAGACTTGAAAAGGGTCATTTACCTACTACAAGCCTTGGGATACACAGTCAATATAAAAAAGTCAAGGCTGATACCATCCCAAAGGATAACCTTTTTGGGTGCAGAGCTGGACACATCGAAACAAATGGCATTCCTAACAGTAGAAAAACAGGAGCAACTCCCTCTCTACTTCTTGGCATTAACAAAGCAGAACCATCTAACAGCAAGAAAAGTCCTGCAAGCCTTGGGTTTCATGGCATCCTGCATAATATTGGTTCCACATGCCAGACTGCATATGAGAAAGTTACAGTGGTACCTAAGGAATTTATGGTCTCAGCACAAGCAAAGCCTAGAAACCCAAATTCCAATAATTCCATGCTTGAAGCAAGAATTCCAATGGTGGGCTCAGGCCTGTCAATCAAACAAAGGATTGCACTTCCACAACACTCAACCAAGCCAAACCATCACAACGGACGCCTCAGACCTCGGTTGGGGGGCCCACATGCTGGACAAGTGCATACAAGGTTTATGGACTCAAGACCAGCTGCACCTACACATAAATCAAAAGGAAATGCTGGCAGTAAAACTGGCAATTCAGACATTCAGGCCATTTCTTCGACAAGGTCAACTGTTGATAAGGACAGACAACACCACAGTTATGTGGTACATCAACAAACAGGGAGGCACACATTCGTACCCTCTATGCCGGATGGCAATGGACCTCTGGAATGTGGCCCTGAGTTACAACATTCAGTTACAAGCAATTTTTGTACCAGGAAAAGAAAACATTCTAGCAGACATACTAAGCAGAACTACCACGGATGCCCACGAATGGATGCTTCATCCGGACATCTTCAAAACCATTACAAGAAAATGGGGACTCCCACAAATAGACTTATTTGCATCCCCACACAATCACCAACTAAAGAAATTCTGCACAAGGACGTACCACCCACTTGCTTGGAAGGTGGACTCCCTATCTTTCAGTTGGAAAAACCTGACAGCATATGCATTCCCACCACTTCCTTTGATGCACAAGGTGCTATTGAAGATCAAAGAGGACCGTCCAAGAATCATTCTGATAGCTCCAGACTGGCCAAGACAACATTGGTACCCATTACTGAGGAGCATGTCTCGGGAACAAATATGGCCCCTACCCCTTGTTCCCTTGCTGTTAACACAGAACAACTACAACACCCTGCATCCAAACCTGAAAACACTGCAGCTGACTGCCTGGAACATTGCATAAGAACAAATGACCCAAATTTATCCCAAAGGGTTAAAGACATTATCTTGGAGGCTCGCAGACCCTCAAGGGAAAAAAAAAAGAAAAAAAAAAATTATTCAGCAAAATGGAAAAGATATTTCATTTGGAGTACTGCAAAAGGAGAAAATGTGTCACTGGTAAACATAGCCAACATCCTGGAATACTTGGCAGAGCTCTTCCACAAAGGCCTGTCCTATTCTTCCATTAAGATTCATGCATCAGCTATTTCAGCAGAATACGACTTGGATCCTCCAGTCTTCTCACATCCTCTGCTCAGGCAGTTTCTGAGAGGAATTAAAAATGTAAAACCACCTAGGAAGCCACCATTGCCAGCATGGGACTTGAACTTTGTGCTAGAAAAATTGACACTCCCTCCTTTCGAACCAGCAGCAACAGCAGAATTACAATACGTATCATGGAAAACTGCTTTCCTGCTGGCAATCACTTCAGCAAGAAGCGTATCTGAGCTACAGGCATTAATGGCAGTACAGCCCTTCCTGATCTTCCATCAAGATAGAGTGTCCATGAGAACAAATCCTACATTTATGCCTAAGGTGGTCTCCAGAGTATCTTTGAATGAGGCTATCCACCTACCTACATTCTTCCCCAACCCACAGAACAGGGGAGAAAGACTGTTGCATACCTTGGATGTGCATAGACAATTACGCTACTACCTGGACAGGACCAAAGGCAATAGAAAAACAGACCAGCTACTGGTAGCATATGCAACAGGAATGGAAGGAAAAGCAATTTCAAAACAGACAATCTCTAAGTGGATAGGAAATTGCATTAGATTTTGTTACTCCTACCATGGGAAGAAAACTCCAGAGAACATCAGGCCTCACTCTACAAGGGCTACAGCCACTACCACAGCTTTTCTATGAGGAGTGGCTACCAAAGACATTTTAGAGGCTGCTACTTGGAGCTCCGTGCATACATTTGCCAAGCATTATAATTTACCTTTATACTCTAGATCCCGAGCAGGTTTTGCCACTGCTGTTTTGCAAGGGATCTTAACTACACCATAATTTCATTTCTCCTCCTCCCCAGTTTGGCTATGGTATTCTACCCATTTGTAAGGACTGCAGATGCATCCTTGAAGGACATAGTACAGTTTTGTACCTACCATAAATGTAGATGTCCAATAGGAATGCATCTGCAGTCAGGATTACCCACCCTCCTTCCCTCTGTGGTACTCCTAGGGTATTTGCCCAACTTGTAGCTAGCTGGGGGGGATCTATTATGGTGTATTTGTTTGTATATATGTACATACATGCTTATTTTTTGTTTGCTCTCTACTATTTGGAATCATTTGCATTTATCCAAATTTAGCCTTCCTAGAGGGCACCTGGCATCTGGGGCAAGAAACACTGAGGAAAATGGCGTCGGCTGATGCCTTTATACCCGAATAACTGCAGCTATGATGTCGGGTGAAGTGCGACACCAGCCGAGGCCAGACCCAGACTTTGGAATCCGGCCGACCGAAGGGCTGCCTGACGACAGGACAACCCATTTGTAAGGACTGCAGATGCATTCCTATCGGACATCTACATTTATGGTAGGTACAAAACTGTACTTTCTGTTGATAGCCAGACAACTTATGCTGTCTTCTCCAATGCGTCATATTCTATTATCCACCCATAAGCCATCTACATGAAAGTTGTATAGCAGTAAATGGAGAAGATTCGTACATTGAACTCAGAACGATGTAGATCCTTTTTCGGATCCCATCCCCACTATTCTAGAGTTTGTAGCACAGCTGTTTAATGAAGGGGCACTTATTCCACAATAAAAGTACAGCTAGTTGCAATTTCTATTTTTCACAATGGAGTTGATGGTTCCTCCCTCACTTTTCGTATAAGCTATTGCAAAACCTTCTTGAGAGGAACTCTCTTACTTCAAGCCTCCTTATAAAGATCCTTCACCACCTTGGGACTTAAATTTGTATTACACAAAATTATACAACCTCCATTTGAACCAGCGGCTACCTGTCAACTCAAATTTCTCGCTTGGAAAACCATATACTTGGTAGCCATGATGTCTGCATTTTATCCTCAACAACCCACCACCCCCTTTCCCTTCCTTAGTTCTTAGATAAGTGAGTTTGTCTAAATTTAATAATTGTCTGTTTTGAAAGCCAGCAATGGTCTTACCTTAATCCAAGATGTTTCTCTAGTCTATTATTTCTATTGTTATCAGCAAACAAGATCTGAAGTGATTGGGAGAGAGGCATTATGGCTAGAGTAGGAAGCTTGTGATCTTTTTGGGTTGCCACGAGCTATTTCAACGGCTGACTCGAATCCGAGGGATCGGATCCAAACCCATATGTGAGGACAAAATGAAAATGGACAATACAGATGGAATGTGAGTACATAACTATATTTTTTCTGTCTACCTCGGCAAAATGGACAGATCCAACCTCCTTGGATCCTAAGCCCTTCTACCCTAATGTATCTACATTCAGAGCCTTGTCAGTCTTTGCCATAACCAGTCCAAGCCCCTCACGCTTCCTATCAGGGTATCTCAATTTCTTCTGATTCCTCACCAGAGCATCCCACTGAGGAGGTCCCTAGGAAGAAGACGTGTAAGAGGAAACACTTGGACTCCCCAGAGGAATCAGTCACCAAAGATGCAAACTTCAATGAAGATGAAGGGTCCCTGCAGTCACCTCCTGAAATGTCTCATTTGGAGACAACCTCGAGGTCCTAAAGCAGGGAGATGGCTGGATGCCCAGCACCCCTTCATCTGAGGAGTTTGTATTCCGGAGGCTTTCAGTACTGGCTTGTCTACCTCCTGGGTTACTCCACTCACTGACGAGCTTATTCAGTTAGTCTCTCGGCAGGTGTAGAAGGATCCCGAGACAGTTGAACCAATACCTAGGAGACCAGACAAGATTACGGCACTACCTTTAGATGAGCAGTTTTGGGATAAAGTTGTGCCCGTTGATGCCATGATCATGGCGGCAGCCACCAATAAGGAACTTGCTGAGGAGCGTTCCAGTGTTTATCCCCCTAACGGAGTCAAAGGCGATGGACAGGTTTGGGAAGTATGTTTATGCTTCAACGACCTTTGCCTTAAGGTCGCTGAATTATTTGGCACATTTTACAAGATTACAGAGCAATTTGATTAAAGAACTGTCAAATACCCTATTAAGATCTGTTTCTGCAGAGGTCCAATCATCCATGACTTCTCAGTTGGCTACCCTGCAATCTATTTCCAGTTCTTTGAGGCTCATTTTGCATTTAGCCAAAGGAACCTCAAGGGCAGCAGGTTCAGGCATTGCCATCAAGCGACACAACTGGATGTGCTTGTGATTTTGCGAAGCCTTTCAGGTCATCTTTTGCCAATGCTGCTTTTGACAGCACTTCTTTGTTTGGCCCCAAGGTGAAGGACATGTTATCCAGGTGTGAGAAGGATGGTTAGGATCCTATCTTAACCCCCAAAGATCCTTTCGTAGGAATCAACAAGGTAGTCAAAAGATGTGGTTCAAGAAATCCCAGGGTCCTTTCCGGGACAAATGTGGAGGAAGTTCCCCTAGGGACAGAGGAGGGAACTCCAGTGGTCTATACTGCCCCCCGAGGCAGAGGTGGCCTGCAAACTGAAGGTCCAGAGATTCTTTCTTTGACAGACCTTGTAACCAGAAGTCATTAACCAATAAACCAAAGACAATGTCCAGACACATGATGGGACCAACAGCTACTTTAATGGAACACAGCAGTCAAGCGCTTTAGTCTTACATAAAGACTTCTTCAGAACTGCCATAGTGTAACACATACACCACTTAAATAATGCTACCAACACATCATGTGATGAACTCTACCCAATAAAAATATAATCCATTAAATCCAATGAATTAATAGCATATCTAAACTGACCTAAAAACATACATTTAATAAGCATTAAACAATGTTTGTCTTTTTGTCTTTTCCCGGTTATGGGTCGCCGCAGCGGAACTCTAGTCCGCTACTGATTGGCAGTAGGTTTTTATAGTGCCGAGTTGCCAGCCCGACGCCCAATCTTCAGCGAAGGCACGCCCATTCACGCATGTCTTTCGGAGGCCACTATAAGCATTAAACAATAAAGCTACAAAACATACTAGTGCATAGAAAAAGACATGCAATCATTGAATGCATACATTCTTTTAATTATTTTGGTAGAAAACAAACTAAGGTGAAAATTCACTTTATAAAATTCAACCATCCAGGCTGTTAAGTTTTAAAATAGAACAAGCATCATTGAGGCCTGGAGTATCCAAGGCATTAAACTTAAGGATCCAAATTAATTCTCTCCTAAGCAAATGTTCTTAGAGTCCTTTATAGTCTAATACAACAAAGAAAAATTTGTGATCACGGGCTTGATTAATATGTCTATACAAAGCATTAGAAGTTTTTTTTTTTTTTTACTTATGTCATTAGCATGTTCATACATCCTCTCCTTGGACTTGTGAGGTTTTTCCAATATAAAATGCATTACATGAGTTGCACAATACTGCATGTACATCCCAGCTAGATTCACAATTAAAATGTCTATCACAAACTTCTTATTTTTCACAAAAAATGATTTATGTTCTAACGCATATCTACACTGATTGCAAAAACCACATTTGAACATGCCACTAGGTCTATTGCAGTTTTTACCATACCCATGTTCTTCAAACATTTTTTGAAACTCTGTACGAAAAACTATTTTAGGTAAATCTAACACATTACTTTACTTCAGTTAAAGATGAAATTAAAAGCCAGCTGTCTTTAATTATATTCACAATCTCTCAAGAATTAGTTCCATAGGTGATGGTAAAGGCTCTATCATAACTTACTGATGCCACTTGTTGATGAAAAATGTCATTGTTAATCCTATTACATTCATCATTACCTGGTCGTGGCAATAAAGGTTTATAACTGTCTTTCACTTATCACAGCCTTCTTCCTTGACCCTTTCTAGCAAATCACCAGGATACCCCCTGTTTTTAAACATATCAAGTAATATACTGACTTCATGAATAAACACTTCATTATCTCTAATAATTCGAGCCAATCTAACCAGTTGACCTTTCACTACACTTTTCTTCTGAAATGGGGGTGCCAACTGTTATAATGGAGACAGTAATTTGAAAAAGTACTCTTTCTATATATGTTGGAAAGAAAACACCCATTTTCATAATCATTAGTCAGTCTGATGTCCAAATAGGTCATTGAGTAATATATGAAAACATTTGTGAAAGGGACATCTGTAGGACTTTCTATAAAAGAAAATTTGTTATGTGAACTTTGCTCTAATTCCAGCATAAGGATTATGAAACTTGATACGGGTGGTGGAGTATGTATTTATGATTCTAGTGATTATTCCAATCAAATGTTGGATCTACTATTCACATACACTTATTGTGAAGTTTCAAGAAATGAACTGAACATTGCCTATAGTAGAATTGATGTTATTTTAGATGATATGTTGATGCAAGGAGAAATAGATGTTTTTAACTATGAGTAATAAGCACCCGGTGGTGGCAGGTATTTTTGGAATACCAAAAATTCATAAGAATTTAGATCAACCACCTTTAAGACCTGTAGCTGATGCTGATAGGAGTAAAACCTTATATATATTTGTTTAGTTTATTAAAACCTTCAGTCAAGAAGGTCCAACAAAGTTGCCAAGATTCTTGGGACTACTTAACTAGAATAGCTAACACTGAAATGACAAATGATATTGGTGAAATGAATTTTAATAATAACGTTATTGGTACTTTAATGGACCTAGTGTCAAATCATTTTATTTATTTAGAAAAACATTTGTTTAAACAGCTTACTGGTGTTGCCATGGGAGCAGAATGTGCACCAAGTTTCACAGATTTGGTTATGGCATTCTGGGAGAAAAATTGTATCTTCAATCATCACTTTAGTTCATCTTGGAATTTTTATACCAGATTTCTGGACTACTTTTTGGTATGAGTGGATTCTATGGAGAGGTTGGTCGAATTTATTGATTTTATCAATAATATTACCTCTTTTTTAAAATTCACTTCTGCTAATAAAGACTGAATGACCTATTTGGACATTAGATTGACTAAGGATTATGAAAATTAGTGTTTTCTTTCCAACATATATAGAAAGAGTACTTTTTTTAAATTCCTGTCTGCATTATGACAGTTGGCACCCTCATTTTCAAAAGAAAGGTGTAGTGTAGGGCCAATTGGTTAGATTGGCTGGAATGATTACAGATAATGAAGTGTTTATTCATGAAGTCAGTATATTACTTGATATGTTGTCCACTTCTGAAGGCAGTCTGGGTTTGATTATCCCTGCAATAGAGAGTCTGGCTGGACATAAAAAATACTTGGGTGCAGAGGATTATTTGCAGAGGTTATATAATGCCCTTTTCTCTTCCACCTGCAATCTCAAGAAAAATCCCTGAAATTCCACCCAGTCGGAGGGAACAAGCAGCAATTCAAATACAAAAGCTGCTGGAAAAAGTCATCCAAGAAGTCCCGTCAGACCATATAGAATCGGAACCCACTCAAGATTCTTTTTAGTGACAAAGAAAACAGGGGGCTGGAGACTGAGTTTGGATCTCAGCAACTTAAACATTGTTTATCAAGTTTTGGATGGTCATGGTTCAGTCCTTTCTCCCTTTTCTGGCTAAGGACGACAGGATGTTCTCAATAGACCTTCGGGATGCATACTATCATATAAAGATGAACAGATTATCCAGAAGGCACTTACCGGCTGGGAGCCTGTCATTACCAATTCAGTGTTCTGCCCTTTGGCCTCACCAGAGCTCCCGGGGTGTTAACCAAATGTATGGTAGTCCTAGCAACTCAATTGACACCGCAAGGATCCCAGGTGTTTTCATGTCTGTACAACCCCCTTATTACCGGCCCGACCAGGCAGCAATTAATAAGGACAAGGGACCAGGTTCTCCAGACGTGTTCCCATCTGGGGATAACCATAAACTACAAGTCTCAACTGGAACCAACTCAGAATTTGGAATTCTTAGCACTGTTCAACACAAAGTCAGTGGTAGCTTCACTGCCTCCCTCAAGGGTTCAAGCTATAAAATCACAGCTCAGAAAAATAATCTTCAGTTCGAAGATTTTGGCCCACTTGGTCCTTCAAGCTCTAGGATCACTGTTAACGGCAGTAACACTAGTTCCTTTAGCCAGATTTTTACATGAGGATTTTACAGTTGATAGCAACACAATGGTCGATACTTTACCAACCTGTGTCAACTCTGATTCGAATCACTCACATATGCAAGAGAGATCTCAGGTGGTGGATTCAGTCAGTTCAAGTTCTACAAGGCCGTCCATTTGTCCCCCTCAGCCGAAGGCCATAGTGACCACAGACTCTTCCCAGTTGGGATGCGGGGGCACTTTCTGTGGAAAACAGTCCAAGGCACTTGGTCCCCTGAAGAGGCCAATGTACACATCAATGTCTTAGAGATGAGAGCAGTGCTTTTAGCATTGCAGGCCCTTCAGAATGCTCTTTTCTTCTGTGATGATTGCAATGCAGGCAGAAAATATGCCAGTAGTTTGGTACATCAACAAACAAGGAGGGACCAGATCTTACCCCTTGTGTTGAGAATTGCTCAGTTTGACAATGAGCGATGTTATCCAACTGCTTTCTCATAGCAACTGACATCCCAGGGAAGCCCAGTGTGATAATAGACAAGCTGAGCAGATGCATTCTTCCACCTCGAGTGGTCCCTCAACAAGAATGTGATGGAAATGATTTTTCATCAGTGGGGCCAGCCTTGCTTCGATCATTTTGCTTCTGCCATAAACAACTGCAGCAGGTACTTTGCTTGAATTCCCCCACAGGGGGAATCACTGAGCGATGCTCTACTTCATGATTGCCCGCCCCCCGGTCTACTATCCACCAGCCCTGTTAATTCCAAAATTCCTACAGAAAGCTGCCATGCTGAAGAGCAAAGTCATCCTCATTGCACCCTACTGGCCTTGACAGATTTAGTTCTCCTTCCTTTGGCCTCACTTCAACCTTAGATTCTGGCTCCAATTCCAGACTTCCCGTCTCACCTGACAGGCATGATCCATTCAGACATATCAAACCTCAGGCTGAAGGCCTGGTTTCTCCAATTCTGTTAATACCCAGACAAGCTATGCTCTCCTCCCCTGTCTGACTTATACTTTTATCTTCACATAAACCTTCAACATGCAAACTCTGTTCCAGTAAATGGAAAATATTTGTGTATTGGGCACACCAAAATCATACTTGAACCCTTTTCAGCTCCTATACATAACATCTTGAATTTTTGGCCCTACTTTTTAAAGAGGGAGCTTGTTCCTCAACCGTTAAAAGTTCAGTTAGCAGCAATATCAAACTTTCACATTGGATTTGAAGATCCCTCAGTAGCCTCTCAAGCTGTACAAAGCTTTCTTGAGAGGCACTTTGCGTTTAAGGCCATCCTTTAAAGACCCCTACTCCTCCTTGAGACCTCAGTCTGGTACTGCAGGCACTTACACATTTTTTCATTTGAACCAGCAGCCAAGTGTGACCTTAAATATCTTACTTGGAGAATGTTTTTTCTAGTAGCCATTACATCTGCTAGGTGAATTTCAGATATTCAGGCATGGTCTTCAAAACCTCCATACTCGATTTTTCACAAGGATATAGTTACATTACGAACCAATGCATACTTTCTTCCCAAGGTGGTGTCAGATCCAATATCAATCAGTCCTTTAATTTGCCAGTTTTCTTCCCTATATTTACTAGCAAAGATGAATACATATTACATTTACTGGATGTTCATAATCAATTACGTTTTTTCCTGCATAGAACAAAAGACATAAGGAAAACAGACTGGTTGTTATTTCCTTTGCAGACGTGAAATTGGGAAAACCAGTTGCCAAAGTAACCTTAGCCAGATGGATGATTGTATATAATTTATTTATTTAAAAAAAAATGGGTGTTAGATTACCACAACCAGTACGAGCTCATTCAGCTAGATCCATGGTAATGTCTTCAGTTTTTCTTTCCAGGATGCCCATGGATAACATATGTGCAGCAGTTACTTGGGTTGCTCCCCATACCTTTGTTACGCATTACAAATTGGATGTGGTCTCCAGAGGTAGAGCATCATTTGGTTCAAATGTGCTCAGGAACATTCTTCCTTGAGTCCATCCAGGATTTTAGGTAGCAGGGGACCGTGCCCCATCAGTTGAGGATAGAATGAAAATTGACATCAGATAAAGAAGCTATGTACTTGCCATAACATTCCATCTGTGTTTTCCATTTTCATTATTCCTCAACTCCTCACCCACCAACCTCCATCCTTTGCAAAGTTCTAGAAGAATGAGTCTTTAGAGGACATCACTGTCTCATATGTATTGAGCTCCAGATATAGTCTTTTTATGTATTGATTGCATGCAATTTTTCACCTCCTTTATCTATGCATAGTAATTGCTTCCTTTCTGGCAAATTCAGAAAACAAGGTTGGAGGTGATTTAGGGTTGGTACATTATGGGTAAGGGAGATGCTCAAGAGTGTTTGGTTGCCACAAGCTTTAGTAATGGCTGAGTTGGATCCGAGGGATCTGATCCAAACCCAGCAGTTGAGGAAGAATGAAAATGGGCAACACAGATGGAACATTATGGTAGGTACATAACCTTTTTTAGTTTCTTTCCACATATCCTTAGCTGACATAATAGGACCCTTTTTAATCCACACTCCTGTGTCCCTGTAAATATGGGTATTGCTGAACCAATTCATGTGTTGATACATGATTTATGGCTATAGCCTTTGTGTTATCTTCATTAATTTTTTTTTATTTCCAAAAGACTTGAAACTGTCTCAAAATATTCCACAACAACGAGATGTTCTTTTCTGGATTGATCAGATACAAAATATCATCTGCAAATAAAGTCAGCTTTTCTTGATTACCATGCCAGTTATATCCTTATATTTCTGAGTCCCTTATGTTCTTTGAAAGTGGATGTAAGTATAAAGCAAATAATGGTGAGAGGACACCACCTGCCTGTTTCCTCTGTTCAAACACAGCTTATATGATAGGGATCCTCCCAATTTAATTCTTGCCACCGATCCTTCATATAACCTTCTAATCAACGTTGTTCTTCTGTCAGGGAATGCAAATGCTTCCAATGCCCTACTCAAAAATCCTAGCTTACTCTGTCAGATGCTTTCCCTAAATCAAGACCCACCACCAACAGAAGTATTTTCTTATATTCTACTTCCCTCTGGATCATCATTGCTCTATTAATGTCAAATGTTTGGCTCCCCTCCACAAAATTACACTGATTCATATCTATCAATTTTGACAATTCCTTTTAACTGGTATAGACATAAACTGTATAATTGTGGTTTAAAATTTAAATGGATCTATATGAAGCTGGGTCTGAGGGGTCTTTACCATCTTGAAGTAACACAACCACCCAAGATTTCATCCAAGTTGTTAGTGCTTCTCCTCCTTTTAAAATACTGTTAAAATCTTCCAGGTATTTATCACTTTTTTTCCTCCTAGTTCCCAACCTTCTACAGCAATACCATCTGTTCATGGTTACTTTTTTGACCACTGATTTTATCTCATCACCTCTATTCTTAACTGTTAAAGTCTTCCATAAATATTTCCATTCATACCCTTTCTTGATTTCCACATTTCTCTGCTTTATACACGTTTACATAATATCTCTCAAACCTCTACAGGATCTCTGGTTATATTTCTTGTTATAGGTTCCCTAAGTTTGGTGACAACACTTTCAACATACTGTTGCCCAAGTCATTGTGCTAAACGTTTTAGTGCAGTAGAGGAGTTGTCAAAAGTGGTTGCTTAACTGCAATCCTTCTAAACGCATGTATATTGTCCAGATACTCCCTTATTTTCTCTTTAGCACTCTGCATTTGTTCCTCCTCTTGTTCTTTGAGATTCCCCTTAATCTGCAATACTTTAACCTTTGTCAGCCCCTCTAAGTAAGTTTTAATCCTTCTCCCTTGCCAGTAGCCCTTGACTACCATAAATCTACCAGTTTTGCCTTTTTTCTCCTCATGTTTCACTATTGGAGCACCTCTAGCAATTAGTACAATTACTCCCCTTTTCCTCTGTCCCTGATATTCTGCTGAATATCTGTTCTGAAATCCTCTCTTTATTAAATTCACATGCTCATTTCTTTCCAAATATTTCTCCTGCAGCATTGCTATTTGCACTCTGCATTTTGTAATGTAATTCAATACTCTTGCCTTTTTATACCTGTAAGGCTAGGCGTGTTCCAGGAAAATATGGGCAGCATAGCCATTGTGATAAAAAGCTATTGTTCCCACCTAATGTACATCAGTTTTTAATGTGTATTTCCAGCTTTTGTTACATGCATATACTAATGTTTGTCAGGCTGATCTTTTGTCCAGTTATTTCTTCTCAACTCCATTTGAACCTATGTCACATTTTTGAATTTTTTTTATGTTTTAATGAAAACCCTCAGTCAAAAAACTAAATACAAAACACTCATCCCCTATTGACATGGAACAAATACAAAACTATGTACATCTTAAAAACATGAAGTTTAACCCTCTAGGAGGGAGCAATTTTTCCAGATTGACTGCTGCACCTGCAGGCATTATACAAACTAAAAATTAAGGTTATCCATACTAAAATGGATGCTACAACCTGTGTGCTCACTTGCACTGATTGCTAGATGATCTTTTCTTATCTCTCTTCACCACCCATATATGAAAAACAGCCTGTATGCTTTCAGAAAACATTATTGTTTAACCCAAAGAAAAAGTGCACTGGCTATTTTCAAATAAAACTATACTGTGCAGTATTCTGTTAATTTCATTAAAGTATTGGAGGTTGTTACCTCTTATTCTCTTCATATAATTTCAAATGTTCATAGGTAGGTACTAGGCTATTGGCCCAAGGGCCTAAGTAAGCCTAGCCAACAAAGTTCCCTGGCGTACGCCAACCCAAGAAAGTTAATTTCCTGTGCCCGTGTCGAGCAGAGCCACAGAAGTGATCTCCAGGGTGTATTTCCTATTTCCCATCTACTCAAGATTTTTCTTGAAGAGTGCTAACGAGGAACGTTGCTTGACATAGATAGGTAGCTTTTTCCAGAGTATGGGAAGTCTCTGGGACAGGAATCTATCCCTCCAGCATGTTCTGTTTGTTGTGGTGACAAGGTTTAGGTCCCTAGAGCGTGTAGCTCGGAGGGATTGGGATTTCTTTAGGTGTAGCATGTCTAGCAGCTCTGGGTTTGACATAGCTCTATATGTTAGGCAGAGATAATCTCGGAGTAGATATGCTACAGAGTAAAGCTGGAGTTTTTTGAGACAGTCAGTGTAGGGCATCTGTTTGAGGTCAGTAATCCTCTTTGTGAGGTACTTCTGTGGCCTTTCCAGCTGCTGGAGATGTCTTGTGAGGTACATTCCAAAAGGAGTGTTGTACTCTATAATGGGTCTAATGAGTGTTGAGTAGAGAGGAGCAATGACCTCTTTTTTTCCTGGATGAGAAACCTTTTGTGATGAGGTGTGCCGCGTAGAAGGATTTCCTGACTACTGTGGCGATGTGATTATCAAAGGAGAGACTACTGTCCACCTGTGTCCCAAGGTCTCATCACACATTCGGCGTTAAGACTGCCGCCTGTGTGGTAGTTCATGGGTACAGAGGTTTTACCAAAGGGGATAACAATGCACTTTTTGGCATTGAGCTTGAGGCCATGGCTATGACACTAGGCATCTGTCTCAGTGAGGCCCTTCTATAGATGTCCACATCATTTGGGGACTCAACTATAACTCCTAGTTTGCAATCATCTGTGAACTTCGTTAGCCTGTACTTCAGAGAAGTAGCTACCAAACAGGAGAGGTCCCAGGACTGAACCCTGTGGTACTCCACTTGTCACTGGTTTGAAGTCAGATTTGGAGTTCAATTTTTACAGTGTGTGTTCTGTCAGTGAGCCAGTGGCAACCCATCTTGTGACATAGGGATTTATATCTAGTTTAGTGAGTTTAGCTATAATTCCAGAATGGGGGATGGTGTCGAAAGCCTTGGGGAGGTCAAGACAGGCTGTGTGAACCACCTTACCCTCGTCTACGGCTTTGGTGACTGCCTCAAAGAAGTCAAACAGGTTCAGGAGGCATGATCTGCCTTTCACAAACCCAAACTGGGTGGGGTCAAAGTTTGGAGGTTACCAATGTCTTTGTTTATGAATTCCATGATGATACATTCCATGGCCTTGCAGACCAGGCTCGTCAGGCTAATAGGGTGATAGTTCCCAGGATCAGTGGAGGCTCCCCCTTTGTGGAGTGGGATAACTGTTGCTGTGCTCCATTCAGTGGGCACAAAGCCTGACGTGAGGCTGTGATTGAACATGGTGCTTAGGTGGGGAGCCAGTTCATTCTGAAGTTTGTGTAAAACGCAGCTTGGGATGTTGTCTGGTCCAATGGATGCTGTGTTTTTGGCTTTAGAGAGTGCTGCTTTTACCTGTGTCGTTGTGATTACAGGGACTTTGCATTCTTCCTGTATAGATATGGGCTCTTTAGTGGGTGAGAGGGGGTAAAGTTAGCACTGAACCTATCTGTCAAGATTTTGGCAATATCAGTTGGTTCTGTAATTTTTGTGCCATTGTGCTGTACCTCAGAGCAGATCTGGGTGTTGCCATTGAAATTCTTGACATAGCTATAGAATGCTTTGTGGTTGTCCTTAGAATCTTGTTTTCGTAGCTAGCTTTGGAGGATCTTATAAGGGATCTCAGCTTCTTACTGAGGCTGACCAGGGAGCTCCTCCACTCATGGGATTTTACTCTCTTTTGCAACAGTTTCTTCCTTCTGTTGTAGAGTTTGTTTATGGCAGGGGACCACCAGATTGGCTTTCTTTTTTTTTTTGAAGGATAGCAGCTTGGTTCTGTATGGGATAGCATGATCCATGCACTCGTGTAAGTGCTTATAGAGTGCATTTGTGTAGTATTCAGCAGTCGTAACTGTATTGTCCATCTGCATGGGTGGCATGAAGTTAGTTACTTCTGTCTTAAGAAGCATGAAGTTGGCTTTGGAGATTTTTTTTTTACTGTGGTTTCCTTAATTGGGGGTAGGAGCAGGATGTGGCTATCTATGGTGATTAGCTTATGGTTGGATCTGACCAACGAGGAGTTGACGGGTGTGAAACCCTGGTCACTCATGTTAATAATGACTAGGTCTAGGATATTGTTGCCCCTGGTGGGGGTGTGGATAAGTTGATCCAAGGCATTGGAATTTATGAATTCCAGAAAGCGCTGAGAGGAGTGGGTCCGTGAGTAGTTTTCCCAGTTAATGGTGGAGTAGTTGAAATCCCCCAATATTTGGTTGAACCCTTATATTTTCCAGTATATCAAGAAAAGAGGAGTGGGAATCCTGAGGCATGGTGGGGGATCTGTAGCAAGCTACAATTTGGATTGCAGTTTTGCCCATAGTTAGTTGCACTTGGATAACCTCGGATGCATTATGCTGAGCAATTAGCCTGGAGATGTGGACATCTTTAATGAATATGGACACCTCCGCCTTTGGTGTTCCGGTCCAGGTTAGATGGCCGAAAAGTGTGGTATGAGTTATAGCCTGATAATGCAGGGGTGCTGTCTGGAGCCTTGAACCAGGTCTCAGTCACTGCACAGATATCGATGTTCCCCATTTTTAGGAGTGCCTCAAGTGAGTGCATTTTGAGATTTAGACTTCTAGCATTGAGTAGCATTACCCTCAGTTTTTGCTTCTCTGTTGTTATGGTGGTGAATTTGTAATTTGAACCTTGCCTAAAAAAAGGCACTATAGGAGCGGTAAGAGCCTTTGCCCGTATCCAGAATCCCAGGGGTGACAGGTGCAGGCCATCTCTGGCAAAGCATCGTGGTCTGTCAACCATGTCGTCCCAGGCAGACAAATACTGGATCCCCTTAGAATGACACCAGAAGCTTAGGCAGTTGTTGAAGTCTATAATTTTGTCCTTGTACTGCGGTATCATTCTGAGTGATGGCAAGATGCTACTCAGGGCCAGGGTCATACCTGCCTGGGCTACAAGATCGGAGAGCTCTTCCATGTCTCTTTTCATGTATTTGACTGAACTGCATGCCATTGTACCTTTAACTTTTGCATTTCCGTCAGCAGAGAATACTCAGAATTTTCAAGATTAACTGTTTGCACCTGCAGATAGCTCGTCTCCATGGAAATATACTCAGCAAAGAGTCTTTGTAAATTTCAACCTATAAAAGAAAGCACAGCTGCAGGCATTTTGATTCCACCGAACATTTGTCAGTGGAAAACATACAAGCTAATATATTTGCAGTTGTAAGAAGCTTAGCATTTTTATGGCTTTCATCATTTTGTCTTATTTTTAAAGTCTACATGCTTACCAAAATACCTGTTTACAGCTTAAGCCAAATGTAGTAATCTAGACATTCAGCCTTGTAAAATAAAATGAGAAAATTTCAAAATTCTACATATAATATAATCCATGCACTTTTACACCCCACCCTACCCCAGCAGCCCAAGATCACAGCATATGAGCATTAAACTTGCTTTTGTCCAGCCCTTTCTTTCTTATGATGTGAAATATATATTTCTTACAGCTAAAAAAGTGCTTGTTTACTTAATATATTTAAGACATACACATACTGCAGTAACTGAAAAGACTCCCCACGCATTTAAGATACCCCTGACTACACACTATAAAAAAGCTGTGTTATTGTATATTACATGCAGTTTATATCCGGAAATGTTTTATACAAGTAGTAATAAGAGCAAAAATTATTTTACTTATTTTCTCCTTTTAGTGTCCTTCTGAACATTAATGATATAAAGTGTGGTGTATGAGTTGCAGTCCACCCACAAGTTTAACAAAGTAAACAAAGGTCCAGTGTTTTTTCAGGCATATTTTCTTGAAAACCATATTTAACAAATGTGGGAAGATGTGTTATAGTCATCCATTTATTTACCAGTTTCAGATTTGTTGGTCTTTCTGTTCAGCTTCATCTCCCAGCACCAGCCTCTGGGTCCTGTACATTGTTTAAAATGCCTAATGTTAGGAGGGTAGTTGGCGGCTGTGAGAATGTTGCTGAAGGTATAGATGTTTTGAATTTATATTGATGCAAGCCATGTTAACTATTGTGTATAACCACAATGTTCAACTCACTGATGCGATGACTACAATTTTTTTCGTTGTCCGTAGTTATTGTGTTGAAAGTTTGGGAGTGTGGTTAGGGCCTGTGTGAATGTTGCAGTTTTCAATGTTTGCCTGGAGTTTTTTATAATGGGGGGGGGGGGGGGGGTCACATACTGTATAAGCACATTGTTAATGCTACACCTTTATTTTTTTTTTTTTTTCACTTCATCCAGAATTATTGTGCCGAGACTTGGGGGGGGGGGGGGATTCCGCAGAATGTACTATCTTAATGCATGCTAATACAAACACTGTTCTGCTATCTAAGTTTATAGTACTGTTTAACTATCCCTGATGTTACGCCTTGTTCTGCAGTTATTATTGGCTGTTTGAATTATGCTATTTGGAGGTTGATGGGACCTCTACATTGTTTGCAGTGCCTATTGTTGGGAGGGTAGTTAGCAGCTGTGAGAATGTTGCAGAAGGTACAGATGTTTGAATGTATACTAATGCAAACCCTGTTACTCCACTATTGTGTACACCAACAATGTACTACTGATGCAATGACTTTACTTTTTTTTGTCTGCAGTTATTGTGTTGAAAGGTTTAGAGTGTGGTTAAGGCCTGTGAGACTGTTGCAGTGTTAAGTGTTTGCCTGGAGTTTTTTAATTGGGGATCATGTACTGTATAAGCACATTGTTAATGCTACTCTTGTTTTGTTGTCACTTCATCCAGAATTGTGCCAAGACTTTGGGGGGGGGGGGGAGTAAAAATTCCACAGAATGTACTGATATCTTAAGGCACGCTAATGCAAACACTCTTCTGCTATCTAAATTTATAGTACTGTTTAACTGTCCTTGATGTTACACCTTGTTGCAATGACTTCAATTCTTTTCGTTGTCCGTAGTTATTGTGTTGAAGGTTTGGGAGTGTGGTTAGGGCCTGTGAGAATGTTACAGATGTTATGTGATCCTATCTCGCCTACATTCTGTACTGATGGGTTCGGAGCCGATCCCTCGGCTCCGACTCGGCACGCTTATGCTATAGAGCGAGGCCTCTTATTGGCTGAGCTATCTTTATCCCAGGATGCACCACCACTAATCCCCCAGATCTTGTTTGCCGCTAACAAGCTTAGACGTGGTCTCAACTTGGCTGGGCTAAGTACTATTTATTTAGGCTTTTTCCTGTCACAACTTTGAACCCAAATGGTTAATTTCTGTTGAGAAATTCGTGATTTTTTTAGTCAGGGAAGGTTTCCCGTTTTAGTTAGAGGGGCCTTCCCCTGTTGCTTTGCTACTAGTGTCTCTTTCCTGGGTCAAGTACCCGTTTAAGTTAGAGGGTCTTGACTCTCTTTCTCTCTTTTCTGTCTAACTGTTTAGTGTTAAAAAAAAAAATATATATATATATATATATATATATATATTTATATATTAAATTTGTTGAATTTAACTTTACCTTTTGGCTAAGTTTAGTATTTTTCACTTAGATAGACCGTTATGTCTAAAGAACACAAACCCTCCGGGTTTAAGAAATGCACGAGGTGTGGTTTTAAAATGTCCATAACGGACGACCACTCCTCGTGCGTCTATTGCTTAGGTGCCAAGCACCTACAAGAATCGTGTAGTGTGTGCCACGCGTTCTCATCAAGAGTCCTCCAGGAGAGGAAGAACAAATTAATCCTCAAGGGATTAATCAAGCCTTCCTTCGAGGAGGCTTTATCTTCCTCTCCGTCTCCTTCTAAAGAAGAAAGCGTTGGCTCCGACCAGTCAGTCGGAACCGACCGCTAAAAAATCTAAGCAGACTTCTCCATCGGCTCCACGGACTTCGGAGCCGAGGTCGGAACGGTCTGCCTCGATGCCTCCAGCTTCGACCCCTCTGGTTTCGGAGCCGAGGTCTGGGGCATCGAGAGGCGGGTCACCCTCATCGGCTCCACTGATATTGGAGCCGATAAGGGTTACCGGCTCAGACTCTTCCCCCTCGGAGCTGAAGTCCTTATCGGCACCGAGGGAAATTTCCTTGAGATCTTCCTCGGAGCCGATAGTTGTTGAGTCCATTCGGAGCCGGTCCCCGAGCCCTTCGGAGCCGATGGAGAAATCGGTTCGGGCCCGATCGGTATCCTCTAGATCATCCAAGATGTCTGATTCGGACATCGACAGGGTGCTCCTTCGACTCTTCCAGTCTCCGGTGTTCCAAAAGCTAGTTTTGGCTCCAGCCCATTCGGCTTCGGAGCCGATGGTCCACTCCCCTACTGTGGTTCCTCCTCCAACAGCTTCGGCACCGTTGGAGCCGGTGCTGGTGGAACCTGTGGAGGTGTTAGGGTCAGGCCCGACCCTTGCTCCAACTCCGGCTCTTGGGTCGGAGTTCAGTACACGGACTTCTTCCTTCGGCCCTGGGGGGAGGCTTCGGGATTGATGCTTTCGGTCCCAAGTCTCCCTCTTGGTGCGTAGGCGGCGGGAGTGCCGTCCACTGTCGTGGCCACGGAGGTGGGACCCTCCCAGGATTCTGGTGGTCCCGCCTTCAGGGCTATGAGGAGTGCATTAGCCAAATCTTCCTTGGCTACCTCCACGGTTTCCCCAGCTCCTTCCCTGCATACGGAAACTGGGTCGTTGGCAGTCCCCCTGTCCTTAGACAGCGGAGCCCCGGGGCCTCAGGTTACCCCCGCTGGGGTTTCTCCCCCTCCTGGAGGTCCTTCTGAAGCCTCTTCAGAAGAACCCCCCAGGAAAAGATCGTGCAAGAGGAAGCATGTTGACTCCCCTGATGAGTCTCTAACATCCGACACTGATCTCGATGATGCAGAGGGGTCCCCTAAGTCGTCCTCGGATGATGTCTCCTTTGCAGACATCCTTGAAGCCCTAAAACAACGAGGCGGCTGGCAGTCCAAACCTCCTTCTGCTGATGAGTTGGTGTTCCTGAAGGCCTTCGGGGCTCAGCCCTCCGCCTCCTGGGTGTCTCCGCCCTTCGATGAGCTCTTGGATTTGATCTGTCGAAGGGCGTGGGAACACCCAGACTCTGTGGAACCGGTGCCTGCTCGTCCGAATAAGTTCCTTTCGGCGCACCCTGAAAAAGAGTTTCTAACTAAAGGTGTGGCTGTAGATGCTTTGGTGGTGGCATCTGCTACCCAGCAAGATGTAGCAGAGGCTTCGACGTCCGTCCATCCTCCTAATAAGGAGTCTAGGAACATGGATCGGTACGGAAAGCGCACCCTCAGTTCAGCGGCCTTTACACTGAGGTCCTTGAACTACCTTACGCACTTTACCAGATTTCAGAGGGATCTGATTAAGGAGCTATCCGATACCCTCTTGGGTAACCTGCCTGAGGAGCTGGCCCAGACGGTTGGCTCTCAGCTGGCTACAATGTCGTCCATTTCGAACTCGTCCATGAGGCTCATTTCTTATGCGGCCGAAGGGGCGAGTAGAGCGGCGGGTACAGGCATTGCTCTACGGAGACAAGCCTGGCTCCGCCTGTGTCATTTCGCGGAGGCCTTTAAGTCTTCCTTTGCCGACGCCCCCTTCGATGGGTCCTCCCTGTTTGGACCCAAGGTAAAGGACACACTAACCCACTGTGAACAGGAGGGTAAGACTCTGATTGCCGTAGGGGCACGATTTTCCACTCCCTTTCGGCCTTATCCCAAGGCTAAAAGAGGAGGGAAAATGTGGTTCCGTAGATCTCAGAAGCCTTACCCCTCTCAGCAGGAGGATTCCCCTTCTAGAGGCAGAGGAGGGGGAAATTCTTCTAGAAGACGCCGTCCCAGAGGCGGCAGAGGCCCTCGCAACACTGGAGACCGCGAGTCCTTTCGTGGCTCTTCAGCCTTCCATAGTCCCTGAGGGATTGTCCGGCTGTGCAGCCCCGGAGCCAGTCGGGGGTCTTTTCTCGAAGCACCTAAAGGCCTGGGAAGGTATCACTCAGGACCGATGGGTGCTTCGGATTATAGCCGGAGGTTACTCCATCCCATTCTCTCACCCCCCCCCCCCTCAGCCCAGAAAAATCCCGGACCCGCCACCCAGTCAACGGGATATCGCAGCCTCAGAAGTTTCAAAGCTGCTGCAAAAAGGAGTCATCCAACCGGTCCCCGCAGACCAGATCGGATTAGGGACTTACTCAAGATTCTTTTTGGTGCCAAAAAAAGACCGGGGACTTGAGGCCCATCTTGGACCTCATCATCCTAAACCGTTCAGTCAGAAAGTCCAAGTTCCGAATGGTCACCCTACAAACCATTCTCCCATTGCTGGAGAAGGGTGTTTGGATGTGCTCCATAGATCTCAAGGACGCTTATTACCATATCATGATACATCAAGCGTCCAGGAGACATCTGCGCTTCAGCATAGGAGGCAGTCATTTTCAGTTCCGTGCGCTGCCCTTTGGTCTCACCACAGCCCCAGGGTGTTCACCAAATGTTTGGCGGTCGTGACTGCTCACCTGAGAAGTCTAGGATTCCAGGTGTTTCCGTATCTAGACGACTGGCTCCTAACTGCTACCTCCAAGCATCTACTATTGCGGAGCCTACAAGCCACTATATCACTGGGCAATTCCCTTGGAATCACCTTCAATTGGCTAAAGTCTGTGTTGCTGCCATCTCAACGCATAAGATTCATAGGGGTAGAGATAGACTCAAACCAAATGCGGGTCTATCTACCTACAGACAGGATACTAACCATACAGGCTCAAGTTCGAGCCTTACTTCCCAGATCCAAAGCCCCAGCCAGAATGGTCCTGCAGCTATTAGGATCCATGTCCGCCACGGTTCTTCTAGTTCCCCTGGCAAGGTTGCACATGAGAATTCTTCAGTGGCTTCTTTCAGCTCAGTGGTCCTTCCAGGAACTCCCTCTCAGTCACCTCATATGGATCACGGAATCTTGCAAACGGGACCTTCGCTGGTGGCTAGTGCCCTCCAACTTGGATCAGGGACGACCCTTTGTTCTACCCTCCGGCCATTTTGACCACGGACGCCTCCCAGACGGGTGGGGGGCATTCCCTGGGCAGGTCAGTCCAAGGCAAATGGCACTCGGAAGAGACTTTGCTTCATATCAACGTCTTAGAAATGAGGGCAGTGCTTCTGTCCCTTCAAGCCCTTCACGATTATCTCCCTCAGGGCGTAATTGCTGTTCACTCAGACAACATGTCAGTTGTCTGGTACGTGAACAAACAGGGAGGGACCAGATCCTATCCTCTTTGCAGAGAAGCCATGAGAGTTTGGGAATGGGCAGTCTCGACCAAACGCTTCCTAGTGGCTACTCACATACCGGGCAAGTCCAATGTGATAGCCGACAGATTGAGCAGAACCATCCTCTGTCCTCACGAATGGTCACTGAATATTACAGTGGCAAGTCAGATTTTCAGCAAATGGGGAGTTCCGTGTTGCGATCTCTTCGCGACTCCTCTGAATGCAAAGTGCAAAGAGTTCTTCTCCGTAACCCGGCTCCGGGGAAGAGCCCCATGGACGCATTAGTCCATCCTTGGCCCACCGGCTTGCTTTATGCCTTCCCTCCAGTTCCTCTCCTTCCCAGAGTGATTCAAAAGGCATCTCTCTTGGGGAGCAAAATGATCTTAATTGCTCCTTACTGGCCTCGTCAAGTGTGGTTCCCCTATCTTCGGAGACATGCTCTGGAAGGTCCATGGTTCCTGGATCAGATCCCAGACCTACTTGTTCACCAGTCGGGACTATTCCACCAGTCCCTACACACCTTAAAATTGACGGCTTGGCTCCTCCTCTTCCGACGATAGTCAGGAGTCATACATTGGATCCAGATGTTGTACACATATTATCTTCGGCCCATAAGTCGACTACAAAGAAACTGTATTCTAGCAAATGGAAAAGATTTGCTATTTGGGCTCCACTCCGGGGCCTGGACCCCATTTCTATTCCCGTAGCAGAGGTACTAAAATTTTTTACTTCTCTTTTCAATCAAGGCTCTTCAGTTTCTACCATCAAGGTACAATTGGCAGCCATCTCTAATTTTCATGAATCCATAGACCCACCTTTAATGAGCAACAGATTGTGTAAAACCTTCTTGAAAGGTGCTGCTCTATTAAGACCTCCGATTTCTCATCCTGCACCTCCATGGGATCTCGATATAGTGTTACGCGCCTTGACTTCTTACCCCTTTGAACCGGCAGCTACATGTGATATAAAGTTCCTATCATGGAAGACAGCCTTTCTGGTGGCGATTACTTCTGCCAGAAGAGTTTCAGAGCTTCAAGCTTTGTCTGTGAAACCCCGTACTTGGTTTTTCACAAAGATAGAGTATCCCTCAGGCCAAATCCTTCCTTTGTCCCTAAAATTTGTTCTAGTTTCTGCTTACAACAATCGTTAGAGCTTCCAGTTTTTTTCCCAAAATACTCCAACAAAGCGGAGTTCATATTCCACACACTAGATGTCCACAGACAGTTACGTTTTTATTTAGACAGGACCAAACAAACAAGGAAAACAGATCAGTTGTTTGTATCCTTTGCAGATAACAAATTGGGCAAAGCTGTCACAAAGGTCACTATTGCCAAATGGATCAGGGACTGTATTACTCAAGCTTATTTTTATTCTAACAAAGAGCTTACCACCTCTGTCAAGGCTCATTCTACAAGGGCTATGGCTACTTGATAGCATTTCATTCTAAGCTTGCTATTAGTGACATTTGTGCTGCGGCTACATGGTCTTCCCGCACACCTACATTTCCCACTACAAATTAGATGTGGCAGCTAGAGGACGAGCTTCATTTGGTTCCACAGTGCTCAGGAGTGTTTTCCAATGAGCCACCCGGGATTTAGGTGCTAGGACGCTGTCCCATCAGTACAGAATGTAGGCGAGATAGGATCACATAACATCTTTTAGTTATGTACTCACCATAACTTCAGATGTTTGGGATCCATCTCGCCTACATTCCTAATAACCCACCCTCCTTCCCCTTCCTTGGAGATCAGAGGATATCAGAAGGTCCGAATCCTGTTGTTTCATCTTGAAACATCTAACAATGTTATATAATCAAGTTGTGCATGTGTGCATGAATGCGGACAAACAAGATCTGGGGGATTAGTGGTGGTGCATCCTGGGATAAAGATAGCTCAGCCAATAAGAGGCCTCGCTCTATAGCATAAGCGTGCCGAGTCGGAGCCGAGGGATCGGCTCCGAACCCATCAGTACAGAATGTAGGCGAGATGGATCCCAAACATCTGAAGTTATGGTGAGTACATAACTAAAAGTTTTCATTGTTTGCCTGGAATTTTTTTTAATGTGGGGCCATGTAGTGTATAAGCACATTGTTAATGCTACACTTTGTTTTTTGTTTTCACTTCATCCAGAATTATTGTACTGATATCTTAATGCATGCTACTGCAAACACTTTTCTGCTAAGTTTATAGTAACGTTTTAAACTATCCCTGATGTTACGCCTTGTTCTGCAGTTATTTTTGGCCGTCTGAATTATGTTGAGAGGTTAGTAGGTTAATGGGGCCGGTGAGAATATGTACAGTGTCTAGATGTTTTTGGTCTTTGGTCTGTTCTCTCTCACAAAATGATTGCATAGCACAATGCGGAGGGCTGAAGCTACTAGCAAAAATGGACTTCATGTTTCATATCCTCCACATAATGCATGGTACATTCCTGGCTTTATGCTTTTGTCCACAGGTTCTGTGCTAATGGGGGGTTGTCCCGATGTGTGGCACTTCTACATCCCTCAAATGTGGTTTTCTAGAAAATCCATGAATTGTACTCCTTTGTTCAACCAATGATTATAGTTTGTTCAAGTGTGACAGGAGATTGAGGTAGTGGGCAGGTGTAGTCGTTTTTGCTTCGTAACATTTCTCTTGCCTCATAATTTGGTGTGTTCCTCGTCAGACTTGTACCTTTCCTAGTCATTTGTTCTTTCATACTTTAGTCTGTTCCAGAGAGCTTGTAATATCAATATTTTATGTCGTTTGGGGCTTCTTCACATGTTTGGGAGGATGAAAGGAGAAGAATTATATAGAAAAAGCTGAGGTTCACCTCCAGTGTTAGGTATTTAACATAAAACTGTAACCTGGGCATTTCTCATTACTTTTTTGTGCCTACTGGTTCGTCATTCTTCAGTCTTTTTGCCTGTGGTGCAGTAGTGACTGATGTCAATGCAAATCATTATGCAATATGTAGTTTGTAATGCACTTCAATTGTACCTATTGCCTATGTTAGTTTTTCACTACTGGTTACTGTTACTCAACAGTTCATCAACCTACGGTACGATACTGCATACTGTATAGCTTGTTTATGAACAGTGTTCAGTATTTGGTAGCTCATTCTTTTGTGCCTGCAGTCATACTTTTGGTTTTTTTGGAACCTAATCCATTTTTCTGTTTTATATGGTTGCACTGCAGTTGTTTTGCCTACTGGTCCCTGTTTGTCTTCAGTTCTGCCTACGGTGTAATGCCATCCTTAGAATGTGTTCAGAATGCTAATATTTGTCATTATGCAGTCCGTGTAGGTCAAAGAAAGTTGCATAATATGTAACTGAAGTGTAGTGCTTTTTACTAACTGTAATGACAAAAGGACGCATGTGTAGTAATTCTGGTTTACTTCCATTCCCAGTTAGAGATGAAGTGTACATATTTGTCAGGAGCATGAAAAAGAAAGCTTTAGCAGCAGAGGAATGAGGATGCAGAGACAGGATTCCATTATGAACATTTTCTGTGGGTTATCTGAGAGGGGAAATTCAGGAAAATGTCTGCCTTCAGGACAACACAATGGTATTGCATACAGTCTGCCCACTGTGAGGCCAGCATCCTTCTGGTAGAAAGTGACCACTCTCTTGCGGCTACATCACAGGCTACCTCCTGTGAACCTACAGCCATTACCATGGGCAAAACCATGTCAGCAAATGCAGATTCAGCTGCAGAGTGTTGCCTGGATCACCAGACTTTGATACAGAAGGAACTTGTACTTCTGTAGTGACAGATGTGGCCTATGACTTGCAGGAAGTGTCAGTTATATCTTTTGAGGCTCTAAGAACTTGGCCAGACTTGATAAGGGATGGATTTAGGGTAGCTGCCATTCAGCATGGACGTGTGTAAGTGGTATTGCCACAGTTCTCAGTCAATGAGCAGAAAAGAAGTTTTACATCTGAGAACTATTTCCGTGTGCTGCCTAATGGAGAGAGAGCAAAACGCACTTGGCTGATATATTCAGTCTCAAAGGATGCACGGTTTTGCTTTGCATGCAAATTGTTTGGACATTCTAACCATTTTCTCAGGTCAGATGTTTACAGAGCATGGAGAGAGATGTCCAAAGCTTTACACAGCCATGACCGAGCACCGGAGCATACGGCATGCATGCTGAAGTGGAAGGAACTGGACAATAGAATAAAGAGTAGGCAGACTATGGCTCGATAAGAGACAAGCAGTGGTTGAAAAGGAGATAACTCACTGGCGTGGTGTGTTAGATCGCATTATTGCGATTGTCTAGTACTTGGCAGAACGGGACATGGCATTCCATTAAACAAGTGATGCCCTGGACACCTATGGCAATGTGCAACTTTTGTCGCAGTTTGATTCTGTCATGGCTGGACATTTGCATTGTATTAGGAATAGAGGTAAAGGATCACTATCTTGGGAAGGCCATACAGAATGAAATTATCCACCTGATTGCAAATGCTATTTTAAGGACCATTGTAGGGAAGGTGAAGGATGCTAGTTACTTTTCCTAGATTCTTGATTGCATGCCAGACATCATCAATCAAGAGCAAATGACTGTGTAGTAGTTCGGTATGTGGATATTTCAAGGACTGCAGACACAGTTGAGGAACATTTTCTGGGATTTGTGCCTGTGAGTGATAACAACTGGGGCAGGACATGAAGCACTTCTTCAGACTTTACAAAATCATCACTTGGACATTAATGACTGTTGAGGACAAGGATATGACAATGGCAGCAACATGAAGGGGAAATGAGCTGGAGTGCAGGCCCGGATAAAACAGATGAATTCAAGGGCTTTTTATGTGCTGTGTGCCTGCTATAATTTAAATCTTATAGTTAGTGATGGAGCACATTCATCACTACAGGCAGTGTCATTCTTTGGATGTCTGGAGAGCATTTATGTACTCTATTCAGCATCAATGAACCAATGGCATATCTTCAAACAGCACACAAATGACAATGTAAAGCCACTGTCGGGGACTCACTGGGAATGCAGGATAGATTCTGTCAAGGCAGTAAGATTTCAGTTTAAGGTTGTCATTGAAGCATTACAGGAGGTAGGTGAAGCAGTATATACAAGTGATGCTGCAACATATCAACAAACAAGGGGACTGTGCTCAGAACTTATGTCATACCAGTTCATTGTATGTTTAGGTGTTTTTGTATGATATGCAGACAGAGGTAAATCATGCAAGCAAAGTTCTGCAGAGTCCATCTGTTGATATTTCGACATGCATCAGTGTTATAATCAACTATGGACCTGCTGAAGAATTAGAGAGACAGGATTTCAACATGCCATGGATGAAACCTACAAGATAGCAGAAGAACTGGATGTTGGCACCACATTTCAAGAAACGAGGCAGAAGAAAGTAAAGATGTTCTTTGACTATGAAGGAGAAGATGTGACTGTACAGGATCCAGTGGTAAAACTACGTGTAGAGTTCTTCAATGTGCTGTTCGACACAACAATCCAATCACTCTCTGATAGGTTTGAGCAGCTTTCAGAGTTTGATAAGGCCTTTGGATTTTTATCAGGTATTAAAGCCTTGAGTGATGTTGCAGAAGACACATTGCTCCAACACTGCAAGGCTCTGAAAGAACAACTGACTGACAGGATAAGTGGCCACTGTGATATTGATGAATCTGACCTTGGACACGAACTGAAAAGCCTTTCTCGGATGATTGACAATGAATCATCACCACTGACTGTGTTAAATTTCCTCATTTGCAACCACTTGCAAGACATATATATATATATATATATATATATATGCGTCTATATTAAGTTATTGAAAATTCAGATTTTTGAACACATAATGATTGACTCCAATTGAGCGAAATGGCAGAATGTCGAACAGGCAAACGGAAATCTCTGTAAGGGGAGATTACTGTTTACTGCAATGTAGTGCGATCTCGGAGTTGGTATATTTAAGTAGCGGGGGTGTGGGGGGTGCAGGGGGGCTTGCCCCCTGCATAAAGCAGTTTAATGGTTTGTTTGGGTTTTTGTTAATTTTTTTGTGGCCGTTCGACATTATGCCAGTTCACTCTGTTGGGGTCGATCATTACGAGTTTGAACATCTGAATTTTCGATCACGTAACATAGACCCTATATATATATATATATATATATATATATATATATATATATATATATATATATATATATATATATATGTGTGTGTGTGTGTGTGTGTGTGTGTGTATATATGTGTGTGTGTGTATATATATATATATATATATATATATATATATATATATATATATATATATATATATATATATATATATATATATATATATATCTTTGTTTCACTGCACATGTATTTGACTGCACCTGTTATGGTGACGGCTGTAGAATGCAGCTTTTCTAAGCTGATACTCTTAGACATACCTGCATTCATCAATGAGTCAGGAGAGACTTTCAGGCTTAGCTGTGTTCTCAGTTGAGCATGAAGTGGGACAAAGTGTATCACTTGGCAGCCTCATTGAAGACTTTGTCCGAAAGAAAATTCAAAAGATCCCAGTAAAACGCAAGGTATGTGCTCATATTTCCTTTCTAGTAATCTTTTATAATGCCGTCAGGCAGTAAATTTCAGGTAGCACATCAGTGTGGCTTGTATATTACGTATTCACTTTTTTTTTTTTTTTTACTCAAACAGGTAGGACCATGAGGATGGGACTAGCAGGATGTTAGTTAAAGGCAACTAGGAGAGGCAGGACTCTGGGGAGCACCAGGACGCGGGAGGCTAGGACAGAAACACAGGAAGAACAGACAAGTGGCAGCAGTCAGAAGCTAAGTAGGTAAATGCACATTGAAAACGAATGACACTCTGGTCTTCACCTTTTTCTCTCTGCCTGTGTCAGACTCGGTAATCCCCATTGCTCTCTTGTGCGTGGGTTTAAGTCTGCCTCAGGCTCAGTAATCCCCATGATGCTCTCTGTGTTTGGGTTTGAGTCGTCTGCCTCAGTCTCAGTAAACCCCATGGCTTTCTCTTGGGTTTGTTTGGGTTAGAGTCTGCCTCAGACTCTGAAATCCCTATGGCTTTCCCTTGTATGTTTTGTGTGTCTGTAGTCTTTTTTATGTGTCCCATAGCTGTGTTGTGTATGTTTGCAGTGTGACTGTTCTGCATGTCAGTAATTGCCTTGAGTGATATCAGTTTGTCTAATGCTGCTTGTTTCAGTCTTGCTATATTGCCGTCATCGTCTGTGCTTGGGAGTGGTGTCTCAGTTCTGTTTCTTCTGAAGAAGAATGGGGGTAAGGTTTCTACTCATGACTTTTCCTGGTACCCAGAAACGACAATTCCTGGCATCCTATCCTGGATCTGTCTATCCTAAACACATTTTTGGTAACCCCAAAATTCAAGATGCTAACTTTTCATCAGCTGCTTCCCATGCTAGGCAAAGATGCCTGGTGAATAACACTGGATTTAAAGGAAGCCTACCTGCACATCCCAATAAGGGAATCTTGCAGAAGATGCCTATGCTTCAGAGCAGGCTACATGCACTATCAATTCTCTGCACTGCCCCTTGGCTTATCTACTGCACCCAGGGTATTCACAAAGTGCCTAGCTCCAGTCATTGCATTTTGCAGGCAAAGAAATATTCAAATATATCCATACCTGGACGATTGTCTTAATTCAGGCAGAAAGCCAGGACATACTATTAAATCATCTGGCATTTGTAAAGAAATTGCTAACTTCTCTGGGGTACACCATAAACGAAAAGAAATCTCATCTTGTGCCCTGCCAACAAATTGTATTCCTGGGAGCAAGCTTGTATACAACTTCCCAGATGGTCTGCCTCACGCCACAGAAAAAAAAGTTCATTTGACAACCTACTTCAAACTACTGGCCACAAAGACCCAGCTATCTGCAAGGAGAATTGTGCAAGCCCTGGGGTTCATGGCCTCCTGCATTCTACTAATTCCATATGCAAGACTGCATATGAGGAAACTACAACGGTATCTAAAAAAAATATGGTGTCAACATTCTCAGGATCTAGACTCAATGATTCCTATCATACCTTGTCTACAGATACAGTTCCTTTGGTGGGCAGAGGCCTGCCACCAAAACAAGGGACTGCCATTCTCTCTACCCCCTGCCACCCAAACCCTAACAACAGACGCATCAGACTATGCATGGGGGGCTCACTTGGCAGGGCAGTGCATTCAGGGCAAATGGAACCAAAGTCAAATGCACCTGCATATCAATCAAAAAGAAATGTTAGCTGTACAGTATGCTCTGTCAGCCTTCAAGGACCACATTCTTCCAGGACAATTATTGGTAAAGACGGACAACACCACTATTATGTGGCGCATAAGCAAACAGGGAGAACCCACTCATACCCTCTCTGCAGACTAAACCATGGCTCTGTGGAACACAGCCTTGAGCTACCAAGTGCACCCACAGGCTCAGTTCCTGCCAGGAAAGCTAAATACACTGGTAGGCGACCTAAGCAGAAATCTCATGGGCCCACAGGAGTGGAAACCTGGAACCAAAGATATTCAACATGTTGAGAAACAAATGGGGGAGCCCAGAGATAGACCTGTTTGCCTCCCCCAGAACTACCAATTGGACAAATTCTGCACAAGGACTCCCCACAAACAAGATTTTAAAGTGGATGCCCTGTCCTCCACCTGGAAAAACCTATCAGTTTATGCCTTTCCCCCTCTGCCTCTCCTCTCCAAGGTACTACTAAAGATCAAACAGGACAAACCAAGGACAATACTGATTGCACCAGAATGGCCATGCCAACACTGGTACCCCCCCCCCCCCTCTTGCACAATGTGTCACTGCTGGCACCATGGCACCTGCCTCAGACCCCTGCTCTGCTGTCTCAGCAGGAGGGCCAGATTCTGCACCCACAGCTTCAAACCCTGAACTTGGCAGCCTGGCTAATTACCTAATCTCTCCGTTCCCATCCCTCAGTAAGCAAGTGACGGATGTCATTCTGGAGGCAAGGAGGCCTAGTACTAGAAAATCATATGCTGAAAAATGGAAAAGATTCTGTTCCTGGAGCCAAACTCATGGGATGGGTACAGCACCGTCCAATTTACCTCAGATTCTTCAATACTTGACTGAGATGCTTCACAAGGGCCTTTCCTTTTCCTCCGTCAAAATTCATGCCGCAGCCATTTCAGCCCATTCCAATACAGAACCACCCCTCTTCTCTCATCCACTGCTGAAGCAATTCCTCAGAGGGGCCAAAAACTTAAGACCACCCAGGAGAGCCCCTACTCCAGCCTGGGACCTTAACTTTGTATTGGAAAAGCTCACTCTACCTCCCTTTGAGCCAGCTGCAAGTGCAGAGTTGAAATTCATTTCTTGGAAAACAGCCTTCCTTCTAGCCATCACTTCGGCAAGAAAGGTGTCTGAATTACAGGCCCTCATGGCTGTGGAGCCTTTCACCATCTTTCATGCGGACAGGGTGACCCTCAGGACCAATCCCTCCTTCATGCCCAAGGTGGTATCCAGTGTGGCCCTTAACCAGTCCATTCATTTGCCAACTTTCTTTTCTAATCCACAGAATAAAGGGGAATGAATACTGCACTCCTTGGACGTGCACAGACAACTTAGATTTTACTTGGACAGAACTAAACCTCTCAGGAAATCTGAACCGCTGCTGGTTGCACTTGCTGCAGGGGCAGAGGGGAAAGCTATTTCAAAGCAAACCATTTCGAAGTGGATAGGCCATTGCATTCATTTCTGCTGTAAGCACCATGGAAAACCTACCCCGAAGGGGATAAGACCACATTCAACCAGGGCTGCATCTACCTCTACAGCCTTTCTCAGAGGTGTTCCTACCAGGGATATCCTAGAAGCTGCTACCTGGAGTTCTGTACATGCCATCACCAAACATTACCACTTGCCAATTTTTTCTAAATCCAGAGCTGGCTTTGTCAATGCAGTCTTGCAGGGCCTTATAGCTGGTCCTAATGCTATCTAATTACCTCCTCCCATCCTTAGCTTTGGGAATCTACCCAAATGTGATGACTGCAACAGTGAAACACGAAGAACATAGTACAGTTGTGTACACTTACCATAAATGTAGATGTTCGAGTGTATTCACTGTTGCAGTCCTGGTTACCCTCCCTCCAGCCCCCGGACGTCTATTGTCTATACCTCTACTCTTGTTTACTATGCTTAAAGCTTTCTGGTGCATTTGCTTTTTGTTGGAGGTGTAACTTTGTATATAATTGCTTCCCATTTTGGGGCACCTGACATCTGGGGCAAGAAAAACTGATAAAATGACGTTGGCTGCATGCTTTATACACCTGACTCCCTGATGTCATGGAAGATGAGACAGCAAACAACGCAGGACCCAAGACTTTGATAATCAGGCTGACTGAGGGCTACTGCAAGCAGATAACCCAAATGTGATGACTGCAATAGTGAATACACTCGCACAACTACATTTATGGTAAGTGTACACAACTGAACTTTTTACCTGTCTAAAAAAAATTAAGTTTTAGTGGAGAGTCACTATTTTTAAAACAGCAAGATAGATTGAAAGGGGGTGGTCACTTTTGTATTCTGGTACTATGGAATACAGTAGGATAGCAAATAAATTTAAATAGTTGAAGGGGAGTAATTTCATAAAATGATAATTTTGTGTTTACTCACACAAGCCAGTAAAAACAAAGAGGAAATGAGATGTATACTCAAATTAACATAAGGGGAAGGCAACTAGAAAGTGATGTTTAAGAACACTACAGTAACCGGGTGGGAAAAAATTCTGCCTGACTCACAAGAGACAGAGCTGTGGTCTCTTTTCAAGTTTTAATATGCAATTAAAAGCAGAATACAAGTAAAACACAAGGTAAATAAAACAAATCACAGTATTCAAAATAGAAGCCCAGATGGGGGGATTATCTGAGAAAGACAGTCCAGGGTACATGGTCCCCCAAAGAGGCCAATTTGCATATAAATGTCCTAGAAATTAGAGCAGTTCTCTTGGGAATGTGAGCATTTCAAGATGTTCTTCCCTCTGGGATGACTGCGATTCAAACGGGCAGCATGTCAGTTGCCTGGTACATCGACAAACAAGGGGGAATCAAATCTTGCCCATTGTGTTGAGATGCTCTCAGGGTTTGGCATTGAGTGATCTCTTCCGACCACTTTCATTTAGCAACTCATATTCTGAGGAAATCTGACGTGATTGTGGACAACTGAGCAGGTGCATTCTTCTTCCACACAAGTGGTTCCTCAACATGAAAGTGGCAGACAAGATTTTCCATCATTGGGACCAACCATGATGTGACGTTTTTGCCTCTTCCCCAAAACAACAACTGCAGCAACTACTTTGCCCTACTTCCCCCACAAGGGCAGTCACCGAGGGATGCTGTACTTCACGATTGGCACCCCAGGTCTCCTTTATACCTTCCCACCAACCCCATTAATTTCAAAATTTTTGCAGAAAGCTACCAGGTCAAAGAGCACAGTAATCCTCCTTGCCCCCTATTGGCTTCAACAAATTTGTCTTCCTATAGCCTCGCCTGGTTCAACCACCATGGAACCTAGAAACAACTCTGGGCCTCCTGTCTAACCCAACCGGCATGTCACACCTGAATATACCAAACCTCAAGCTGACTGCGTAGCTTCTCCAGTTCCCTTTGTATCCAGACAATCTATGGTCTCATCACCTGTCTGATATAGAATTTTATCTTCCCATAAACCCTCAACAAGAAAAAAACATTCCAGTAATTGTAAGAGATTTGCCCTTTGGGCTCAGCAACACAATCTTGACCCCTTTTCATCTCCTATCAGTCACATTTTAGATTTCCTTGCACACCTATTTCAAAACAGTGCTAATTCTTAAACTGTTAAAGTGCAACTAACAGCAATTTCAAATTACCATACAGATTTTAATGGCGCATCCATAGCTTCTCATAAATTGAGCAAGGCTGCCTTAAAAGGTACCCTCCTTTTAAGGCCTCCTTTTAAACACCCTACTCTTCCATGGGATTTAAATTTGATGCTTCAGTCTCTCACACAACCTCCCTTTAAGCCAGCAACTACATGTAACCTTAAATATCTTACATGGAAGACAGTTTTCTTGCTTGCCATTACTTCTGCAAAAAAAAATTCTGAGATCCAAGCATTATCTTCTAAACCTCCATACTTGATTTTCCACCAAGATAGAGTGACCTTGCTTACCAGTCCATCCTTTCTTCCAAAGGTGGTGTCAGAACCCAACATCAATAGTGCTATCAATCTACCAGTGTTTTTTGCCAAGTTTACCAACAAAGGAGAATACATCTTACATTTACTGGATGTTTATAGGCCCCTGAGATTGTTTGCATAGAACAGAAAAAAAAATCAGGAAAGCTGACCAACTGTTTATTTCTTTCTCTGAACCAACATTAGGAAAACTAGTTTCCAAAGGGTCCCTTGACTGACAAATGTCAGTTCCTTTGTCTATGCTAAATTGGGCATTTCTCATACACATCCTATAAAAGCTCACTCCACTAGATCCATGGCTACTTCCACAGTTTTTTGATCAAGAATCTCCGTGTATATTTGTGCAGCAGCAACTTGTGCTCCTCCCCATACCTTTGTCACTCATTACAAGTTGGATCTGGTCTCTAGAGGTAGGGCATCATGTGGTTCTAACTAGGGACTCTGTCCCTGAGGATAAAATGAAGATTGACATCATCAGATAAAAAAGTTATGTACTTAACTTAATATTCCATCTGTGCTGTAGATCTTCATTCTTTCTCAACTCCCCTCCCACCCACCCCCATCCTATGGCTTCTGGAGGAACGAGTATTTACATGATATTTATATTTATATATATGACTTCTGAATATGGCTTTTCTATAACTATAATGTAGCAGCAAACAAAATATGAGGTAATTTGTTAGGTGCATTGTGTAAGGGACAGCCTCAAGAAATTCGGTGGCTGTGAACTTTAGCAACGGCAGAGTTGGACCCGACTGATTGGATCAGAACCCACTTGTTGAAGAAGAATGAAGATCGACAACACAGATGGAACTTTATGTTAAGTAAATAACTTATTTTTCATCCAGTCGTTAAACGGACAGACTGAGCAGGATTATCTTCATGCTTCACAAGTGCTCTCTCTCAACCCAACAGTGGCAACCTTGATCTTCCATCACTGGGGCCAACCTTGCTGAAGGCTCTTTGCATCCAATCTCAGCTACAAATGCAGCAGATGTTCTTCGTGTTTCACTATTGCAGTCATCACACTTGGGTTATCTGCCTGCAGGTAGCCCTCAGTCGGTCCGAATACCATAGTCTTGGGATTTCTGCGTTGGATGCTGTCGCTTCTTCCATGATATGAGGTCGTCAGGGATATAAAACATGCAGCCAACGCCATTACATCAGCTTTTCTTGCCATGCGGGAGCCCGAAGCAGAATGCAAGTGACGGTCAGCCGCTACCTGAAATTTTCGTTTTTTGAGTTTCAAACCTGAAGTCTTCTAATGCTAAGTACACCGTTGGGGGATTCTTTTTTTCTTGCTCTGATGTCAGAAAAATGTAATAATTGTCTTGCCTGTGGAAAGCAAATACCTCACAAAGATTTTCATTCTTGCTGTGTTAGTTGTTTAGGCCCAGACCACGACGTCTCTCGCTTTCAGTTTTGTGCCTTGTTTAACGCCCGAACTATTCGTCATCGGGTTATCTTTGTTGCTAAATTCTTTCTCTGTCATTCTCCATATTCCAAAATGGCTTCGGTAAGCCATCCAACTACAGATCTTCCGAAAAAACGTAAGGATAAAGACAGAGACAGACCGCATAGGTCCAAAACTGCAGACGACGCTTCCGTTAAGCTAGTTGCCAGTACTCAGTGAGGTGCTTTCGCAGCCCTTGATACCCACTTCTATAGATTCGTAGGCCTCTGCTGAGACCCATTCGGAGTCTGGTATGCCACGAGATGCTTCTTCGATTATGGAACCTTCGGATGTCTCTACCTTGGATAGGTCCGGAGCCGCTGTGCAGGCACCAGCTTCTGAGGGTGTATTCTGACCTTCCAATGTTCGTATTAAACCGCCTACTTCGTTTCAGACTAAAACGACTGAGTTTCTCAGGCCCAGTGTTCGCACTACGCCTAGAAAACCGACCAAAGCGCATTCTCAAGCTCCCATGCCATAGAAAAAAATGCTTAGAATGGTTGAAGACCTTAAAACTCTAATTAGGGGAAACCAGCCTTCCCCCTCTAAAAAGACAAATAATTGATTTCCCTTCTGATGCAACAGACCATAAGTCCGATGACCTGATCCCTCTGATTAACAGGACATACCCTTGTCTACCTATGAGGATTCTGATGCAGAGGATTCCATTCCCTCTGCCTCCCCTCCAGTGGACTTTTTCTTTTGGTGAAACCTTGCATACCTTAAGAGAGCATTTCCACTGGGAATGCCAGGACTACCCACAGTCCAAAAAGAGACTCAGAGAATTTTTTAGACTTGCCTCAGCACAGGCCTCTAGCTATACCCCCTGTCCTGGATATTGTAGATGTTTTCATGGAATCCAGTCTTACTCCTGCTACTTTACCACCAGTTCCTAGAAAGCCTGACAGGTACTACAAGGGTACCTGACTCTCACAAATTTCTTTTTAAGAATCCCACTACGGATCCAGAGACCATTTCCCAGGGACCTAAAGGTATTAAGGCTACTACAGCCAAAAATCTTACCCCTTCGGACAGGGATTTGACAGCTTTGGACAGGTGGAGCAAGAAGGTATATACCTCTGCAACTCTTGCCATCAGGACTTTAAATTGCCATTTTTAAAAGTTGAAGTAGCAGAAGCATATTATGGAACTTATTAAACAAAAAAATGTTGTTGCTTCCAGATTTTGCAGAAAATAAAGATTTACAAGAGTTAATGCATTCTGCAAACTAAGTCAGTAAACATACTTTGCAGTGTGGTTTTGATGCCTTAGAAGCATCTTGCAGGGCTGCTGTCACTGGGTCTGTAGTGAGAAGGCATGCCTGGCTGAAGGATCAAATTTTGCCAGACCATGTCAAAGCAAAATTACTAGATGCTCCATTAAACCTGGAACGTTTGTTTGGCACAAAATCAGAAAAGGTTCTTAAAAAGATGGAGGAAAAAGCTAAATCTATCCAAACTGCTAAAGATTTCTTACAGGTACAGCCACCTAGATTCAGTAGGCATTGGCCTTCAAAAAACTGGTCTCTTCCAGTCCCTACCAGGTCTTCTCAGCCCAAACCCAGAGGCAACACACCACCAAGGCTACAGTCTCAGGGTACACAGAAATCTAAACAATGGAGTGCTCCCCCCTCAAAAACAGGGAGTGGTAAGCCACCCCCTTATGGAAAAAAATTTACAATGACTTGTCTATCATCCTTCCCAGCCATGCCCAAGTACTTGCACCCCTAGGAGGAAAACTCGCCTTGCATGCAAAAAACTGGATGTCCATTACCCACGACCAATGGGTCCTAAACATTGTATCCCAGGGATACAGATTCTACTTTCACTCACTGCCAGCCCCAAGCGGGTTGCCAGACCTTCCTCCAAACAAGTGGGCAGAAGCTGAAAAGCAAGTCCTTTCTCTTCTCAGTATTAGGGCTATTCAACCTGTTCCAGCAGAGCAAAGAGGACAGGGTTTCTACTCCAGACTCTTCCTGGTGCCCAGAAAAGAGGTCCTATCCTGGACCTGTCCATTCTCAGCACCTTCCTGGTGGTCCCAAAATTCAAAATGCTTACACTACAACAGCTGCTTCCTATGCTAGCCAAGGATTCTTGGCTAGTCACCCTACACCTAAAAGAAGCTTTTCTGTACATCCCCATAAGGGAATCTTGCAGGAAATGTCTACGTTTCAGCACAGGCTCTATGCACTATCAGTTTTCTGCACTTCCCTTTGGCTTATCTACTGCACCCAGGGTATTCAAAAAGTGCTTGGCTCCACCCATTGCGTACTGCAGGCAGAGAAAAATTCAAATTTATCCATACTTAGACGATTGCCTGATTCAGGCGGACAGTCAGGAATTGCTACTTCAGCACCCGGCATTTGTAAAGAGACTTCTAACTTCTTTGGGGTACACCATCAATGAAAAGAAGTCACATCTGGTGCCCAGCCAAAAGATTGTGTTCCTGGGAACAAGCTTGAACACAACTTCCCAGATGGCATTCCTTACTCCAGAAAAGCAGGTTTATTTGACAAACTACTTCAAACTAATAGCCACCAGAACCCAGCTATCTGCAAAAAAAAAATACTGCAAGCCCTAGGCTTCATGGTCTCATGCATTTTACTAATTCCATATGCAAGACTGCATATGAGGAAACTTTAATGGTAGTTAAAAAGTCTCTGGTGCCAACATTCTCAGAACCTGGAAACAATTATTCTTATCATTCCTTCTTTAAGGGCAAAGTTCCTTTGGTGGGCAAAGGCTTGCAACTACAACAAGGGACTCCCTTTCACTCAACCCCTCGCCGCCCAAACCCTGACAACAGACGCATCAGATTATGCATGGTGGGCTCACATGGCTGGTAAATGCATTCAAGGCAAATGGAGCCCAGGACAAATTCACCTACATATCAATCAAAAAAGAAATGTTAGCTGTACAGAATGCTCTGACAGCCTTCAAATACCTTATCCTTCCAGGACAACTCTTGATAAAGACAAGACAATGCCACAGTTATGTGGTACATAAACAAGCAGAGGGGAACTCATTCCTACCCACTCTGCAGGTTAGCCTTGGCCCTGTGGAACACAGCCTTGAGCAACCAAGTGCACCTGCAAGCTCAATTCCTGCCAGGCAAACAAAATTCACTGGCAGACTTAAGCAGAAATCTCCTGGACCCACACGAGTGGAAACTGGAACTCAACTCATTCAAACTTCTAACCCACAGGTGGGGGACACCAGAGGTGGACCTTTTTGCCTCCCCCCCATAACCATCAATTGAGCAAAATTTGCACCAGAAATCCTCACAGCCAAGCAGGGAAAGTGGATGCCCTATCCATTACATGGGAAAATCTCTCAATTTATGCCTTTCTCCCTCTGCCCCTCCTCTCAAAAGTACTACTCAAGATCAAACAGGACAAACCAAGGACAATCCTTATTGCACCAGACTGGCCTCGCCAGCACTGGTACCCACTCCTACGCAGTCTGGCAGCAGTACCACCCTGGCACCTACATCAGACCCCTTCCCTGCTGCCCCAGCAGGAGGGACAGATTTTGCATCCACAGCTGCAAACCCTGAACCTTGCAGCCTGGCTTATTCCCTGGATACACCCCCAGCAACCATCAGCAAACAGGTGCTGGATGTCATCCTTGAGGCCAGAAGGCCTAGTACTAGGAAATCCTATTCAGAAAAATGGAAAAGATACTGTTCTTGGAGCCAGTCTCAAGGAGAGGACACAGCCGTGCCCACCTTACCTCAAATCCTAGATTACCTAGCAGAGCAGCTCCACAAAGGCCTATCCTTCTCTTCTATTAAGATTCATGCCTCGGCCATCTCAGCTCATTATAATACTGAGCCACCTCTCTTTTCTCACCCTCTGGCCCAACAGTTCCTAAGAGGAGCTAACAATTTACAACCCCCGAGGAGAGCTCCCACCCCTGCCTGAGACCTTAACTTTGTACTAGAGAAGCTCATGCTTCCCCCTTTTGAGCCTGCTGCTACAGCACAGTTAAAATTCCTCTCTTGGAAAACAGCCCTAGTTCTAGCCATCATTTCAGCAAGAAGAGTGTCTGAGTTGCAGGCACTAATGGCTGTGGAACCCATCAATGTTAAGTTGTCTATCTCGCCTTCGTTCTTGCTGGTTAGGATCGGAGCCGATCCTCGGCTCTGACTCTGCCATCTTCAATAGCTCGAGAGCTGTTAACTGGCTCGAGGCTACCCCTTATTCCTTGATGCCTAGCGATAGCTACCCAGATCTCGTTTGCTGCTTCAGCTGCGAGGTGTCGTTTTTCTGATTCAGGCTTGTATAGAAATTTTTGTGTAAATTCTTACTAGAATTTAACTCTTCTAGTATTTTATTATTAGCGATAGTTTTGTTACTGTGGTAGATAATTGTTTATTTTATAGTATCCCTCCTTTTGTAGAACTCGTTTAACTTGCAGAGTTCTCCCCCACCCATCCCCCCTTCACCCTGGTTAGCCGTTTAACTTCGAGGCTTTCCTACTGCTTTTTTTCTTATAGGATAGCCGTTTAAATTAGAGGCTTTCCTATTACCTTCTTAAACAAAAGAAGAAGAAAAAAACCTTTATCTATATCCTTTCTAGTAGGTGTGTTTTTTGTTCTTGTACAACTGAATATTGCTCTTTTTTATTGTTGGCTAAATTGGTTGGTTTCCTTCTCCAGTACAGTATGTCCAAGGAATCTAAGGTTTCTAGGTTTAAGAAGTGTGACTCATACTATCAGAAAATGTCTCTGACAGATGGGCACACTTCTTGCGTCTATTGTTTAGGTGCTGTGCACCCGCAGGACTCTTGTTCTGTTTGCCATGCCTTTAGTCCAAGAGTCCTGCAGGAGCATAAGAATAAGTTGATACTTAGGGGTTTATTAAAACCCCAGGATTCACCAGCCAAGAGATTACAGCCAGTGAAATCCCCTAAATCCACTAAGCCGTTGGCTCCAATTTCGGAGCCAACTTCGGTACAGGATTTACCTTCTACGTCGGTTCCGGCTGGCACCGACGAGACAACCTCCCCGTTGGCTCCATCAGAGGCTTCGGAGCCGTCGCGGAGCCACAAGAGGCTGAGGTCCCCTTCCTTAGAGTCTGTGCATTCGGCTCCTGGGTCTCCTTTACTTCAGAGGGAGCGTAGTCACCGATCCTCTCACTCCTCTCGATCCTCTAGGCTGTTGGATCATGATGTGGAGAAGAGTAGTCAGTAGGTTGCTAAAATCACGGCACTAGCTAAATTGTTTTCCAGCTCTCCTCAACAGGTATCGGCTCCGTCCACTTCTCTTGATGTTCCTCCTCCAACTCCAATGAGTTCGGAGCTGGAGTTCATTGGGGTTCGAGTAGTGGAACCGTCGGCTCCGATAACTCAATCTCCTTTGGTTCCGACGTCGGCTCTGATTCCCTCGATGGTACCTTCCATCGAGGGATCTGGGCACCGTGGCTCTCTTGCCGGCTCCGAGGGGGCGAGTGGCATCGGACCCTTGTCCGACCCAGTTCTCCCTCTCGGAGCTTTGGCGCAGGTGTGCTCAGCTCCAACATCGGCCTCGGAGCCGTCCCCCTCGGTGCGGAGAAAAATTCCTATTTCTTCTGAACCGGAGCTTTCTCTGCATCATGGCAGGGATGCCTTTGATGTCATGCAGAGTGTGCTGTCCTCTGAGTCAGCTCCACTTACAGTCCCACCGGCTCCGTCTCCTGTAGTGCCTGTGCCAACCTCTGCTCCTCCTCCAGACCCTAAGCGTAGGGAACCGATGCTCCAGGACACCCCCATTGGGTGTTCCCTCCTCTTCCGAGGCCTTTCCTGATCACTCAGAGGAGCCCCCTTGGAAGAAAAAGTGTAAGAGGAAGCACATTGACTCCCCCGAGTCTGTCACTTCTGATACAGACTTAGATGATTCGGAAGGGTCCCCGAGATCCCCCTCTGAAGATGTTTCCTTCTCGGACATCCTAGAAATGCTTAAGCAAAGGGGGAACTGGAATCCCCTAGCCCCCACCGAGGATGAGTCTGTATTTCTGGATGCTTTTGGTTCCCGACCTTCCACCTCCTGGGTTTCTCCACCTTTCGATCCACTTATGACAGTGGTGGTTCGAAAGGCTTGGTCAGCTCCGGATACAGTGGAACCAACTCCGAGGAGACCTGGTAAATTCATTACAGCACCCCAGGATAAGCAATTCCTTTTGAAAGGTGTTCCTGTTGATGCCATGGTGGTAGCAGCAGTCACCAAAAAAGAGTTACCGGAGACCTCTTCATCTGTCCCTCCCCCTAACAAGGAGTCTAGGACGATGGACAGATACAGGAAGCTAATGTTCGCTTCAGCGACCTTCTCTGTGAGGTCACTGAACTACCTATGTAATTTTACCCAACTTCAAAGGGATCTCCTTAAACAGCTCGGAGAATACCCTTCAAGATCCAACAGCTGAGGGAGCACAAGCCAAAGTAGTTTCCCAGCTAGCGACGCTTAATTCTGATTTAACTCCTCCATGAGGCTAATTTCCTATGCAGCCGATGGGGTGAGTAGAGCCGCAGGTACGGGTGTGGCCATTAGGAGGCATGCGTGGATGCGGATGTGTAACTTTGTGGAGCCCTTTCGAGCATCCTTCACCAACACTCCCTTTGATGGTTCCTTTCTTTTTGGACTACAGGTGAAAGACACTTTGACTAGGTGTGAGCAAGAAGGCAAGACTCTCTCTGTCGTGGGAGTCCGTTTTTCCACTCCCTCTAGACCTTACCCCAAGGGTCAGAAGAGTGGGAAGATGTGGTTCTGTAAATCTCAGGGAGCATTGCCTGACACACATAGTGATTTTTCCTCCAGAGGCAGAGGGGGAAACAGCAATAACAGACACCGCCCTCGTGGCAGAGGGGGTCCACAGAACCAGAGCAACAGAGAATCTTTCTCTGATAAGCCCTTCCAGCATCCCTGAAGGGTTGCCCGGCTGCTCACCTCTGTAGGCAGTCGGGGGAAGACTTTCACTGTACCCAAAAGCCTGGCAAAGTTTAACACAAGACAAATGGGTATGGTCCATTATATTCGGAGGTTACAAAATTCCCTTCCATCAACCACCCTTACAGTCAAGGAAGACCCTTCCAGATGTTCCACCCAATCTGAAGGAGCAAGCGGTAATGGAAGTTTCAAAACTGCTAGAAAAAAGAGCCATCCAGGAAGTCCCCGCAGACCAGCACGGATCCGGAACTTACTCAAGGTTCTTTTTAGTACCAAAAAAGACAGGGGACTGGAATCCGATTCTGGATCTCAGCAGACTAAACAGGTCTGTACAAAGAACAAAGTTTTGGATGGTCACGCTACAGTCCATTCTACCCTTTCTGGGTCAGGACAATTGGATGTGCTCGATAGATCTTCAGGACGTGTACTACCATATCAAGATGGACAGGCGCTCCAGGAAATATCTTCGCTTCTGGCTGGGGGCCAGTCATTATCAGTTCAGAGCTCTGCCCTTTGGTCTCACCACAGCCCCCAGGGTGTTCACCAAATGTATGGCAGTGGTCACGGCTCACCTGATACGTCAAGGATTCCAAGTGTTTCCATATCTAGACGACTGGCTCCTCACTGCTGCCACCAGGCATCAACTCCTGCAAGCGCGGGACTACACAATCACAATCTGCTCCCAGCTAGGCATTGCAATAACTTTCAAAAAATCTGCCTTGTTGCCTTGTCAATCCATCACTTACATAGGAGCAGACTTAGACACAAGGGATATGTTTTCAAGGCTACCACTAGAAAGGGTGTCCGCAATTCATCAGCAAGTACATATTCTGATACAGAACAAAAGGATCCAAGTCAGGTACGTCCTTCAAACTCTGGGTTCCATGGCAGCAGACATTCTTCTAATCCCACTAGCACGCTTTCATATGAGAATTCTTCAGTGGCTTCTGTTCACGCAGTGGTCTTTCCAAGAGCTACCCATGACTCACATGATCCTAATCACAGATGCATGCAAAAGACATCTTTCTTGGTGGATGGTCTCCCCACTAATTACTCAGGGCAGACCGTTCATTCAACCCCCTCCGGTAGCCACAGTGACGACAGACACCTCCCTGATAGGGTGTGGGGGGGGGGCATTACCGGGCAGGACAGTCCAAGGTACTTGGCAACCTCACGAGTACCATCTGCACATAAATGTCCTGGAAATTAGAGCCGTGCTCCTGGCGTTGCAAGCCCTTCAAGACTCTCTTCCTTTTGGGACAGTTGCTATTCAAACGGACAACATGTCAGTGGTGTGGTACATCAACAAGCAGGGCCGAACCAAATCCTACCCCCTGTGTCGAAAAGCACTCAGACTTTGGCAGTGGGCGATTTCCTCCCAACGTTTTCTGATTCCGACGCACATCCCTGGGAGCTCCAACATCATAGACAGGCTCAGCAGAGCTATCCTCATGCCTCACGAGTGGTCTCTGAATCAAGAAGTTGCGGATCTTATTTTCCGCAAATTGGGACAGCCTTACTGCAATCTTTTTGCCACCCCCTTCAACAGCAAATGCAGCAACTACTTCTCCCTTTTCCGCTTCCAGGTCACATACCCAGAGGCGCTTTAGTCCATGATTGGCCTCATGGACTTCTTTATGCTTTTCCTCCGTTTCCTCTGATACAGAAACTCATACAGAAAGCAAAGTCGTTGGGTTGCAAAATGATCCTCATTGCCCTCTACTGGCCTCGACAGATATGGTTCCCGTTCCTGCACCATTAACTTCTCGATCAATCCTGGACTCTGGACCCCATTCCAGATCTCCCGATTCATCAATCAGGCGGGTTGCATCAATCCCTCCAAACTTTCCAGCTCACAGCTTGGTTGCTCCACTTCCAACCTTAGCCAGGCTTCCCAGCATTTCCCCAGCAGTATGTGAGATTATCGTCTCTTCTCACAAGTCTACAATGAGGAAAACTTATGCTAGCAAATGGAAACGTTTTTCTTGTTGGGCAGAGGCTGGGAATGTGGATCCCTTTTCAGCCCCACTCCATGAAATTCTGGAATTCCTAGCACAACTGTTTCACTCTGGGTCCGCTTCCTCTACGATCAGGGTACAATTAGCAGCCATTTCTAACTTTCATGTTGGTTTGTCAGATTCTAACATTATGTCTCATAAGCTCAGTAAAGCTTTTTTGAGAGGGACAACTCTTCTTATGCTTCAAGTGAGAGATCCCCCTCCTCCTTGGGACCTTAATTTAGTCCTAACTTCCTTAATTCTGCCTTTGAACCAGCAGCGTCCTGCTCCATCAAGTTTCTATCTTGGAAGACACTCTTTCTGGCAGCTATTACTTCAGCCAGATGCATCTCCGAACTTCAGGCACTATGTGTTCGTCCTCCCTACTTGGTTTTTCATAAGGACAGGATTTCTCTGAGGACAAATCCTTCGTTTCTTTCTAAAGTCTGCTCAGAAAATAATTTAAACCAATCTATAAATCTTCCTGTGTTTTTCCCTAATCATACCAACAAGGCAGAGTACAAACCACCAATTGGACGTTCATAGACGATTGCATTTTTACCTGCACAGAACTAAAGATTATTCCTTTCTTATGCCTTGGGCAAACGAGGTCTCCCAGTTTCCAAGGTAACCTTGTCTAGATGGTTGTCAAACTCTATTACTTTCATTTATCAGTTAAGGAACAAAGAGTTACCTATTAAACCGAAAGGTCATTGTACTAGGGCCTTGGCCACCTCTGTAGCCTTCCAGTCTAGGTTTCCCATGGATTCTATCTGTGCAGCTGCCACGTGGGCAAACCCTCATTCCTTTATTTCTCATTACAAGCTGGATATGGTCTCCAGGAGCAGAGCTGACTTTGGTTCCACTGTTCAGAAGAGTCTGTTCCACTGAGCCACCCAGGATATTAGGTGCTAGGGATGCTGTCCCAACCAGCAAGAACGAAGGCGAGATAGACAACTTAACATAAAGAAGTTATGTACCTACCATAACGTTCCATGTTAATTGCCTTCATCTCACCCTCTTTCTTGCATCCCACCCTCTGTCCCCCTGTCCTAGTGGACTAAGAGGAGTTCCTGTTTCACTGGCTGCGTGTTCTCTTATTTTTCCTCTATTGACTTAGAGAATATGGCAGGTACAGTCAACCTATTTTTTTGGACTGATTTATTCTCTTGCTATGTCTGGAGTTAGCTATTTCAAACGAGATCTGGGTAGTTATCGCTAGGCATCATGGGATAAGGGGTAGCCTCGAGCCAGTAAACAGCTCTCGAGCTATTGAAGATGGCCATGTCGGAGCCGAGGATCGGCTCCAATCCCAACCAGCAAGAAAGAAGGCGAGATGAAGACAACTAACATGGAACGTTATGGTAGGTACATAACTTTTTTTTATTTTCCATGCTGACAGGGTTTCCCTCGGGACTAACCCATCTTTTATGCCCAGGGTGGTATCCAGTGTGGCTCTAAACCAATCCATCCATTTACCAATCTTTTTCACTAATCCTCAGAATAAAAGGGAAAGGATCCTGCACTCTTTGGACATACACAGACAACTCAGGTTCTACCTTGACAGCACTAAGACTTTCAGAAAATCTGACCAGCTGCTAGTCAGCTTTGCTACAGGGCCAGAGGGCAAGGCCATTTCAAAGCAAACCATTTCCAAATGGATAACGCACTGCATCCATTTCTGCTACAAACACCATGAAAAACGTACCCCACAGGGGATCAGAACTCATTCCACTAAGGCTACCTCAACCTCTACATCATTTCTCAGGGGAGTCCCTACCAGGGACATCCTGGAAGCTGCAACCTGGAGTTCTGTACGCATCTTCACCAAGCATTACCACTTACCTGTCTTTTCTAAATCCAGAGCTGGATTTGCCACAGCAGTCTTACAAGGCCTGCTAGCCAGCCCTACTATTACTTGACTGCCTGCACCCTTCCGCAGCTTTGGGAATCAACCCAAGTGTGATGACTGCAACAGTGAAACACGGACAACATAGTACAGTTGTGTACACTTACCATAAATGTAGATGTTCGAGTGTATTCACTGTTGCAGTCCTGGTTACCCTCCCTCCAGCCCCGTGACTCTTCTGTGCTTTCTACCTATCCTCTTTTTGGCCATATCTTATGGCTATGGTATTTACTTTTTACTGGTGGTGTTCCACACCATGTAATTGCTTCCTATTTTGGAGGCTCCTGACATCTCAGTCAAGAAAAACTGATGTAATGGCGTCGACTGCATGTTTTATACCCCTGACGTCATGGAAGAGGCGATAGCATCCAACGTAGAAATCCCAAGACTCTGGTATTTGGGCCGACTGAGGGCTACCTGGAGGCAGATAACCCAAGTGTGATGACTGCAACAGTGAATACATGTGAACATCTATATTTATGGTAAGTGTACACAACTGTACTTTACTTTGCCTTTATCCCTTCACAGGATCAGTAACAGAGGAGCGCTCTTATTCACAATTTGCCCCGGGTCTCCTCTATACTTGATCCCTTTACTGCTAATGAACAAGTTTATCCAGAAAGCCAGACAGTGCAAGGCCAGGGTGATCCTCCTTGCTCCCTTTTGGCCCCAACAAACATGGTTCCTCTTCCTGTAGTCTCTACTAGTACATTCTCCACTGTTGGATCATTATTCAGATCTTCTATCTCACCTGTCTGGTTTGCCTCCTTCAGACCTGATGTTCATGAAACTCACCACATGGTTTCTCCAGTTTTTGATTTTTGACCATAGCCAGAGATGCCAGGCTTCCCACTACAGTTGTAAAGATCATATCAGCTTCTCAAAAATCAGCCACAAAATAAGTACACCATAGCAAATGGAAGAGGTTTTCTATTTGAGCAGTTGCTAAAGAATTGAACCCTTTCTCTGTGCCCATTCCGTCTATCTTAGAAATTTTATCTGAACGTTTTGACAAAGGTTCCAGTTATTCCACCATTCAAATGGCAGCTATCTCTAACTTTCACATAGGCCATAATGACTTCTCTATAGCTTCCCTGACGATTTCTAAAGCTTTTTAAGAGAAACCTTCCTTATCTGATGTCCTCCTCATTCTGCTTCACTGATGGGTCACGGATCTGATCCTTGGATCCAACTCAGCCGCCTTCAATAGACTTCAGCTTCCAGGCTCCAGCTCCTCCCTTACCCACAATCCTCTGGCCCTAGCTCAACTTTCTCATATCTCATATGCTGCCAGTGCATACAGACGTGGTTACCAGCACTCGAGCAGATAAGTGTCTTTTTCTATAGTTTTGATCTTTACCTTTCTCAGTAAAGTTTCTCTTAATTTTACATTTCTTTAAGCTTTCTTACTACCCTTTCAGTATTTACAAGATGCTTTAGGGTTTCGTTTTTTTCTCTCTTCCACCTCTTTCTCCCTTTCCAGGCTTTGGCCCTTCTTTCTCCTCTTATAACATTATAAAAGCTTAAAAACTCTTTATTTCTCGTTCTTCTTTCATTATGGATAAACCTACTGGTTTTAAGAGGTGCACCAAGTATGAGAGAAAAAATTCACGCTCAGGAGCACATGATAGATGTGTTTATTGTTTAGGACCGGCTCACCTGGATTCCCCTTGTAGCATCTGGGAGGGGTTTAATCCTAGAACCATTCAGGAAAGAAAGAACAAGCTAATTTTAAAGGGCCTTATGCCCGCTCCATTGTCTCCAAGGACTCAACCCTCTCTAAGGAATCACTCTGCTCCAAGGTGAAGAAATGCCATCTCAAGGAGTCAGGGGTGTCATTAGTGTCTCCTACCAAGGTTCTGAAGGATTAGGATCCAAGGATGTTGGAGCCACGGCCTGCATCGGCTCTGTCAGATCCCACTGATTTGACTGCTCCGAGTGAGCCTATAACTTCCTCTAAGTCTCTGGATCCTAAGATTTTGGATCCAAGCTCTCATACTACCCCTCTGATCCATAGATCTCCAGATCAGCAGTCCTCTTCTTGTTCTCCTGGGAACTCTGTTACGTCAGTTTTTCCCACAGTTCCATCATAGATTTTGTAGACCCCCCCCAGGCACTCATATCCCTCTTTAGTGGCTTCTTCTAGATCCTCTAGAAGCCTGTATGATGACATGGACAAAATGGTGAGATTGATTATTAAGGCTCAGATCCAGATGGGGGTACTTCCAGCTCCATCCCTACATGGAGCCGAGATTGTTCCTCCCATTTCCTTTTCTCCTATCTATATTTCGATTTTGGAGCCACAGGACAGTAGTCTTCAGAGGGATTTGTGGTTGGGTTAGATGACTTTGGTTTCTTCAATGCCAACTGTGACCTTGACTGCCTTTGCTGCTCCAAGGTCTTCAGATCAGAGTGAGTCCTGGAGCTGAGATGTGGCAGCCATATCTGAGGGTCCGGGTTTGGCTCCAGTATTTTTCTATCTGTTCCTTCCCCTAGGAGCCTCGGACCTCAACAGCACGGGTCTGCTTCTATCTGGGAGTCGAGGTTCCAGTGAACTTCCTCCTCCTCCTTTGGGAGCCACAGTTCCTAGGAAGTTCGGTGGAGTATCCCCTGGACCTACAGCTTTCCAGATGATAGAAAAGGCTTTCTCTGTATGCAGAGTACTGGACTCTTTGACTTCTGCTGTTCCCTATGTACCTGCATCGGATCTGGACCTTGGACCTCCCATTTCTGTCCGGGGTCAGCCTGCCTCTGAGGACCTCCAGACTATCCCAAATGAGTTGGCCCCTTCCTCTTCCAACTGCTCCCCTGAATATCCCACAGAGGAGATCCCATGGAAGAGGACTTGCAAAAGGAGGCACTTGGACTAGCCTTTGGAGTTCCTCACCGTGGATGCAGACTACGATGAGGGAGAGGGGTTTCCCAAATCACCACCGGATGATGTCTCTTCTGCAAACATCTTTGAGGTCTTAAAGTTGAGATGTGGCTGGTCATCCAAAAACCTGTTTTTGGAGGAATCTGTATTTCTGGAGGCCTTTGGGGCAGGACCATCTACATCTTGGGTGGTCCTCCGGGTGGATGCTCTTATAGACCTTGTCGCTAGTCAGGCCTGGAATGAGCCAGACACTATAGAGCCCGTACCGAAGCGACCGGACAGAATTCTTTCTCCCCCTGAAGACCAGACCTTTTGGAGTAAAAACATCCCGGTTGATGCTATGGTGGTGGCAGCCATTACCAAAAAAGAACTAACCCAACACTACTTGACTGTCCATTCTCTGAACAGGGAGTCCAGAGCGCTGAACAGGTTTGGGAAACACGCTTTTGCTTCAGTGACTTTTTCACTTATAGCACTCAATTACCTGGCACATTTTTTTTGCCTTCAGAGAAACCTGGTTAATGAACTCTCCAAATCCTTGGCGGAGTGCTTGCCTAAGGAGTAGTTAGATAAGATTTCTCCTAAACTAACCACTCTTACTTCCCTAGCAACTTCTTACGTGAAGCTTGTTTTCCACTCAGTGGAAGTAACTTCAAGGGCAGCCTACGTCTACATGCCTGGATGAGGCTTTGTGATTTTGCAGAGCCCTTTAAGGCATCTTTTGTCAATGGCCCTTTAAGGGTTCTTCACTGTTTGGATCTTCAGTTAAGCACACCCTGACCTGCAGCGAGCAAGAAGGTAAGAAGTGGTCTGCCATGGGGATTAAGTTTTCCCTCCCTCAATAAAACTACTCAGTGAATCAAAGAGGGGCTAAGAAGACTTGGTTCCATAAGTTGCATGGTTCCTTTCCTGATCAAAGCAGAGAGTACTCCTCCAGAGGCAGAGGAGGAGGCTATAGTGGGAGATGCCACCCAAGAGGCAGAGGAGACCCGCAAAACCTGGGATGTAGGGAGACTTTTTCCAACCAGCCCTTTCAGCTCTCCTGAAGCGCTGCCCAACTCTGGAGGCAGTTGCAGGCCGTTTTTCTCTGCACTCAAGCACCTGGGCCCAGATAACGACAAATGCTTGGGTGTAAAGTATAATATCCAGAGGCTATTACATTTCTTTTTCTCAACCCCCTCCAAATATTCAAAAGAAACTCTTTGATGTTCCACCCAGCCAGAGGGAGTTAGCAGTTACAGAAATCAAAAGGTTATTGCAAGAGAGAGTCATCCAAGCAGTCCCAGCTGAACAGAGAGGGTCCGGAACTTACTCCTGTTTCTTTCTGATGCCAAAGAAAATCTTGGGCCTACGCACTCTCAACTTATATTTGAAGAAAGAGAAGTTCCGGATGGTAATGGTTCAGTTTCTCCTTTTGTTACTAAGGAATGATGAACCTATGAACCTAAGATGTGCTCTGTGGACTTCAAGGACGCGTACTATCAAATAAAAATCGGCAAGCACTCCAGAAGTCATCTGCACTTCTGCCTAGGAGCCAATCACTTCCAGTTCGGAGCCCTGCCCTTTGGTCTCACCACAGCCCCGCAGGTGTTCACCAAGTGCATGGCAGTGGTTGCAGCTCATCTTCGACTGCAAGGGTTTCAGGTATTCTCATATTTAGAAGATTGGTTCCTGACTGCCTCCACACAGCGTTAACTTACTCAAGCCAGAAACTATCTTTATCAGATATCTCACTATCTCGGCATTACCATAAATGTAGACAAGTCACAACCACTTCTAGTTCAAACTTTGGAATTCATTGGGGTCCAGCTAAACACCATAATGCAGATAGCTTCCTTACCTCAGCACCACATCAACACCTTGACGCTCCATGTTCAAGCCATTCTATCTCATCCGTCTCCTCCTGCCAGATTGAGTCTATGAACCCTGGGGTCTATGGCAGCTGCTATAATTTTGATTCCCCTAGCCAGGTATTGTATGCATGTTCTTCAGTGGACACTGTCTGTTCAATGGTCAGTTCTGCATCAGCCCCTATCTGTTCCTATCCGGTTGACTAACATTTGCAGGAATCATCTACAGTGGCGGATTTGCTCAGATCTGTCGGTCGGCAGACTGTTCATTCCCCCTCCCCAACAGTCACAGTGACCATGGATGCTTTCCCTTTGGGGGGGGGGGGGGCATTTCGATGAGAAGATGGTCCAAGGCACATGGACTCTCATAGAGACCAGATTGCATATCAACTTTCTTGAGATGATATCTGTTGCAAGCCTTTCAGGAGGCTCTCCCTCTAGGGGACCATTGCGACTCACACAGACAACATGTCGTCTGGTACATCAACACATGAGGAGGAACCCGTTCATACCCTCTCTGCAGAGAGGCCATGAGGGTTTGAGAATGGGAGATCTCTTCAAACTGCTTTCTACTTGCAACACACGTGCTGGGGAAATACAACATTTTGGCAGACAGGCTCACCAGATTCATTCTGATGCCTCACGAGTGGTCCCTCAACCTGTCAGTACTGAACAAGATATTTGGCTGTTGGGGTCTTGCCTGCTAGGATTTTTTTGCGTCCTCTTACAGCAACAAATGCACAGCAATTTTGCTCTGATCCCTCCTTCATGGAGTTCCCCAAGGCATGATCTGCTCCACGATTGGCCCTCCAGTCTCCTTTATGCCTATCCTCCTCTTCCTCTGATCCCAAAATTTCATCAGAGAGCCAAACTGTTAAACAGCACAGTGATCCTTATTGCCCCCTTTTGGCCTCATCCGATTTGGTTCCCCTTCCTTTGGTGTCACCTGAAACATCCTCCATGGATACTAGAACCCAAACTGGATCTCCTCTCTCACCCAACACTAGGACTCCACCCAGATCTCCCTCCTCACTAGCTAGCTGCATGGTTTTTCCAGTTCCCGTGATTGCTAGAGGGCTCAGGTTCTCTCTTTCAATAAAGGCGATCATTCTGGCTTCTCAAAAAGCTTCATCCAAGAATGTACATAAGAGTAAATGGAAGAGATTTTCTATTTGGGCTGCTAATTATCATTGACCCTTTTCAGTTCCTATTACCTCAATCCTTTTCTTTCTGGAGTTTTTATTTAAGCAAGGTTCTAGTTTTGCGACCATTAAGCTCCAGTTAGCAGCTATATACAATTTCCATTTGGGATTACCTTTGGGATCTGTAGCTTCAGCCAGGTTATATAAAGCCTTTATTAATGGTATCTTTTTTCTTAGGCCTCCAATCAAGGATCCAACTCCTCCATGGGATTTGACTGTCATTCTACAAGCTTTGACTCAGACTCCCTTTGAACCGACTAATGATTGTGACTTGAAATATTTATCCTGGAAGACTGCTATACTCGTTGCCAATTACTTCAGCAAAAAGGGTTTCTGAATTGCAGGTCTTTTTATCCAAACCTACCTATATAATATTTCAAAAGGATAGGGTCGCCCTCCGTACTAATCCTTCTTTCTTGTCAAAGGTTGCCACTGAGGCTAATATAAATCAGTGCATTCAGTTGCCAGTCTTTTTTTTCCTAACTATTCCAGCAAAGGGGAATACATGATGTTATGTGATCCTATCTCGCCTACATTCTGTACTGATGGGTTCGGAGCCGATCCTCGGCTCCGACTCGGCACGCTGTGCTATAGAGCGAAGCCTCTTATTGGCTGAGCTATTCTATATCCCAGGATGCACCACCACTACTTCCCTAGATCTCGTTTGCCGCTTACAAACTAGGACGTGGTCTCGAACTTGGCTGAGCTAAGTGCTGTTTTTTCTGAAAGTTTTTCTGTCAGGAAATTCTTTGATCTTTACCCAAAAGCTGTTTTAACAGCTATCGTTGTGTATAAGTGTGTTTTTGAGTATTTTTTGTGGTAATTTTGTGTGTGATTGAACAGGGAAAGGTTTCCGTTTAAGTTAGAGGGGCCTTCCCCTATTCTTTAGTGAGTCTTCTTGTATTTTGGAGAGGTCAAGTACCTGTTTGAGTTAGAGGGTTCTTGGCCCTCCTTTTTGGTGTATTTGTAGTTGTATTTGTTATTTTTTTGGGGCTTTCGCCTCTCGTTAAAAAAAAAAAAGAGAGAAAAGGTTTTTTATTGTTGTTAAAATCTTTTAGTAAGTGACATACATTGTGTTTTTCTCTAATAGTGAGTAGTCTACAGGCATTATGTCTAAGGAGCATAGACCCTCGGGATTTAAGAAGTGCACGAGATGCAACTATAAAATGTCCATCACCGATGATCACTCCTTATGCGTGTACTGTTTAGGCGCCAAACACCTTCAGGAGTCTTGCAGCGTGTGTCACGCTTTTTCCTTTAGGGTCCTCCAAGAGAGGAAGAATAACTTGATCTTAAAAGGGCTTATCAAACCCTCCTTCGAGGAGGCCTTATCTTCCTCTTCCTCTCCAGCTAAGAAAAAGAAATTGTCGGCTCCAACCAGCCCGTCGGAACCGACCACTAAGAAATCTAGGCAGGCTTCTCCATCGGCTCCACGGACTTCGGAGCCGAGGGCGGAACGGTCTGCCTCGATGCCTCCAGTCTCGACTCCTCTGGTTTCGGAGCCGATGGCTGGGGCTTCGAGAGGCGGGTCACCTTCATCGGCTCCACTGATTTTGGAGCCGATGAGGGTTGCTGGCTCAGACTCTTCCCCTTCAGCGCCGAAGCCCTCCTCGGCACTGAGGGAAATTGCTATGGAATCTCCCTCGGCACCGATACTGGTCGAGTCTATTCGGAGCCGGTCCCCCAGTCCTTCGGAGCCGATGGAGAAGTCGGTTCGGACCCAGTCGGTCTCCTACCGATCTTCCAAGATGTCGGATTCGGACATCGACAGGGTGCTCCTAAGACTGTTTCAGTCTCCTGTATTCCAGAAATTAGTTTCGGCTCCAGCCCATTCGGCTTCGGAGCCGATGGCCCACCCTATAGTTCTGGTTCCTCCTCCAACAGCCTCGGCACCGTTGGAGCCGGTGCTGGTGGAGCCGATGGAGGTTTTCGGGTCGGCTCCGACCCTTACTCCAACCCCGGCTCTCGAGTCGGAGTTCGGTACACGGACCTCCTCGGTCGGCCCCGGGGGGGACTCTTCGGGACCGATGTTTTCGGTTCCGAGCCTTCCTCTCGGTGCGTCGGCTGCGGGGGTACCGTCTACTGTTGTGGCCACGGGGTTGGACCTTCCCAGGACTCTGGGCGGTCCGGCCTTCAGGGCCATGAGGAGTGCTTTGGCCAAATCTTCTTTGGCTACCTCCACGGTCTCACCGACACCTTCCCTACACAAGGAGACTGGGTCTTTGGTAGTCCCCCTGTCGCTAGACAGCGGAGCCCCGGGGCCTGAGGTAACCCCCAGTGGGGGTTCCCCCCCTCCTGGAGGTCCCTCTGAAGCTTCTTCGGAGGAACCCCCAAGGAAGAGACTGTGCAAGAGGAAGCACGTCGACTCCCCCGATGAGTCTCTCACGTCGGACACCGATCTTGATGATGCGGAGGGGTCCCCTAAGTCATCCTCAGATGATGTCTCCTTTGCAGACATCTTGGAAGCCCTCAAACAACGAGGCGGCTGGCATTCCAAACCCCCTTCCGCTGACGAGTCGGTGTTCCTCAAAGCCTTCGGGGCTCAGCCCTCCGCCTCCTGGGTGTCTCCGCCCTTCGACGAGCTCTTAGATTTGATCTGTCGAAGGGCGTGGGAGCATCCAGACTCTGTGGAACCGGTGCCTGCTCGCCCAAATAAATTCTTATCAGCACCCCCATAGAAGGAGTTTCTGACCAAAGGTGTGGCTGCAGATGCCCTGGTGGTGGCATCTGCTTCCCAACAAGATGTAGCAGAGGCTTCGACGTCTGTCCATCCTCCTAATAAGGAGTCTAGGAGCATGGACCGGTACGGGAAGTGCACCCTCAGTTCAGCGGCCTTTACGTTAAGGTCCCTGAACTATTTGACGCACTTTACTAGATTTCAGAAGGATTTGATCAAGGAGCTTTCAGATACCCTCTTGGGTAACCTACCTGAGCAGCTGGCCCAGACGGTTGGCTCTCAGTTGGCTACCCTGTCATCAGTATCAAACTCGTCCATGAGGCTCATTTCGTATGCAGCCGAGGGGGCGAGTAGAGCGGCGGGTACGGGTGTTGCTCTACGGAGGCAAGCCTGGCTCCGCCTGTGTCATTTTGCGGAAGCCTTTAAGTCTTCCTTTGCCGACGCTCCCTTTGATGGGTCCTCTTTGTTTGGACCCAAGGTAAAGGACACATTGACCCACTGTGAGCAAGAAGGTAAGACTTTGACTGCCGTAGGGGCACGGTTTTCCACTCCCTTTCGGTCTTACCCCAAGGCTAAAAGAGGAGGAAAAATGTGGTTCCGTAAATCACAGAAGTCTTATCCCTCGCAGCAGGACGATCCCCCTTCTAGAGGCAGAGGAGGGGGAAATTTTTCTGGAAGACGCCGTCCCAGAGGCCCCCGTAACACTGGAGACTGCGAGTCCTTTCGTGGCTCTTCAGCCTTCCACAATCCCTGAAGGATTGCCCGACTGTGCAGCTCCGGAGCCAGTCGGGGGTCGTTTTTTCGAGGCACCTAAAAGCCTGGGAGGGTATCACTCAGGACCGATGGGTGCTTCGAATCATCGCCGGAGGTTACGCCATCCCCTTTTCACACACCCCTCCGCCATCCAGGAAAATCCCGGACCCGCCACCCAGTCAACGGGAAATCGCAGCCTTCGAAATCTCAAAGCTGCTTCAAAAAGGAGTCATCCAACCGGTCCCCGCAGACCAGATCGGATTAGGGACTTACTCAAGATTCTTTTTGGTGCCAAAAAAGACCAGGGACTTGAGGCCCATTTTGGATCTCAGCAACCTAAATCGTTCAGTCAAAAAGTCCAAGTTCCGAATGGTCACCTTACAATCCATTCTCCCACTGCTGGGGAAAGGTGTTTGGATGTGCTCCATAGATCTCAAGGACGCCTATTATCACATCCTGATAGATCAGGCGTCCAGGAGACATTTGCGCTTCAGCCTAGGAGACAGTCATTTTCAGTTCTGCGCACTGCCCTTTGGTCTCACCACAGCCCCCAGGGTGTTCACCAAATGTTTGGCGGTCGTGACTGCTCATCTGAGGAGTCTAGGATTCCAGGTGTTTCCGTATCTGGACGACTGGCTCCTGACTGCCACCTCCAGGCGTCTACTATTGCAGAACCTACAAGCCACCATATCACTAGGCACTTCCCTTGGAATCACCTTCAATTGGCCAAAATCTGTGTTGCTGCCATCTCAGCACATAAGGTTCATCGGAGTAGAGATAGACTCAAACCAAATGCGGGTCTATCTTCCTACAGAAAGGATACAGACTATACAGGCTCAAGTCCGGGCCTTACTTCTCAAATCCAAAGCCCCAGCCAGGATGGTCCTGCAGTTATTAGGCTCCATGTCGGCCACTGTTCTCCTAGTCCCCTTAGCAAGATTGCATATGAGAATTCTCCAGTGGCTCCTATCGACCCAGTGGTCTTTTCAGGATCTCCCTCTCAATCATCTCATACGGATCACGGAAACCTGCAAACGGGACCTCCGCTGGTGGCTGGTGTCCTCCAATCTGGATCAGGGACGACCCTTTGTTCCACCTCCTCCTACGGCCACATTGACGATGGACGCCTCCCAGACGGGGTGGGGGGGGTCATTACCTGGGCAGGTCAGTCCAAGGCAATTGGCATCCCGACGAGAGTCTCCTCCACATCAACATTCTAGAAATGAGGGCGGTGCTTCTATCTCTACAAGCCCTCCACGATTACCTCCCTCAGGGTGTAATCGCCATTCAGTCCGACAACATGTCAGTAGTCTGGTATCTGAACAAACAGGGAGGGACCAGATCCTACCCCCTTTGCAGAGAGGCCATGAGAGTTTGGGAATGGGCAGTGGCGACCAGACGTTTTCTGGTAGCGAATCATATCCCTGGGAAATCCAATGTGATAGCCGACAGACTAAGCAGAACTATTCTCTCTCCTCACGAGTGGTCTCTGAACGATGCAGTGGCAACTCAGATCTTCAGCAGATGGGGAACTCCTTGTTGCGACCTTTTCGCAACCCCACTGAACGCGAAGTGCAGAAAATTCTTCTCTCTCACTCCAGCTTCGGGGGAGATTCCCAGGGGCGCCCTAGCCCATCCTTGGCCCACCGGCTTGCTTTACGCCTTCCCTCCGGTTCCCCTCCTTCCCAGAGTGATCCAAAAGGCGACTCACTCAGGCAGCAAAATGATTCTAGTTGCCCCTTACTGGCCTCGTCAGGTATGGTATCCCTATCTTCGGAAGTATGCTCTGGACAGTCCATGGTTCCTGGATCAGATCCCGGACCTATTAATTCATCAGTCGGGACAACTCCACCAGTCCCTTCACTCTTTGAAGCTAACAGCTTGGCTCCTCCTCTTCCGACTATAGTCAGAAATCATACCTTAGACCCGGAAGTCTTACGTATATTATTCTCGGCCCACAAGTCTGCCACTAGGAAATTGTATACTAGCAAATGGAAGAGATTTGCTATTTGGGCTCAACTCCGGGGTCTAGATCCCATCACTGTCCCGGTGTCAGAAGTTCTGAAATTTCTAACTTCCCTATTCAATCAAGGTTCTTCAGTCTCTACCATCAAGGTCCAATTGGCGGCTATTTCCAATTTTCATGAATCTATAAACCCACCTTTGATGAGCAACAGATTGTGTAAAACCTTCATAAAAGGTGCTGCGCTTTTACGACCTCCGATTTCTCATCCTGCTCCTCCGTGGGATCTCGATGTGGTATTACGTGCCTTAACCTCCTCCCCCTTCGAACCGGCAGCAACCTGTGATTTGAAATTTCTTTCTTGGAAAACTGCCTTTCTGGTAGCAATTACTTCAGCCAGAAGGGTTTCAGAGCTTCAAGCTCTATCTGTCAAACCACCGTACCTGTTTTTTCACAAAGATAGAGTATCCCTCAGGCCTAACCCATCCTTTGTCCCTAAAGTTTGTTCCAGTTTTTGCCTACAACAGTCATTAGAACTGCCAGTTTTCTTCCCAAAGTACTCAAACAAAGCAGAATACATCTTCCACACATTGGATGTTCACAGACAATTGCGATTTTATTTAGATAGGACCCAACAAACACGGAAAACAGATCAATTGTTTGTGTCCTTTTCGGACAATAAATTGGGCAAAGCCGTCACAAAGGTCACTATTGCCAAGTGGATCAGGGACTGTATTAGTCAGGCTTATTCCTATTCTAATAAAGAGCTTACAACCTCTGTCAAAGCTCACTCTACAAGAGCTATGGCTACTTCAATAGCATTCCATTCTAAGCTTGCCATTAGAGACATTTGTGCTGCGGCTACGTGGTCTTCTCCGCACACTTTCATTTTCCACTACAAATTGGATGTGGCATCTCAGGGGCGAGCTTCATTTGGTTCCACAGTTCTCAGGAGTGTTTTCCAGTAAGCCACCCAGGAATCAGGTGCTAGGGACGCTGTCCCATCAGTACAGAATGTAGGCGAGATAGGATCACATAACATCTTTTAGTTATGTACTTACCATAACTTTAGATGTTTGGGATCCATCTCGCCTACATTCCTAATAACCCCCCCTCCTTCCCCCTGCCTTGGAGATCAGAAGAGACCGGACGGTCCGAGTACCATTGTTTCATCTTGAAACATCTGGCAATGTTATATAAACAGTTATGTGTGTGTGCATGAGTGCGGACAAACAAGATCTGGGGAAGTAGTGGTGGTGCATCCTGGGATATAGAATAGCTCAGCCAATAAGAGGCTTCGCTCTATAGCATAGCGTGCCGAGTCGGAGCCGAGGATCGGCTCTGAACCCATCAGTACAGAATGTAGGCGAGATGGATCCCAAACATCTAAAGTTATGGTAAGTACATAACTAAAAGTTGCATACCTTGGATGTTCACAGACACTTACGCTTTTATCTTCACAGGACAAAAGTTGCTTAGTCCTCCCGAAGCCCATTCAACAAGACCCATAAGCTGCGTTAGCTTTTTCATCAAGAATTCCTATTGATGACATTTGTGCTGCCAGCTACCTTGTCCAAGTCTCATACCTTAGTCAACCGTTATAAGTTAGATATGGTTGCCAGGAACAGAACATCCTTTGGCTCCTCGGTGCTCTGGCATATCCTTCCTTGATGCCACCCAAGAAATCATGTACCTGGGGACTCTGACCATTCAGTGATGCAGAATTAGAAGAACATTATCAGATTTATTAGTTATGTACTTACCATAACTTGATATCTGTGTTGTCCTCTTCTCCCTCTGCTTCACCTTCCTGCCCAGCCATCCCCCTCCAAGAACACCTTGGTTCGAGAAGATCTGGAGTAGCCTTTCTTGGAACCTTCATACCAGGTTGAGCCATTGGTTCCTTTTTCTTCTGTTTTCTATTAGCAGCAGCAAATTCATCTGAGGAGGTTGAACTAGGGGTAGAGGATTGTGGGTAAGGGAGGAGCTCGAGCCTGGAAGCTGAAGTCTGTTGAAGGTGGCTGAGTCGGATCCAAGGATTGGATCCGTGACCCATCAATGAAGCAGAATGAGAAGAGGACAACACAGATACCAAGTTATTGTAAGTACATAACTAATAATTACATCCTCCCTTCAGGTATCCACTTCCTTCATCAGATATTACCATTATGATACAGGCTCTAGCGCACCCCCCTTTGAACCTAAGGCCACAGTAGATCTTAATCCTCACTTGGAAAATAATTTTTCTGGTGGCAGTTACATCAGCCAGAAGGATGTTCGAATTACAATCACTCTCATGCAATCTTCCCTGTCTTTTTTTTTCTCAGAAGGACAGAGTTTCTCTTAGAACTAATATATTCTTTCTTCCAAAGGTGGCATCTGAAGCAAACTTAAATCAGTCCATAAATTTATCAGCATTTTCTCCCAGATACTCTGGTAAATGTAAATATATGTTAGATGTTTTTTGTCAGCTCAGATTCTATTCTTCAAAGTACAAAACAATTCAGAAAATCTCAGTTATTTATTGTCTTTTTGAAACAGAAATTGTGAAAAGCTATCACTTAAGTTACCCTTTCAAGATGGTTGTCCGACTGCACTTTCATTTGTCTATAACAAAAAGAATTTGGCTCTGCAATCCAAGCATAAACTTCATTCCACTAGAGCAATATCCACTTCAGCAGCATTTTCCAGAAGGCTTCCCATTGATAACATTTCTGCTGCAATGACTTGGGTCACTATCCATACTTCTATGTCTCATTATAAACTGGATGTACAACCTAGGTCACGTTCTTCTTTTGGTTCCACCATACTCAGGATCATTCTAATTTGGTACCACCCAGATCGACAGGTTGAGAATCTGTCCTATAGATGAATAGAACGAGAATAGACAACACTGGATGCAAACATTATGAACTTACTCTGATAAAAGTTGAACCTCCTTCCCCTTTCTAAATTGCCAAATATGACTTCTGGATAATTGGGGGGGGGGGTGTCCCTTACCTCCCTGCCTATAAACAGTCCTGTTTTGACTGTTACCATTTTTCTCTCTCTATCACAGTGTTGTATGATATTTGTGTTAGATGTACAAACTTGATCTATCTGAGGTTTTAGGGTAGAGTATAGGGAATTGTATGTAGGTGAGGAGTCGAGTCCTGGAACCAAAAAACTTTGGGGATGGTGCCAAGGTCGGAGCCAGTCAGATTTGACAATCCATGTGTTGAACCAGATGAAAATCTGACAACCTGGATCTATCATTATGGGAAGTACATAACTTTCGTTTTCCTCTTCCCTACAATATTGTACTTAGAAGATTGTATTGTTGAAGATGCTTACTTCTGCCAAGGGGGTCTCTGAACTTCAAGCACTTACAGCAGTTCCACCCTTTTTTCACAAATACAGGATGTCTCTTAATACCAATCCTTCTTTTATGTCCAAGTTGATTGATCCTTTGTATTTTAATTAGTCCATTAAGCTTCCATCATTTTCCATTCTCCGTAGAATCCTAGTGAGAATTTTTCACACCTTGGATGTACATAGCTTAGATATTACTTAGAAAAGACAATGCATACCATGAAACCTGAGCAGATTTTTGTTTCCTTTCATGCCAGAAAATTGGGATGCTATGTTGTCCTATCTCGCCGTAATTTTTGCTGATTGGGTTCAGAGCCGTTCTCGGCTTCGACACGGCCGAATACTAAAGCTCGAAAGCTTCCACTAGCTTGAGGTTAACCCCCTATCCCATGATGCTCTGAGCCAAATCCCCAGATCTCGTTTGCAGCTCAAGCATCGAGGTTGCTTTCTGGCTGGCTCGTTGGCTAAGTAGAATAAATTTATATTTTTTCACTGTTGTTTCCTTGTTTTTCTCTCTCCTTTTACTTTAATAGATATTCTGAGTCTACGTTAGGTCTTCTCCCTATTTTCTACTAGTTTAGAGAGCGCTGTTTAGGTTAGAGGACTCTCGCGGCCCATTTGACTTAGAGGGCCGCTCCCTTCCTTCTTTTCTTCTGTTTAAAAAAAAAAATCTTACCTGTAACAGTTTTCGTTCTACTGTAGTTGTTTCACATTACTTGTCAGTAGTGGTTCCTTTGGATAAAAGAGCATCGACCTTTTGGATTTAAAAAATGTGATAGATGTACCCAGAAAATGTCCATCACGGATGGCCATACTAGCTGTGTCTAATGCCTAGGTAAGGTACATTTACAGGGTTCCTGCACTATCTGTCATGCCTTCAGTAGCAGAGTGCTCCATGAAAAGAAGAGGAAATTGATTGATAGAGGTTTAGTAAAAGGGGCTTTTCAGGAGTCTTTAGAACAAGGACAGAGCTCCAAATCTTCCTCCTCTAAGACACACACTACCAAAATACTGGCTTCTTCGGCTTCATTGACTGAACCACCTAAAAGGATTGTGACATCGGAACCAAAGGCTCTCGGTTCCGACACAAATGTTACTTCTGCGGCTCCAACAGTGTACTTGGAGTGGGCGGAAGCATCTAGTAGGAGACACTCCCCGGAACTGGAACTTGTCTCGCCTATCTTGAGATCGCCCATTTTGGATCGGGGCAGATCTCCTTCCTTATCCACATGTTCCTCCAGGAGCTTATCTGATGACGTGGAGCGGGTGGTAAAGACATTACTTAAAACACCAGCCCTGGCAAAAATGTTGTCGTCTCCGGACCCGAAGTTCCCGGTGCTGTCCATACCTACATGCCCCGTTGTGATTCCACCTCTGACCACATTAGCGTCTTCGGAGCCCGAGAGCTCAGATCCAATAGTTGTGGAACCGTCGGCATTTAGAGCCCTGTTGGAATCTTCTGTGCCAACTGCTCCAACTTCCTTGGCTCCGTCGGAAGTTGAGGGGTCTGGGAGCCGATGCTCGCCAGTCGGGTCTTGGGGGGAGTCGGCGTGGGCTGTCTGACACGACTCTTCCTCTTGGTGCCTCGGCTAGGTTGAGTTCGGCTCCCACGTCAGCTTCGGAGCTGTCTGCCTTGCCTCGGAGTCAGCTTTCTGTTGTTTCGGGACCAAGGGCCACTTTAGTGCGGGGTTGGAAGGCTTTCGAGCTGATGGCGAAGGCGCTGTCATTTCAGACTGCCCCGCCGTCGGATCTGGTCTCCCATCCCTCCAAGGAGGTCCCTCTGAAGAGACTGTGGAAGAGGAATTACATAGATTCCCCTGAGTCTGTCACCTCTGATAACGACTTGGATGAGTCTGAAGGGTCCCCAATGTCCCCTTCTAAGGATGTATCCTTTGCTGATATCCTGGAAATCCTGAAAGAGAGAGTTGGCTGGCGGCCCATCAACCCTTCGGATGACAAATCGGTATACCTGGAGGCTTTTCGGTCTCGACCTTCCACCTCCTGGGTGACTCCCCCTTATGACAAACTGCTAGGGGTCATATCCCGTAAGGCCTGGACATCGCCTGATACAGTGGAGCCTGTTCTGAGGAGGCCCAATAAGTTTATTACCGTTCCCTCGGATAAAGAATTTTTGACAAAGGGTGTCCCTGTAGATGCCATGGTGCTGGCAGCAGCCACCAAGAAGGAAATCTCGGAGACCTCTTCATCTGTTCATCCTCCTAACAGAGAGACTAGGATTATGGACAGATATGGAAAGCATACCTTTTCTTCGACGGCCTTTACCCTACAGTCACTGAACTACCTTACCCATTTTACGAGACTTCAAAGGGATCTCCTACAGGAGCTAGGAGATTCCCTTCAGAGTACAGCAGCTTCGGGGTCTGCAAATAAAGTGTCTTCGCAGCTCTCCACCCTCACTTCCATTGCAAACACCTCCATGAGACAGATTTCTTATGCAGCAGATGGAGAAAGAAGGGTTGCAGCAGTAGGAATTTCCCTCAGGAGACATTCCTGGATGCGGCTTTGCATGTTTGCCAAACCCTTTAGGTCTTCCTTCACCAACGCCCCCTTTGATGTTTCATCCCATTTTGGAACAAAGGTGAAAGATGCTTTAACCATGTGCGAGCAGGATGGGAAAACCTTATCTGCCATGGGAGTTCGTTTTTCTGCCCCGTCTAGACCTTATATGTGGTTCCACAAGTCCCAAAAAGGTTTTTCTGACACAAGTGGTGACTCTTTCCCCAGGGGCAGAGGGGGAAATTATAATGGAAGACACCGACCGCAAGGCAAAGGGGGGTCTGCAAAACCAGGGAGACAGATATGTTCTCTGACAAGCCCTTCTAGCGCTACTGAGAGGAGCCCCATCTGATTTTCTCTGGAGGCAGTTGGGGGTCGCTTGTCACTGTACCCAGACGCCTGGCAAAAAATTTCCCAAGACAAATAAGTACAAACAATAATATCCAGAGGTTACTACATACCCTTTTCTTCCTCCCCACCAAAAAATCGGTCCTTACCAGATGTCCCATCTGGCCAGAAAGACTAGGCAACACAAGAGGTAATCTTGTTGATAGAAAGAGTCATCCAAGAGGTCCCCGCAGACTAGATAGGATCCGGGACTTACTCAAGATTCTTTTTAGTTCCAAAAAAGACAGGGGACTGGAGATCCATTCTAGATCTCAGCAAACTAAACAAATCAGTGAAAAGGCAAAGTTTCAGATGGTAACTCTGCAGTCAATCAATTGGATGTCCTCAATAGATCTCCAGGATGCGTACTACCATATAAAGACAGGCAGTCCAGGAGACACGGTTTCGGCTGGGAGCCAGTCATTACCAATTTCAAACCCTGCCCTTTGGTCTTACTACAGCCCCCAGAGTGTTCACCAAATGCATGGCAGTGGTGACGGCTCACTTGAGACATCAGGGATTCTGGGTTTTTCCATATCTAGACGACTGGCTCCTCACTGCCACCACCAGGCATCTATTACTTCAAACGAGGGGCAAAACACTGTCACTTTGCGCCAGACTAGGCATCACAGTAAACAAAAAAAAAAAATCTGCCTTGTCATCGTCTCAATGTATTACTTTCTTAGGCACAGATCTGGATTCAAAAACCATGACAGCAAGATTTACCCCAGACATAATGCAGTCCCTTCACTGGCAAATCAGGATTTTGATGGCAAAGAGAAGAGTTCAAGCCAGATTTGTTACAAGTTTTGAGTACTATGGCAGCAGCTATCCTCATAGTCCCGGTAGCATGTCTACACATGAGAGTTCTACAATGGTTGCTCTTTGCCCAGTGCTCAATGCAGGATCTTCCTCTGTCACACCAGATTATCATCATGGAGGCATGCAAAAAAGATGATCTTTGGTGGCTGCAGACAAAGCAATTGTATCAGGGCTGTCCCTTTGTTTTTCCTCAACCAAACGCAGTACTGACCACGGACGTTTCCCAGATCAGGTGGGGGGGCATTATGTGGGAATGACAGTCCAAGAACTATGGCAAGATCATGGAAGCCACTTGCACATAAACATTCTGGAGATGAGAGCAGTGCTTTATGCATTGCAAGCATTTCATGACTTTCTTCCCATGGGAATGGTTGCAAGTCAGACAGAGAACATGTCAGTAGTGTGGTATATAAACAAACATGGAGGAACCAAATCTTACCCACTATGTCGGGAGGCACAATGAGCTTGGCAATGGGCGATCGCTTCTCAATGTTTTCTGATAGCAATGCACATCCCGGAAAAATCCAGTGTGATAGCAGACAAGCTCATCAGAATGATTCTGATACCTCACGAGTGGTCCCTGAAACCAGAGATTGCGGACGTCATCTTCCAGAAATGGGGCCAGCCTTGCTGCGACCTGTTCACCACGTCCATGAATACCAAATGCAGTAACTACTTTGCCCTCATTCCCCCTCCGGGGATGTCAACAAAGGATGCACTGGTTCGCGATTGGCCCCCGGGATTACTCTGCCTTTCCTCTAACCCCAAAGTTATTCTGAAAGCCAGACTGCTGAAAAGAACTATGATCCTCATTGCTTCTTACCGGCCTCGTCAAGTTTGGTTCCCCTTTCTCTGGACCCATCTGCTGGAGGAACCTTGGATTCTGGATCCAATTCCGGACTTCCTGACCCATTCTTTAGGGGAGTTCCATCCATGTGTCCAAACCCTCACATTGACAGTATGGCTGCTCCAATTCCATGCATAGCCAGGTGTTACCCCTTTCCCCCTGCAGTGAGTCATGGAAAACTCTCTTTTTAGTAAGCATAACCTTTGCCAGAAGGGTATCAGAGTTACAAGGTCTCTCTACTCATCCTCCGTATATCATTTTTTTACAAGGATAGGGTCTCCTTGAGAACTAATCCCTCATTCCTTCCCAAAGTCTGTTCAGAGAATAATTTGAATCTCCCCATCGAATTGCCAGCCTTTTTTCCGAACTATAGCGACAAGGCAGAATATAAGTTGTACCAGCTGGATGTTCATAGACAATTATGATTTTACCTGCACAGGGCAAAAGATTTCAGGAAATCTGACCAGCTTTTTGTGTCCTTTTTGGACAAAAAGAAAGGATTGTCAGTTTCCAAAGTAACCTTATTTAAGTGGCTTACTGATTGCATTTATTTCTGCTACAATAAGCAGGGTAAGCATCTACCAGGAAAAGTAAGTGGACATTCAGCTAGGGCAGTCTCAACATCCTCTACCTTTCAAGCTAGACTTCCTGTTGATGCTATCTGTGCAGCTGCAAATTGGGTGGGACCTCATATCTTTATCACTCATTACAAAGTAGATGTGGCCTCCCGGAACATGTCCTCCTTTGGATCCACTGTATTAAAGAGTCTTTTTTACTGAGCCACCCTAGGATAAAAGTGCTAGAGACGCTAACCCAACCAGCAAGAATTATGGCGAGATAGGACAACATAACATTAAGAAGTTATGTACTCGCCATAAAGTTCTATGTTTGTTGTCCATATCACCTATATTCTTGCGTCCCACCCTCCTTCTCCCATTCCTGGAGGAACTAGTGGATAACTATATACTATGCACATAGTTTTTTGATGGTTTGGAGCCTCTGTTCCTGTCCTTATAAGGTAGGTGTGTGTGTATGTGTGTGTATGTGTATATATATATATATATATATATATATATATATATATATATATATATATATATATATATATATATATACACACACACACACACACATATACATATACATATATATATATATATATTTTTTTTTCTGTATATATGTTTTTGTATATATATCTACAAACATTTCTGTGATTGCCTTTCGCTTGCAAACAAGATCTGGGGATTTGGCCCAGACCATCATGGGATAGGGGGTGAGCCTCGAGCCATTGGAAGCTCTCGAGCTTTAGTATTCGGCTGAGCCAAGAATATAGGCGAGGTGGACAACAAACATAGAACGTTATGGGGAGTACATAACTTCTTATTTGGCAGTACCTAGGCAAATCATCTTTATTTCTAAGGCCATTTGTTTTTGCTATTCTCTTCATGTCAAGCAACTTTCTTCTTCTGTTCTTGCTCATTCTACCAGGGCAGTGGCCTGTTGTGGTGCTTTTTTCAAGGGTCTAGATTATAGCTCCATCTTTGAAGCCGTTAGTTGGTCTTCTGTCCACACTTTCACCAAACATTACAAGTTGGATATCATTTCTACTGCATGGGTGGGTTTTGCCGAGGCCATCCTTCATGGGATGTTGGAGGGCTTTTCTGTTGCTTCCTCCTCCCATACTTTACATTAGCTTTTGTACTCTCCCAAGAGTAAAGAATACTGCAACAATGATACAGAAGGATATAGTACAGTTTTGTAAGAGCTTAGCATAACAGTAGATGCCCTTCTTCTCACTGTTGTAGTATTCTCTCTCTCCCTGATTACTAGGACATCTATTGTTATGGTAAGATCTTAAACAACTGTACTTTCTAGGGAAAAAATGGATAAGAAAAGTGGCTCTGGAGTGTTCTGTTGTAGAGTCAGAACCATTCACCAGATCAAACTGCAACAGATCCAACCCAAATTATATAGTGTAACATAGGTCTACAAAATACTAATGTATAACACAGGTAAGATGCCCAATGCATAACAAACTTAGTTTTTGTGAAAAACAATCAGAATGACTTGCATAGCAAGAAACAAACCGTTTTGTCCAGAAATGCCCGATTCAAAAATTGTTTTTAGAGTGGAATGAGCAGGCATTGCTGATATCACAACTAAGCAGCCTAATCGATCCATTGATTAAATTTAGTTAAATGCAAAAAATAATACCAACAAGGTTCAAGTGCCACATGGGCTATCTTCAGTGAGATTTCCAATGCTCCCTGAGCACATTTTTCAAAGTATCTACTAATACTAAAATAATACATTTTAATGTCACAAAAGGGTGGTATGTCTTGGCATCTGAAGGTTATAAAATCTTTACCATTTCTATGATAAATGCACATTTAATCTGTGTGTTAATTTGACATAAATTACTGTATTCTGTATTTCTCCAGTTCATCCCACGCTACCCATCTGAAGCAGGGAACCACAAAGAAGCAGAACAAAATAGATTAAATGCAGCTATGGATGAGTCAGGTCTTGACTAAGCTTGCTGGCATGTGTGTGTGTGTGTGTGTGTGTGTGTGTGTGTGTGTGTGTGTGTGTGTGTGTGTGTGTGTGTGTGTGTGTGTGTGTGAGTGTGTCTGTGTGGTGGGGGTGGGCAGGAAACACTGACATCCCTTTATTGTGCCTTTTGTAATTTTGTGTCTGTTTCCAGTGGTTGAGCATGCTACAGTATGGTGTGACCACCAAGAAAACTATGCTGCAGAAAATAATCAAGTAATATGCTAGGGAGGTAAGATAATACTATTTGCAATATTAAGTGCTCAAAGCAAGTAGGAAATACTTGGTATTGTATAAGTGTTAAACCTAATGCTGTTTCTTTGACTTGGTAGGACTGCATCAACAAATAAATTCTTGAGGCTTGACTCCTTTTATAACCTCAGTAACACATATGCATCAGTATTGCTGAGGCAACATAAACCTGTGGTGGGTCTTACAATAGTATTTTATTGATTTACAGACAAGACAGATGTCAAAGCAATGACACTAAACAAGATACTCAGGGTTTTCTCCATGTGCAGTGTTTCTGTTGTATGAGAGAGCACTTGCCTTCTTGGATGACTTGCCATGGAGTGTCCTACAGTGCAGAGAGGACACTTGGAATGGGCAGACTGACCAAGGGCAATAGAATTCATAAGAAGAAATGATATGGCTGTCTTGCTGGAGTAAAACATAAGTAGAATCTCAGCAAAATAAGTCTGGATGAAGTATCATGCATTGCAGTGATTATTCGTTTAAATATCTAAAAAAGGAAAAGCTATTTTAATTTGGTATTACTTTGATATATCTTTTGTAATTTGTACTGTTTGGTAGTTGTGTGTGTGTATATATATGTGTGTGTATATATATATATATATATATATATATATATATATATATATATATAGGTTCATAGGTTGGTAATAGGCTATTGGCCCTAGGGCCAATACAAGCCTAGCCATATCCCTGGACCCCTGTTTAGCAGGACGACTGGCGTGATCCCTGGGGTGAATTTCCTGTCTCCCATCCAATCATCAAGGTTCCTTTTGAAGAGGGCCAAAGAGGTGCTCTGCTTGACATATATGGGCAGTCTATTCCAGAGTCTGGGGAGTCTCTGGGTCAGGAACCTATTCCTCCAGCATGTTTTGTTTATTGGGATGACAAGATTTAGATCCCTGGAGCGTGTGGCTCTGAGGGATTGGGATTTCTGCAAGTGTAGCATGTCCAACAGCTCTGGGTTTGACATGGCCTTGTATGTTAAGCAGAGATCGCCTCGGAGTAGATGATATGCAACAGAGTATAGCTGGAGTTTTTTAAGGTGGTCAGCATAGGGCATCTGCTTGAGGCCTGTGATTCTTTTAGTGAGGTATTTCTGCGGCCTTTCCAGTTGTTGCAGATGTCTTGAGAGGTACATACCAAATGTGGCGTTGTATTCTATAATGGGTCTAATGAGGGATGAGTACAGTGGGACAATGACCTCCTTTTTTCTGGATGAAAAGCCCTTAGTGATGAGGTGTGCTACATAGAAGGATTTCCTGACTGTTGTGGCGATGTGGTTATTGAAGGTGAGACCACTGTCCACCTGTGTCCCTAAGTCTCTTATCACACTTTCGGTGTTTAGTGTGCTGCCACCTATGTGATAATTCACGGGTACATGTTTTTTCCCAAAGGGGATAACTATACATTTCTTGGCATTGAGCTTGAGCCCATGGCTCTGGCACCAAGCATCTGTTTCTGTAAGACCCTTTTGTAGAGTATCCACATAATTTGGGGATTCAGTAATGGCTCCCAGTTTGCAGTCATCTGCGAACTTTGTTAGCCGGAGTCCCTTAATGTTGGCCTGTACTTCAGAGAAGTAGATGCCAAACAAGAGAGGTCCCAGGACTGAACCCTGAGGTACTCCACTTGTCACCTGTCTGGAGCTGGATTTGGAGTCAGCTACTTTTACAGTGTGGGTGCTGTCAGTAAGCCAGTTGGCAACCCATCGAGTGACGTAGGGATTAATGCCCAGCTTAGTAAGTTTATCTATGATTCCAGAGAGGGGTATGGTGTCAAAGGCCTTGGCGAGGTCCATATAGGCTGTGTGGACTGCCTTACCCTGGTCCACGGCTCTGGAGAATGATTTGAAGAAGTCATTAAGGTTCAGGAGACAAGATCGGCCCTTCACGAACCCAAACTGGGTGGGGTCCAGTGTTTTAAGGTTGCGAATGTCTTTGTTTATAAGTTCCATGATAATACGTTCCATGGCCTTGCAGATCAGGCTTGTCAGACTGATGGGGCGGTAGTTCCCGGGATCCGAGGTGGATCTCCCCTTGTGGAGTGGAATAACTATAGCTGTGCGCCACTCAGTGGACACTAAGCCTGAGGTGAGGGTATGATTAAACATGACACTTAGGTGAGGTGATAGTTCATTTTGTAGTTCATGTAGTACACAGCCTGGGATGTCATCTGGTCCCATGGATGCTGTATTCTTAGCTTTGGAGAGTGCATTTTTTACCTGTGTGGCTGTTATTACCGGAATTTGGCAATCTTCCAGTATTGAGATGGACCATTTAGGGGGTGAGAGGGGGGTGAAATTGGCACTGAATCGATCTGCCAGGATATTGGCAATATCCTTGGGATCAGTATATTTAATGTCATTCTGCTGTAGCTCAGAGCAGATCTGAGCATTGCCATTTAGATTCTTCACATAGTTATAGAAAGCCTTGTGGTTGTCTTTGGAATCTTTGGCAATTTTATTTTCGTAACTAGCTTTGGAGGATTTTATGAGGGATCTCAGCTTCTTACTGAGGCTGGTAAGGGAGTTTTTTGCATCCTGGGATTTTCCTCTTTTCTGCAACAGTTTTTTTCCTTTTGTTGTAAAGTTTGTTTATGGCAGGGGACCACCAGATTGGCTTCCTTTTTTTTGGAGGAGAGCATCTTGGTTCTATTTAAGATGGCATGATTCATGCATGAGTGGATGTGCTCGTACAGTGCCTTAGTGTAGGACTCAGCAGTGAAACATTCAGTTTCCGTCTGCATGGTTGTCATGAAGTTTGTAATTTCTGACTTGAGTAGCATGAAGTTGGCCTTGGAGAAGTTTTTTTATGGAGATTTTCTTACTGGGGAGGGTGGCGGTGGGATGTGGATGTTAAGGGTGATTAGCTTATGGTCTGACCTGACCAACGAGGGGGTGACCATAGGTGTGGAGCATCGATTTCCCATGTTGGTAATGACCAGGTCTAGGATATTGGAGCCCCTGTTGGGACTATGGATTAGTTGATCCAGGGCATTGGAATTTATGAATTCCAAGAACCCTTGGGCAAAGGTGTTGGTGCTCGAGTAGTTTTCCGAGTTAATGGCAGGGTAGTTGAAATCACCTAGTATTAGGGTGTTTAATTGTATATTAATATTTTCCAGTATGTTTAGAAAGGTGTAGTGAGAATCTTGGGGCATGGTGGGGGATCTGTAGCAAGCTACAATTTGGATTGCAGTCTTACCTAATGTTAGTTGCACCTGGAGAATTGCAGACATATTGTGTTGGGCAACTAACCTGGTAGTGTGAATATCCTTGGTGAATATGGACACTCCACCTTTAGTGTTTCGATCCTGGTTTGGTAGCCGGAAAGTGTGGTAATTGTTGTAGCATGGTATTGCAGGGGTGCTCTCTGGAGCCTTGAACCAGGTCTCAATTACTGCACAGATATCGATGTTCTCCATTTTTAGGAGTGCCTCAAGAGAGTGCATTTTGAGGTTTAGACTTCTTGCGTTGAGTAGCATTACCTTCAGATTTTGCATGCTTCTACCTGTTACGGTAGTGGTTTTGTCCTTTGTACTTTGCCTAAAAAAAGGCACTACAGGGGTGGCAAGAGCCTTAGCCAGTAACCTGAATCCCAGGGGCGACAGGTGCAGACCATCTCTGGCAAAGCATCGTGGTCTGTCAATCATGTTGTCCCAGGCAGACAGATACTGGATCCCCTTTGAGTGACACCAGAAGCTTAGCCAATTGTTGAAGTCAATCATTTTGTCCTTATATTGCGGTATCATTCTGGGCAAAGGCAGGATGCTACTCAGTGCTAGGGTCATACCTGCCTGGGCCACATGATCCGGATGCTCTTCCATGTCTCTTTTCATGTAGTCCAGGGAGGTACGTCTCAGGTCATTTACTCCAACATGGACATTGTGGAATGATTTGAGTGCATGAGTTATGTGGCGGATCCTGGCACCCAACAGGCAGCTCACTGTAATTTTCTCCTTGTTCAGCCTGGTGAGTGGGACATCAGTGTGCCTGACTATAGAGTCACCTATGACTAAAGTGTTAGGTACGTTGTCTTGCCTTAGGGGCTGTTGCTGGGTGGCACACTGGTGTTGTGAGCTATGTGACACTTTGGTTGTGATTGGTGTTTGTTTGCGTTTCAGCTTCAGAGGTCCTTGTTGCTTGGGCAAGTTACAGTTAAGGGCCTCCGCATATGTGGATTTAGTGTTGCTATGTGTGGGTGTTGGTGGTGTGAGTTTACAAGGGCTATGTGTTGCTTGAGGTGTAGTGTGGGTATTAACCTTCTCCTCTTGACTGTCTTGCACAATCTTGGGTGGAGAGAGCGTTGCTATGTAAGTGCATCTCTCACAGGTTGTATTGTTGGGTGGTAGGAGGAGAGGGTTGTCTTGTGTACATGAGGCAATTGCTGCATTGCTCCAGTATGCCCAGATTCACCAGGTGGACAGGAGAAATAAACGGAAGCTGACCCTTGGACATACCTGGTTTGGTGCTTTTTTATAAAGTACAGTAGCTGTTTTACCTTACCTTAACAAGGTACTTTGCAATTACAGGCTTAGTGCCTGTGATTAATTTCTCCTTATTAATGAGAGTTGAGTGTTTTTATCAGTTTAAGACTTCCTAGTGCTTTCCAGCAGGTATTAGAGCAAGTGCTAGTCACGGGGATGCTTAAAGGTAAGATGAAAAAAAAATGGTTTATCCTAAACACTGCAGTGTGCACTAGAGAAGTTAGATGTGAAAGTATGTAACTTATGATCTGAAGTAGGAGATTCATTTGTCAGCAACTTGTGGGTATGGATCCGATATCGGATCCGAACCGGCATGGTTTATCCAGCTATGGATCCGAGCTCCTAGCTCCTCCCCTCACCCATAATGCCCTGCTCTCCCTACATGACCTCAGATCTAGTTTGCCGCGTTCATGGTGACAGCTGGATTTTGAGCTCCTCTCAGCTAAGTGCTTTTTTGGTGTTTTAAGAAGGGTTTTTCTGTCAAAAAATTCATAATTTGTGTGAAAGTTTTAGGTTTTCCCTCTTTTAATCTAATTTTTTGATAACTTGGTTATTTTTGTAGTACCCTCCCCTCACTGGTACGTAGCTTGTGTGCGTGTGTATTGTTTGGGGCCTTCTGTGTGAGTGCTTAGTTTAATTACTTTGCTTTACTTTTTTTTTTTTTTTTTTAAAAAGTAAGTTAGTGAATATGTCTGAGGCCCCAAAGGCAATCTTTTCAAAATGCTCCGAGTGTGGCCATAAGCTATCCCCTGCTGATGGCCACACTCGGTGCGTTCGATGCCTTGGGGTTGAACACCTCACTTCTGGGTGTTCAATCTGTGCAGGGTTCAACCCCAGGGCATTGAAGGAGCGGAGGTCGAAGCTGGTCTTGGCGGGACTCTTGCCCCCGGACTCGGCCGCCCCGTTGGTAGTTACTGCTCCGGCGGTTCCTGCCTTGCCTGCTCCCCCTCCTCCTCCCGGGATTCAAACTCCCTCTATGGGTTCGGAGGAGAGGGAAGCCAGGAAGAAGGACCGGAGAGAGAAGCACCACAAGCGGCGGGCCGAGACCCGCCGGCTAAGCGGGCTTCTCCTCCGGCCTCTCTGGCTGCTGGCTCTCCTCCTCCTCGGCTCCAGTCCCCTTGTTTTTCGCTGGGGCCTGAGGATGAGGAGACCCGACCTCCTTCGAGGCTATCGAGGCGGCACTCAAGGCCTACCTCGGTAGCCTCGTCGAGGTCTACCTACAGCCTCTCCGACGCTGATCTGGACGGGATGATGCGAAGGTTCATCCAGGCCCAGATGCAGATGGGAGTGCTCCTGCCCCCCCCCCCCTCTGGGGGGGAGCTCGACCCCATTTTTCAAGCCCATAGCTCCTTCTCCGACCCGCTACCCGGGTTCGGAGCGCTCGGAGCCGGGCAGCCTTGGAGTCGGGGGTGGGTTGGCGCCGACAGTACTGGGTACTTCGGATCCGACCCTGCCCTCGAGTTTGTCGGATCCGAGCTCTTGGAGCCTTGGCCCGAGCTTCGGATCCGAGGGAGTCAGTATGCCTTCGACGCCGTCCCTGTCAGAGTGCACTGTTCCCTCGGATCCAAGGGGCTCAGCGCCGGCTCCGATCCACTCATCGGTTCTGAGGGGGAGCTGACTTTCAGATCCTATAGTCGAGGCTGGCTCCCCCTCGGCTTTTGATGTAGTGGAGAGGGCTCTGTTGAGGGCATCAGGACCCCTGGTCCTTGCTTCGGCTCCGTCCCGCACTCCATCTGCTCTGGGCCAGGCTTCCGTCACCCGGCCACTGGGACAGCCTGCTTCACTGCCCCAAGCAGTTCCCTTGGATCTGGACATCGCTGGCGAGGGTTCCTCGGACAGCCCCCCCGAGGAAGCACCTCTCAAGCATACGTGTAAGAGGAGGCACATAGACTCCCCCGAGTCTTTAACTGAAGACACTGACTTGGAGGAAGGGGAAGGCTCCCCAAGATCACCCCCTGAGGATGTCTCCTTTGGAGACATCATGGAAATGTTACAGATAAGAGGTGGGTGGTCTGCCCCAAAGTCTTCCTCGGACGAGTCCGTGTTCTTGGAGGCATTTGAAGCGGGCCCGTCTACCTCTTGGGTGTCCCCTCCTGCCGACCCCCTGGTGGACCTTATTACCACCAGGGCGTGGAAGGAACCGGAAACCTTGGAGCCAATCCCCAAGAGGCTGGACAGGATCCTTAGCCCCCCTGCTGACCGTGCCCACTGGAGCAAGGGACCCTCGGTAGATGCCATGTTGTCGGCAACAGCCACTAAGAGGGAACTCGCTCAGGAGAGTCCCTCAGTCCATCCCCCGAGCAAGGAGTCTCGGATGATGGACCGTTTGGGGAAGCGAATGTTTAGTTCAGCGACCTTCTCAGTGAGGGCGCTCAACTATTTGGCACATGTCATTAAAATGCAGCGCGATCTTATCAAGGAATACGCTGCATCCCCCCCAGAGTCCATGTCAGAGGAGGACAAACTTTTGCACTCCACCCGTATGGCCACTATTCGTTCCGTGACCAACACCTCTATGCGGTTACTTTCCCATGCTACCGAGGGAGCCGCTAGAGCTGCAGGAGTGGGCCTAGTCACAAGACGCCAGGCCTGGCTCCGCCACTGCGATTTCACAGAACCCTTCAAGGCGTCATTCGCGAACGCCCCCTTTGACGGTTCTGCCCTTTTTGGCAAGACGGTTCACGACACCTTGGTTCAGAGCGAGAAGGACGGGAAGACGCTGTCTGCCGTCGGAGTCCGCTTCTCTGTGCCCCAGAGGTCCTACTCTAGGAACCAAAAGGGCCAGAAGAAGATGTGGTTCTGGAAGTCGCAGCAATCCCAACCTGCTCCGGACAACCAGTCCTTCTGCGGCAGAGGAGGACAGGGAGGACGCCGCCCCAGGGGCAGAGGGGCTCCCAGGAACTTTGGGTCCAGAGAACCTTTCTCTGAACGGCCCACGCAGCAACCCTGAGGGGTTGCCCGACTGCTCCACTCTGGAGGCAGTCAGGGGACGTTTTTCGGAGCACCTAGCGGCATGGGAGTCCATTACATCGGACCGCTGGGTACTCCAGATCATATCCAGAGGTTACAAAATCCCCTTTCTTCATGTCCCAAGATTCAAAATCCTCTCCGATGTTCCACCCGATCAAAGGGAGGCCGCTTCAGCAGAAATTGGCCATCTGCTGAGAAAAAGAGCCATCCAGCCCATCCCCCCAGACCAGATCGGATCAGGGTTCTACTCCAGGTTCTTTTTAGTGCCAAAAAAAGACGGAGGACCTAAGACCCATTCTAGACCTGTCCCTGTTGAACCTGGCAGTTCCCAAGGAGAAGTTCCGGATGGTCAGTCTACAATCCATCCTCCCCCTTGTAGGGGACAATCACTGGATGTGCTCTGTAGACCTCAAGGATGCGTACTACCACATTCTAATGGACAGACGATCCAGGAGGTTTCTTCGCTTCCGGCTGGGAGCCAGTCACTACCAGTTCAGGGTCCTTCCCTTTGGTCTCACCACAGCCCCCAGGGTGTTCACCAAAGAATTAGCAGTGGTTGCGGCCCACCTGAGGCTTCAGGGGGTGCAGGTCTTTCCGTACCTGGACGACTGGCTTCTCACCGTCCCAACAAGGCATCTACTATCCTTGGCAAGAGACTCTTTTCTTCGTCTAGCTCCCCGGCTAGGCATCACGGTAAACATAGAAAAGTCCAACCTGGTCCCTACTCAGATAATAGAATTTATAGGGGCCAGGTTAGACACGAGAAATTTAAGAGCCTTTCTCACAACCGACAGAGTTCGGAATCTGCGACTCCAGGTGCGGGCCATCCTTCACTCCAGCTCAGCTCCTGCGGAATTGATCCTGAGGGCACTAGGGTCTATGGCGGCAGCGATTACTCTTCTTCTGCTTGCCCGCTTGAACATGTGGGTGCATCAGTGGACACTTCAGGTGCAATGGTCATTTCTCTCTCCCCCTACATCACCCCATTGCAATCAGCAAGGCTTGCAAGCGGTCTCTCTTGTGGTGGCTCCAATGTTCTTCGTGTTTCACTGTTGCAGTCATAACTGTAGGGTGTTCCTGCCGGCAGGCAGCCCGAGGTCGGCCAGAATTCCAAAGTCTGGGTCCGGCGTCGGCTGTACCAGCAAGTACCCTGATGTCAGAACGCAGAGGTATAAAGCTGACAGCCGACGCCATCTTCTCCAGTCTTTCTTGCCGTGCGGTGGAAAGCAGCTCGCAAGTCGTTAGTTGGCACATTCAGGACAACGTGCTTTGATTGTCGTCGGTCTGAAGTTTTCTACTTTTCTTCTCAAGCTAAGTACCCCGTTGGGGAAACATTTTTCTTGCTCCTCCGATGTCAGAAAAAGTTAATAATTGTATATCGTGTGGAAAACAAATACCTCATAAAGATTTCCACTCTTACTGTCTACCTTGCTTAGGCCCTGACCACGACGTTTCTTGCTGTCGGTTCTGTGCCAGGTTTAATTCTCGCACTATCAAGCGTAGGTACGATTGGGCCTTGAATTATTTCGGTAGACTATTCAATTATAGGATGTCGTCGGATACTTTACCGACAACCGGAATTCAAAAGAAACGCAAGGACAAGGATAGGCCTCCGAGGTCCAAACAAGATACTTTGCAGCCGGAGCCAGCTTCGGGTTCGGCGGTCGTCAGTGAGGCGCTTTTGCAGCCCCTGTCGTCCGCCACTTCGGAACCGATGGCCGACACGGACTCCCATGGGGAGCCTTCTAGGCCTAGTATTTTATCTGCTGCAGGACCTTCGGACGTCACTCCTTCAGATGGGTCCGGAACCGCTGTGCAGGTACCGGCTTCTGAGGGGGTTTTCAGGCCTTATCATATCACTATTTCTACAAAGACAAAGTCAAAGACTCCTGTTAAACCAAGGGTTTCTTCTCAAGCTTCCTCTGATACAGCTCCCAAGTCCCAGAAGCAATTACTACGGATGGCTGAGGATTTACTTACAATGATTAGGGGTTCTCACCCACCTCCAGAAAAAAGGCCTAGACAGGATATTCCTTATGATTCATCTGATCAGGCTTCTGTGTCTTCTGTCTCTTCCTCTGACCAGGATTATTCTTTTCCTCCTTATGAGGATTCTGATGCCGAGGACTCTATTCCCTCTGCTTCTCCCCCTGAAGATTTCTTTTTTGGGGAAACCTTACATGAGATATGAGAGCATTTTCATTGGGAAGTTCAGGATTATTCTGCTTCCAAGAAGAGACTTAGGGAATTTCTCCTTCTCCCTCAACACAGACCTTTGGCTATTCCTCCTGTACTTGATATTGTGGATGATGCTTTTTCTGAAGCTAACCTGAATCCTGATTCCTTGCCGCCTGCTCCTTCTAAGCCTGATAGATTTTACAGAGTCCCTGACTCCCATCAATTCTTATTTAAGAACCCTTCTGCTGATCCTGAAACCATTTCTCAGGGTTCTAGGGCTGCTAAGGCCGCTTCATCTAAAAATCCTATTCCCTCTTAAAAGGATTCTCGTGCCTTGGACAGGTGGGGCAAAAAGGTTTATACTTCTGCTACTCTTTCTATTAGAGCTTTAAATTGCCAGTTTCACATGTTCAAGTATCAGCAATTTCTTTTGTCTGTTTTAAATCAAAGGCTCTCTACCTTTCCTGCATGTGCAGAGGACAAGGAATTACAGGATGTATTGCATGCAACTGAACAAGTTAGCAAACATAGTTTACATTGTGGTTTTGATGCCTTGGAAGCTTCTTGCAGGGCCACAGCCTCTGGTACTGTTATCAGGAAACATGCTTGGCTTCATGAGCAGAATTTACCTGAGCAGGTTAAGACTAAACTGTTAGATGCCCCTGTTCAGCATGATGTTTTATTTGGATCCAAGGCTGAGGAGGTTATTAAAAAGATGGAAGAAAAAGCAAAATCTATGCAGACTGTTAAAGATTTCTTACAAGTTCAGCCTCCTAGATTTTCTAGAAATTGGCCCTCCAAAAATTGGTCCTTTCCCACGTCTGACAGGCCTCAAAGGGGAGGATATAGACGCTCCAGAGGTCGGGCGTAGGCTCAGGCCTCTTACAGGTCCAGACAATGGACTGCTTCTTCACCTAGAAGGGGAGAAGACAGACCTCAATCACAAAAGAAGCAGACCCAATGACTCTCTCCGTTGGGCTACAGGTCCTCCTTGTCTGGAAGCCCCTCTCGGAGGAAAACTTTCTCTTTTCTACCAAAATTGGACTCATATTACCCAGGACAAATGGGTTTTAGACGTGATTTTAAGAGGCTACAAATTCCACTTTCATACTCTGCCAAGGTCTTCAGGTTGGCCGGATCTGCCAAAACATCAATGGTCAGAGGCCTTAAATCAAGTGGACGCTTTATTGGCCATGAGAGCCATAGAACCTGTTCCACTTCCAGAGATGGGAAAAGGTTTTTACTCAAGACTATTTCTGGTCCCAAGGAAACAAAACTCATGGAGACCTATTCTGGACCTCTCAGTATTAAATACCTTTCTGGAGATTCCAAAATTCAAGATGCTTACTCTGCAACAACTTCTTCCCATGCTCTCCCAGGATGCTTGGATGGTGACATTGGACTTGAAGGAAGCCTATTTACACATTCCCATCAGACAGGAATGCAGAAAATACCTCAGATTCAAGGCAGGTTCGAGACACTTTCAATTCTCTGTACTGCCCTTTGGCTTATCTACTGCGCCCAGAGTCTTTACCAAGTGTCTGGCTCCAGTAGTAGCTTATTGCAGACTCCAAGGGATTCAAATTTACCCCTATCTGGACGACTGCCTTATTCAGGTGGACAGCAAGGATCTTTTACTTCAACATCTGCAGTTTGTTCAGTGTCTTCTCCTACCACTGGGATTTTCAGTGAACACAAAAAAGTCACATTTGATCCCCTCTCAACAAATGATCTTTTTGGGAGCTCTTCTAAACACAAGCTTACAAAGGGCCTTCCTTACTCCAGAAAAGCAAGTACAGCTGGCATCAATTTTCAAGACCGTGGCTACTTTAACTCCGCTCACTGCAAGGAAATTCCTGCAGGCATTGGGCTACATGGCTTCTTCCATCCTGTTGATCCCAAATGCAAGGCTTCATATGAGAAATCTTCAATGGTACCTAAAGAGTGTATGGTCTCAGCATTACCACAGCCTGGAAACAATGATACCTCTGATTCCCTGCCTCCAAAAAGAGTTCCTCTGGTGGTCCAGGGCTTGTGCTTTAAACGAAGGGAATCCCTTTCGTCTACCTCATCCTGCTCAGATCATAACCACAGACGCTTCGGATTATGCTTGGGGAGCTCATTACTTAAACAGTTGCCAGCAGGGCTATTGGACAAAGAAGCATCTTCCCTGGCACATCAACTTGAAGGAAATGTTGGCAGTCCAAAATGCTCTTCTAGCCTTTCAGAATCTTTTGCAACCAGGACATCTTCTGATTCGCACAGACAATACCACAGTCATGTGGTATATAAACAAGCAGGGGGGCTCTCACTCATACCCCCTTTGCAGACTAGCCATGAGTTTATGGGACACAGCTCTAAATCTGAATCTGCATCTTCAAGCTCAGTTCATTCCAGGAAAACAGAATCTCTTAGCAGACAGCCTAAGCAGAAATCTTTTGGATCCTCACGAATGGATGCTGGACCCCAACTTATTCAGCAGGATTACGGCAGTTTGGGGTTGCCCTCGGATAGATCTGTTTGCATCCCATCTCAATCATCAGCTGCCTCTCTTTTGCACCAGGTCCTTCCACAAAACAGCTTGGAAAGTGGATGCCCTGTCTTTCAGCTGGAGGAATCTTTCGGGATATGCCTTCCCTCCTCTTCCTCTTCTGCCTCGGGTGTTACTGAAAATAAAACAGGACAAACCCAAGATTATCATTTTGATAGCTCCAAATTGGCCTCGGCAGTTTTGGTATCCAACTTTAAGACACCTGTTCTTGGAACCTCCATGGAGTCTGCCTCTGTTTCCTTCTCTGCTGTACCAGCATCAGGGTCAGATGCTACACTCTCAAATCAAGACTTTTTGCCTGGCAGCTTGGCTCTACAAGGGCCTTTGATTCCTTCTGCTTTTCCCAAAAAAGTTTTGGATGTTCTCTTAGAAGCTAGGCGCCCTAGCACTAGAAAATCTTATGCTTTTAAATGGAAAAGATTTTGTATTTGGATGCGGGATCGAGGTTCTGATCCTCTTTTGCCTGACATTTCTTCCATTTTACTTTACCTCTCAGACCTTTTGCTTAAAGGCCTCTCCTTTTCTTCCATTAAAATCCATGCTTCTGCTATCTCGGCTCATTACAACACTGATCCCCCCATCTTCTCTCACCAGCTGGTGAGACAATTCTTGAGAGGGGCTAAGAATTTAAGACCTCTCAGAACTCCTCCTGTTCCTGCTTGGGATCTTAATTATGTTTTGGAAAAACTTACTTTACCTCCCTTTGAGCCTGCTGCTGCTTCGGATATCAAGTTCTTATCCTGGAAGACAGCTATTTTATTAGCATTGACTTCTGCCAGAAGGGTGTCAGAGTTGCAAGCTCTCATGGCTGTGGAACCATACCTTATTTTCCACCAAGACAGAGTTGCCTTGAGGACCAATCCTACATTTATGCCTAAGGTGATTTCTAAAGTGGCTTTAAATCAGACTATTCACCTTCCTATTTTCTTTCCAAATCCTCAAAACAAAGGGGAAAGGATTTTACATTCATTGGACGTTCACAGACAACTACGATTTTACCTGGACAGAACTAAAGATTTCAGAAAATCTGATCAGTTGCTTATCTCTTATGCCTCCAGTTCTCTAGGCAAGGCTATTCTAAACAAACTATTTCCAAATGGATTGCTCATGGGATAAGGTTTTGTTACTCTCACTTTGGGAAGCAGATTCCAGGTACTGTTAGAAGTCATTCTACTAGAGCAGCTGCCACTTCAGCAGTTTTTCTCAGAGGAGTTCTTACCAAGGACATTTTGGAAGCTGCCACTTGGAGTTCAGTGCATACTTTTTCTAAGCACTATAATCTCCCTTTGTATTCTAAGTCTAGGGCAGGTTTTGCCTCTGCTGTCTTGCAGGGTCTTCTGGCTGCCCCTTCTTCTGCATAACCTCCTCCCTCATTCACAGCTTTGGGATTCCACCCTACAGTTATGACTGCAACAGTGAAACACGAAGAACATAGTACAGTTGTGTACACCTACCATAAATGTAGATGTTCGAGTGTCTTCACTGTTGCAGTCGGTGTTTCCCTCCCACCAATCCCCTCTTATTTTTTGCTTGTTCTATCTTCCTCTTCTTTTGTGGTGTATTTGTGTTTCTTTTTGGACAAGTTTGAAGACCACCAAGCTGACACCACGAAAATAGAATAAATCCAAAAACATATATATACGTATTATATATATATTTATATATACTTTTACTTGGTTATGTCTAATCACTACTTATAGGCATGTATTTGGGCAAAGATTTGATAGTGCAAGCAGTAGCACACCCATATGTTATTTTAATTGTTTAACATATATTTTTTAAATGCATATAGTGTATTTTTATAAGGCATGATGAGACAATATATGTAATAACAAGTTTTTTAATTGTACGAAAGCATGCAATGTAATGTATTTTGAAGTGTTAAGAAAATAATTTTTTCACTTGATGGGTAGTTTTTTCTACCTAATTAGGTGATTGGTAATTGAATACTTTTTTAATTGCACTACGATTGTTTGACAATTCGCACAAGCAGCTATTTAAGCTGATGGTTCAAAATATTTTAGCAACTTGAAAAAGCTAGGAATATCCTAGCGAAAGCGCTTGTGGTGATACGTGACAGCAGTGTGGTGTTTTTTCTACAAATAAAGACCAGTTTTTGGATTTATTCTATTTTCGTGGTGTCAGCTTGGTGGTCTTCAAACTTGTTCTTGGTCCTGTTCTTTCTTTGGTTTTGGTTCAGTTTCTTTTTGGACACCTTTTGGTTATTTTGGGGGACTTCTGACATCTGGGGCAAGAAAGGCTGGAGAAGATGGCGTCGGCTGTCAGCTTTATACCTCTGCGTTCTGACGTCAGGGTACTTGCTGGTACAGCCGACGCCGGACCCAGACTTTGGAATTCTGGCCGACCTCGGGCTGCCTGCCGGCAGGAACACCCTACAGTTATGACTGCAACAGTGAAGATACTCCAACATCTACATTTATGGTAGGTGTACACAACTGTACTTTCCCCGGATCTCCTCCCCCTCTCGCCACAGTGACCACGGACGCTTCCCGCCTCGGGGGGGGGGGGGCATTTTGCGGGCCGGACGGTCCAAGGCACGTGGAGCGATTCAGAGACCTCCCTGCATATCAGTGTTCTGGAAATGAGGGCGGTGCTCTTGGCGTTGCAAGCACTTCAAGCCCTCCTTCCCTTGGGAACAATTGCGATTCAGTCAGACAACATATCGGTGGTCTGGTACATCAACAAACAGGGGGGAACCAGGTCTTACCCTTTATGTCGAGAAGCCATGAGAGTGTGGGAATGGGCGATCTCCACCAACCGCTTTCTCATCGCAATGCATATTCCGGGTCGGTCCAACATCCTAGTGGACAAGTTCAGTCGCACCATTCTCTCCCCGTATGAGTGGTCCCTCAATGCTCAAGTAGCGAAACGTATCTTCGCACAGTGGGGGACTCCCTGTTGTGATCTCTTTGCTTCTCCCTTAAACGCCAAGTGCGACAGTTTTTTCGCTCTAATCCCCCCTCCAGGGGATTCCCCGAGAGACACTCTGGTGCATGCTTGGCCTCCCGGTCTTCTTTACGCATGCCCCCCTCTGCCTCTGATGCTCCAAGTATTTCAGAAAGCCTCTCGGTTGGGGTGCAGAATGATCCTCATTGCCCCATTCTGGCCTCGACAGATCTGGTTCCCTTACCTAAGGTCTCATTCAGTGAATCCACCTTGGATTCTAGATCCCATTCCGGATCTGATATCACACCCATCGAACCTACCAACTCCGAACCTGGACAACCTGAAGTTGACTGCTTGGCTGCTCCAGTTCCACTCCTAATCAGGACTCCTGGTATCTCGTCCCCAGTTAAGGCCATTCTGCTAGCGGCCCACAAGCCCTCTACCAGGAAATTTTACCGCAGTAAATGGAAGCGTTTCTCCATTTGGGCGGAGCGGCAAGGTCTAGATCCCTTCACGGTTCCCCTTCCTTTGGTTCTAGACTTCCTTACTACTCTTTAATGATGGCGCCAGTAGTTCCACGGTCAAAGTTCAGCTAGCGGCCATTTCTCATTACCATGTTGGTCATGACTCTGGGCCTCTTATGTCAGCTAAGTTATGCAAATTCTTTCTAAAAGGCACCTTTTTGCTCAGACCCCCTGTCAAAGAAACGGTTCCCCCGTGGGATCTTTCCTTGGTACTTCAGGCCTTGACCGCTCCCCCCTTCGAGCCTGCGGCCACAGTAGATCTTAAATTCTTGTCTCTTAAGACTGCTTTTTTAGTAGCCATTACTTCGGCTAAGAGAGTTTCTGAACTTCAGGCCCTGTCCATGAAACTGCCTTATTTGATCTTCCATCCGGACTGGGTGTGCCTCAGGATCAATCCCTCCTTTCTTCCTAAGGTAGCTTCGGAAGCTAACATTAATCAGTCCATCAACCTCCCTGTTTTCTTTCCTAAGTATCAAAACAAAGGTGAATACAAGCTGCATTCCTTGGATGTTCACAGGCAGCTTCGTTTTTATCTTCACAGAACAGCTGGTCATAGGCAATTCGACCAATTGTTCATTTCCTTTGCCAAATCAATCTGGGTAAACCAATTTCCAAAGTTTCTTTGTCACGCTGGATTTCTCAGTGTATTCTGTTAGCGTACCAAGCTTCTGGGAGGCCCGCACCGGAGGGAGTCCTTGCTCATTCGACCCGGTCTGTCTCTACTTCAGCGGCCTTTAAGTCTAGGGTTCCTCTGGATGACATTTGTTCAGCAGCCACTTGGGCTTCATCTCGTACCTTTATTTCTCATTACAAGCTGGACATCACGTTTAGAGGTAGAGCATCCTTTGGCTCCGCGGTGCTCCGGAATATCCTTCCATGATGGCCACCCAAGATTCAGGTAGCTGGGGACTCTGTCCCACAGGTTGCTGACAAATGAATCTCCTACTTCAGATTTAGAAGTTATGTACTTACCATAACGTTCCATCTGAGTAGGTGGATTTATTTGTCTGCAACCATCCCGCCCTCCTATCCCCCTGGCCTTGTCAGTTCCTGCATTGGGTGTGTTACCCTTTAGTTAGGGTAGTTGGTGCAGGGCAAACTCGATCTGAGGTCGTGTAGGGAGAGCAGGGCATTATGGGTGAGGGGAGGAGCTAGGAGTTCGGATCCATAGCTGGATAAACCATGCCGGTTCGGATCCGATATCGGATCCATACCCACAGGTTGCAGACAAATGAATCCACCTACTCAGATGGAACGTTATGGTAAGTACATAACTTCTAATTTTACCTGTCTAAAAAGTTAAGTTTTAGTGGAGAGTCACTATTTTTAAAACAGCAAGATAGACTGAAAGAGGGTGATCACTTTTGTATTCCGGTACTATGGAATACAGTAGAATGGCCAATACATTTAAATAGTTGAAGGGGAGTGATTTCACAAAATGATAATTTTGTGCTTACTCACACAAGCCAGTGAAAGCAGAGAGGAAATTAGATATATGGTCGAATTAACATAAGAGGCAGGCAGCTAGAAAGACAGTGGTGTTTAAGAACACAACAGTGACAAGGTGGGGAAAAAATCTGCCTGACTCACAAGAAATAGAGCTATGGTGTCTTCTGAAGTTTTAATATGCATTTAAAAGCAGAACACAAGCAAAACACAAGGTAAAGAAAGCAAATCACAGCACTCAAAATATAAAAAGGCAGTAAACCAATAGAAAATACAATAAATAAAAAGCAAACCAACCTTTCCCTTACAGCAAAGTGTAGCAGAGTCTGGGTGAGCCTTTCCAATAAAGCTCTGAAATGTTTTATTTTACCCCTTAAATAAAAGGTTTAGTTCCTAGCTCCACACCCTCAGTTCACAAATGATTAACCTTAAGTGACCTATTCTGTCTTATGTATGAGTCCTTAATTGATCGGTTCTAATTTCTGCCTGACTCACAAGAAACAGAGCTGTGGTGTCTTTTGAAGTTTTAATATGCAGTTAAAAGCAGAACACAAGCAAAACACAAGGTAAAGAAAACAAATCACAGCACTCAGAATATCAAAAGGCAATAAACCAATACAAAATACAACAAATAAAAAGCAAACCAACCTTTCCCTCACATCAAAGTGTAGCAGAGTCTGGGTGAGCCTATCCAATAAAGCTTTGAAATGTTCTGTTTTACCCCTTAAATAGAAGGTTTAGTTCCTAGCTCCACCCCCCCCTTAGTTCGCAAATGATTAACCTTAAGTGACCTCTTCTGTCTTATGTATGAGTCCTTAATTGATCGGTTCTAATTTCTGCCTGACTCACAAGAAACAGAGCTGTGGTGTCTTTTGAAGTTTTAATATGCAGTTAAAAGCAGAACACAAGCAAAACACAAGGTAAAGAAAACAAATCACAGCACTCAAAATATAAAAAGGCAATAAATCAATACAAAATACAACAAATAAAAAGCAAACCAACCTTTCCCTCACAGCAAGTGTAGCAGAGTCTGGGTGAGCCTTTCCAATAAATCTGTGTGTGTGTGTGTGTGTGTGTATATATATATATATATATATATATATATGTGTGTGTGTGTGTGTGTGTGTGTAATTGTACATACATGAAGTATGATAAGAAGCCAATTGCTTTGAATGTTTATTTGAAAGTAAGTCTCAAAATGAAAATGAGTGACCATGGTAAGAGCATCAGTCCTCCAGCATGTCATATGCAGGATCTCCACCCATTTATGTAACTTGCTTTAGTGTTTTAAGTCTAGGGGCAAGGAATCCCTTTTGACAAAACACACAACTGAAGAAGCTGGCTTCACATAACTATAAAATTACAATCTGAATTAGGACTTAGACAAGTAGGAAAATGTATGATATTCCCAAGTCATTCTTTTCGACCCGATAAAATATTTATCAGTCATGCTAACAACAGTGCAAAGTACACAGTGGCACTCCGGAATCAAGTACATTTTAAGCAACTTCGCTGTCAAATCAGTGAATAAAACCACATCTGATAGTGGCATATGAAGACCAAATATTTCTGAGTCTAACCTCTGAACAATGCTGATGTGAAAATATAAAGGAGCCCCTCTTAACAACAAGGTGGTTAGGAGGGGGAAAGTACCCAGTACAAAAGTATCTCACAAGCAGTAGCTGTACAGGCTAACACACACAGCTAGTATTTGAGCTTAGTGAAGGTTAATAAATCCTGTGGTTTGGCGTTATATTTAATGAGACTTTATTTACATTTTTGTCAGTCAGGTCTATCGGTGAAATGGAATGGGGTGTGTAGTCTTAAATAATTTCTTTATCATAAGACCTCATTGATAACAAATGAGATTACCTTTGTTGAAGAGATATGACATTTTTACAGAGGAAGATAAAACTGGTACCTTGAAAACTTTACTGTTATAAAAAAACAAAAAAGAAAGGCTAACACAGACTGAAACACTTTTTAACATTGTAGAAACATTACAGGTTACATGCAGAATATATTTTTAAAAGTTGTTGAAAATCACAGGAGGACAATCAATGCAGTGATTGTATATGTATTGAGAATGCCAAAGAAATTACATGCTAAGTTACTTGCGAAAAAGTATTCTTACACAGTTGTGTTTTTGCTGACCTTGGCTTTTGTAGTTAAAACTATCGTAGTGTTATGAGCAAAGTGAAAAACAAGACAAAAACTTAGTCTAGCACTGCTAAACATCTCTACTTGTAGTTATAGAGGAAATGCTGCCAAATGCAAAATAGAGAGGGAAATTGCTAGCCACTGCAGGACAAGGCACAGTTGTGAAGACTGTGTTCTAGTTCAAGGGCTGAATGATAGGAAAGCTTATGTTAATGGACAGTTCCATTAAAAACCTAAAAAAATACATATATATATTTCATTATATCTTGATATTTTATGAGGTATTAGCTCCCGCTGCATCATTCTGTTTAGCGTTATTTTATGATAGCTTGTATCTTAAAATGGTACTATGATGGCTGTTTTTCAGGCTATCATTCTTTGTCCAACAATACAGCTTGTTTCCCTGTAATATGACATAGCTGGGGCGTATGTCACCTTATCGAAAGGCATTTTCATTGAATGTCTTTTTGTCGACACATAAACAGTGAACTCCCAAAACTCCTAATAGCCACTTCAGCGAATTTTTCCCCAGGGGGGAAAAACACTTGGTCATCGTCAAGAATTTGCCCATGTGAAGTTGTTCAAGCTTGCCTTCATTCTTACTGATGGGTTCGGAGCCGATCCTCGGCTCCGAGTCGGCCAAATTGCAAAACTCAAGGTCTCTTAACAGCTCAGGGCCAAAACCCTATCCCACAATGCACCTCTACCTTCCCCAGATCTAGTTTGCCGCTGCAACACATCATGCGTTTCACTACAGCTCAGGCCATTTTGATAGATAAGCTTTTTCTTTTTCTTGGACAGTTTCCAAAAATTCCTGTTGGTTAGATTTCTAACAGTTAGCAAGGATAGGCTATCCGTTTTGGGGTTTCTTCTCTAATAGTTTAATAAATAAGAACGTATTCTCGTTTTTGGGCTTTTGGCCCTTTTGGTTTCCTTAGCTCATAGCCGGTAGGCTTAATTTCCCTTTCCCTTAAGCCAAGTTAGGCTTTTGTCAGTTTCTCTGTAGCCAGTTAGGCTTGTAGCCGAGTTAGGCTCTTTTCAGTTGTTTCCCTGTAGCCGGTTAGGCTCATTTCCTTTTTCTTGCAGCTACAGCCGAGTTAGGCTTTTCTTACTTGTATTTGTAGCCGGCTGGCTTGTTTTGTTTGTTGCTGCTAACCTTTAATAATTGTTGTTATTGTTTCTATTAGATTGCTGTTGGGATTGTACTATATTATTTACAATGTCTGAAAAGGCCAAGTCAGGGTTTAAGAAGTGCCCTAAATGTAATCAAAAGATGTCTATTACAGATGGCCACACCACCTGTGTCTACTGTTTGGAGAGGTTCATCTCCAAGATTTTTGTTCCATTTGCCATGGATTCAGTGCTAGGGTTTTGGCAGAAAGGAAAAGGAAGTTGGTTGAGCATGGCTTGATTAAGTCTGCATTCCAGTCAGACTTTGATCCTGCTCCAGGAAAACCAAAACCTTCATCTTCGTCTTCTTCTGTGAGTTCGGATCCAAAGGGCTCTTTGGTTCCGAAGGCTTCCTAGAAGGTTCCTGTATTGCCTCCACTGTCATTGGAACTGACTGTACAGGTAGTTGATAGGAGCCGGTCCCCAGTCTTGGAACCAGTATCTCCTACCTTGAGATCTCTGATCCTGGGTTCACAGGCTCCTTCTGTAGTTTCCTATTGGGCTTCCAGACTTTCAGATTCGGATGTGGATTGTGTGGTACAGACACTGTTGCAGAATCCAGTGCTAGCTAAAATTCTGTCTGCTTCGGCTCAGGCAGCTTTGGAACCGACAAAGTCCTCTCCTATAATTTCTGCTCCTCCTCCGACTCGAATCGAGACATTGGAGCCAGAAGAGACTGTTCAGTCAATTGTGGAACCGTCGGTTCCGACACTCACTTCGGACATGTCTGCACCGACAACCCTGATGTCCTCTGCTCCGGCAGCGGAATCTGGGAGCTGACACTCTCCCATCGTTTCCGGGGAGGGGAGTCAATCCTATGATTTGGTTCCGACTCTCCCCCATGGGGCCTCGGGTGCGGATGAGTTCGGCTCCCACCTCTGGCTCGGAGTTGGCGGTTTTGGTGCGGGAGGAGTCTTTGGAGCGATAGTGCTTTCGATGCCATGAGGATGGTTTTGTCCCTCCGTACAGCCACAACCTCTGAAATGGCCACCTCCTCCCAGAAAGTGCCGGAATCTTCTCCATCACTGCAGACCCACCATAAGCGTAGGGGAACTGGAGCCTCAGGAAGCCACATTGGGGGAACTCTGCTCTTCCGAGACCTCCCCATAACTTTCATCTGAAGAGGTCCCTCAGAAGAGGTTATGTAAGAGGAGACATTTAGATTCCCTGCAGGAATCCATCACATCTGACACTGATTTGGAGGAATTGGAAGGGTCCCTAAAATCCCCCTCTGAGGATATCTCCTTTGCGGATATCCTAGAGATCCTTAAGTAGAGGGGCGACTGGCAGCCCCTTAACCCTACAGAGGAAGAATCGGTGCTCCTGAAGGCTTTCGCGTCTTGACCCTCCACCTCTTGGGTTTCTCCACCCTTCGATGAGTTGATGGATCTTTTGTCTCGAAGGGCTTGGGAGTCACCAGATTCTACGGAGACTGTTCATAGGAGGCCCAACAAATACATTTCAGCTCCTCACGACAAATCCCTATCCAAACCTATGCCTGTTGATGCCATGGTGATTGCGGCAGCCACGAAGAAAGAGATTTCGGAGACTTCTACGTCTGCCCATCCTCCTAATAGGGAATCTAAGATCATGGGCAGATACGGCAAGCGCATGTTCATTTCTACGACCTTTGCTCTTCGGTCCTTGAACTATCTAATCCATTTCACAAGGCTTCAGAGAGATCTCCTGAAAGAGCTAGAACATGCTCTCCAGGGTGCAGTAGCCGATCCAGTGGCAGACAAGGTGACATCTCAGCTTGCTACCCTCAATTCTATCATTAACTCTTCCATGTGCCTCATATCTTACGCAGCTGTTGGGATGAGTAGGGCAGTGGGTACAGGAATTGCTCTGCGGAGACATTGCTGAATGCGCTTATGTTCCTTTGCAGAACCTTTCAAGTCGTCGTTTGTGAATGCCCCTTTTGATGGTTCTTCTTTGATTGGACCAAACGTCAAAGAGACCCTCACCAGATGTGAGCAAGACAGAAAGACTCTTATCTGCCATAGGAGTCCATTTTTCCACCCCTACTAGACCTTACCCTAAAGGTCAATGGGGAGGGAAAATGTGATTCCGCAAAGCCCAAGGAGCCTTTCCGAACTCACGAGGTGAAGCCTCCTCCATGGGCCAGAGGAGGAGGCAATGATGGAAGATGAAGCCCATGCGGCAGAGGGTGTCTGCAGAACCAGGGCGACAGGGATCAGTTCCTTGGGAAGCCCTATCTGCGCTCATGAAAGGAGGCCGGACTGTCCTGCTCTGGAGGCAGTCGGGGGACGTTTGTCTTTGCACCTAGGTGCCTGGCTAAAAATTTCAGAAGACTGATGGGTACAAAACGTCATATCCAGAGGCTATTTCACCCCCTTTCATACCCAGCCCAGACCAACAAAAGGAATCCCTGACGTTCCACCCAGTTTACGGGATGTGGCAACAGTAGATGTTTTAAAACTTGTAGAAAAAAAAAAAAAGAGTCATCCAACCAGTCCCAGCAAACCAGCAAGGATCCGGAACTTACTCAATATTCTTTTTGGTGCCAAAGAAAACAGGGGACTGGAGACCAATTTTGGACCTCAGCAGACTCAAAATATTTAGTAAAGACAAAGTTCAGGATGGTCATGCTTCAATCCGTACTCCCGTTCCTAGGGAAGGACAATTGGATGTGCTCAATAGATATTCAGGATGCGTACTACCATATCAAAATGGCCAGGCCATCCAGGGATCATCTGCGCTTCAGGCTGGGAGCCAGTCATTTCCAGTTTCGGGCCCTGACCTTCGGTCTCACTATAGCCTCCAGAGTGTTCACCAGTTGTATGGCAGTGGTCATGGCTCACTTGAGACATCTAGGAATCCAGGTGTTTCCGTATTTGGACGACTGACTCCTCACCGCACCCACCAGGCATCAGCTTATTCGGGTAAGGGGCACTACCTTTGATCTATGTTTCCAACTGGGCATTACGAAAAATTCAGAAAAGTCTGCTTTATTGCTGTCACAGCATACAGTGTTTATAGGAGCAGACTTAGACACAGTCAACATGTCTTTAAAGCTTCCTATCCAAGATTATTCTCCCATCCTTTGAACCTGCTTCTTCTTGTGAGCTGAAATATCTTTCTTGGAAGAACATTTTCTTGGTGGCCATTACATCAGCATGCAGAATTTCGGAGCTGCAAGCCCTTTCAGTTAAGCCACCATACTTGATATTCCACAAAGATAGGGTTTCACTCAGGACAAACCCTTGATTCTTACCCAAAATGTGTTCTGAATTCTCCCTTAACCAGGCAATTGAATTACCTGTTTTCTTTCCCAATCACTCTAATCAGTTGGAATATATGCTTCACAAACTTGATGTCCATATACAGCTTTGTTTCTATTTGGACAGGACAAAAGACCATAGAAGAGCTGATCAGTTGTTTGTCTCCTTCTCAAGGTGCACTGGTATCTAAATATGCCTTATCTAAATGGCTTTCTGATTGCATATCCTTTATATACCATGAGGCAGACATTTCTTTATATGACAGAGTCAAGGCTCATTCAACCAGAGTTGTTTCTACTTCCATAGCCTTCTTGACCAGACTAACCATTGATTCTGTTTGTACAGCTGCCACATGGTCAAAGCCGCATACCTTCATATCTCTCTACAAGGTAGACAAGGCCTCTAGGGGCAGGGCTTCATTTGGGTCTGCTGTCCTTAGGCAGGTACTCCCGTGAGCCACCCAAGTTTGTGGTGCTGAGGATGCTACCCACCAGTAAGAATGAAGGCGAGATTGAACAACTTCACATAAAGAAGTTATGTACTTACCATAGCGTTCCATGTGAGTTGTTCTTCTAGCCTTCATTTTTACGATCCCCCCACCTACCCCCATCCAATATCTGGAAGTTTGAGAGGTTCTACGTTGGTTTTGGTTCTTCTGAGGAGTTTCCTCTCACTAGTTATCTCTATGATTTCCTTGAAATCTGAGGTAGGTTTAATGCTAGTTGGTAGCAAACAAGATCTGGGGAAGGTAGACGTGCATTGTGGGATAGGGTTTCAGCCTGCTGTTAGAGACCTTGAGCTTTGCAATTTGGCCGACTTGGATCGGCTCCCAACCCATCAGTAAGATTGAAGGCGAGAAGAGCAACTCACATGGAACGTTATGGTAAGTACATAACTTCTTTTTTTCTCCACTGTAGTGCGATCTCGGAGTTGGTATATTTAGTTGGGGGGCAGAGCCCCCCCCACCACCACCCACATCGGGGGATGTGTGGATGGCAAAGCCCCCCCCCCCATTCATAGGGTCTGGCAGGTTGTTTGGTTTTTGGTTGGCCAAGCGATTTTTTTCCCCTGGGAAAAAAATTGTTGAAGTGGCCATATGGAATTTTGTGAGTTTGCTGTTTGTGTCTGTCATATAGAGAAATATTGCCAGCCCAACTGTCTGGAATTTTGTAAATAATTCTGTGTCATTTATGAATATTGGTATGATTTATATAGAACTGTATGGTATGTACTGAGCTAAGATGTATCCACAGTGTACCCTGTGGGAACATAGAAGATTAACCTGCAAAACTTGAGAATAGCTGAGGTTACGTTACTTTATAGCTGGGCCATAAACAAAAGATGTTATATCTCAGTTTCAGTTCAGTAGCAGACACAATGTGTAGAGGTAGAAGTTTTTGTATTGTCTTGAAAGAAAAATTACTTAGTTTCAAATGTAAAAGCGTTTTATTGCTTTATGACTTCCTAGCAGCTGCAAAGATCTAAGAGATATTAAATTCTGTTAGTTTCTGTTTAGCCTGGGAACTGAAGTCAGGTGACAGAGTGATATCATCCAAGTTAGCCCAGCAGTAATGTTTGATATTAATTTAAGAACTATCTCAGAGAGACTGTGCATTTTGTATTTTGTCTTTGACCTGGAAACATCCACTCATCAACACCATCTACACTTGCATTCTTCTGTAAGTAATTTTTAGGGCATAGTAACTCTTTTAGATAGGAATATAGTAAAGATTAGTTTAGATGTTTTCTGTATTTATTTGAGACTGTCCTGCATTGTCGTTTTAAGTACTTCCTGTGAGTTTGAACTCTGAAGTAACTGTGTTGATTTACTGAATATTGTTTTGTTCTTTTATTATTTATTATTGAATATATTTAAACCTATCTTTGTGCTATTTGTGAGATATATTTAAGCTCTTTGAGTACTTGCATATCTATTTGGTGATACTGTACAGGCCACTACAATATCCTTGCTTTGTCAGACTACCATTTGGATTAATAGTAACATTACACAGTAGGACTGGACTCCTTTTATAAGGGCCTTATTGTAGCCGATAAGTAGGGGTTCTGGTGGCAGTGATAAATAGTTTATATTCTGGGCAGAAGGGGGCATAGCTAGTAAACCTGTGCCAGCCTGCCGCAGGTGTGTGTGTCATCTACTTGGGCAGGGACACAAAGCACTGGTTGGAAAGAGAGAGTGCTATAGGACTTGGCTTGGAACCCTAGCTAAGGTCTCAACTCTATAGCTGTGCCAGTAGGTAGTCTTATTAGGGATCTGGGGAAAGAGGCAGACACCAGCCCCAGACTGACTGTGATCTCTGTGTGCTAAGGGAAATGGCATTTTACTATGTGTGTACTTGTCATCCTCCGACTGTCTACACCCCCCACTTGTTGCCAGTGGTGAGGATTGAGGCTCCTCGACTGCTGGGCCAATGCAGAGGCATTCGATGAAAACACCTTTCCACAGGGTAATATAGACCCACATAGCCTACACAATATAATTTGAAGTACTTTGACTTTGCATTTATTTGTGGTGGCAGTGCTGTGAATCACTGAATCAAGAGTGTCTCTGGAGAGAGGATTAATGATAGCATAAAGTTTTCTGTTTCACTTATTTTGAAATCTTTGATTTGTGTGTTTAGTGTAAGCTGGCAAAATGCTTTTTTTATAAACTATTCAAGCCTTTTTGCAAAGTACCTAAATTTTATATTTTTTAGTAATCTCAATTATAATTGCCACTAACTTTCCTCACTATCCCTCACATAGTATTTGCTAAATTGTGAAGATCTGATGTTGTCCTTTTCATTCTTTCTCAACACTTAGGTTCGGATCCGATCCTTGGATCTGACTCAGCCACATACTCCAAACTTTGGATCCAGCTCTTGAGCTCCTCCCTCTACCCATAATACCTTAGTCCACCCAAATTACCTCAGATCTCATTTTCCAGCATTGTGCCCAGATGCATGTTCTGCTCTCAAGCAAAATTTAGTGGTTTATTGTGAGTTAATTCTTTACTTATTCTATAAAAAAGTTTCTTCGCATTATTCTTTTTGATCTCTATACGCCCTCTTAGTTTTTCACATGCATTAGACATTCCTACTCTTCTTGGATAGTATTTCTTTCATACCATAGTTGGTATCACTTTGACCCTTTAATCTGGGTATTTTCTTTAATTTACCATTGTTGGTAATTCCTACTTTTCCTTTCCCCTAACAAAAAAAAATCTTGTTCTCTTTTGTTTCTGTACTGTTTTACTCTACTGCTTTAGTGTACTGTACTGTTTTGTTATTTTACTGCTTAGTACTAACTCCCATGTCAGACAAACCGAAAGGTTTCAAGTAATGCACTTCTTTTGGGCATAATATTCCAAATTCAGATGCTCACAAGGAGTGTATTTAGTGTCTCAGGGCCGGCTACTTGGATACTAATTGCACCACCTGTTCTATCTTTAACCCAAGGGCTGACTGACACAAAAACCTGCTTTTAAAAGTCCTTCTACCTGCTACTTCAACTCTATCTTCTGGAGCTCAACCTCCACTAAAGTTACTAAGTCTGCACCACTGGAGCACAGAAGACGCTTCTCGACGAAGTCCCCTAGGACTTCATTGGAACCATCTTTTAAAAGTCAAAAAATCTCAGATTCGCCTATAGTTGGATTCAAAGACCCAATCTTCAGATCCAAAATCCGTTGATCCAAGTTTTCAAATCTGATAATCATGTTGGCCAGTCCAATGGCACAGTCCTTGGATCCAAAGCCTGGCACTGCATAAAGACGTCACATGCCAGAGTATGATTAAACCAATTTTCCCTACTCTATGCTCTTCATTCTTATAAACTCCTAAGAAACACTCAAGGCCAGAGTCCACTACATCCCCCAGAAATGTGATGCAAAAATTTCTCAGAGCTCACATCCAGATGAGGTTCATACCAACTCCATACCCAATTGGATCTGTCAGCCTCTACTATGTCCCACACTATTCTCTCTCTGATCCATTCAATTGTTTCAGAGTTCCAAGATCTGTAATCCCGGAGGGGTCTGGAGTCATATCCAAAAAGATCTCTTCTTTAACTCCGATGGTATCCCTGAGTAGTTCCACTCTGATACCCTTGAATCAGAACGGGTCCCGGAGCCGGCGTGTCGGCATCAGATCTGTGGGACTGGGATTGACTCAGATGTTGTAAGATCCATTCCTGCCCCTTGGAGTCTCGACTCTGGACAGTTTGAGTCTGGTTCCATCTTCGAGGCACGGATCTGAAAACTGTCAAGATCTGGCTGTGCTGGGAGCTTTGACTCTGGTTCAGCTGGCATTGTGACTTATCCAGGTCTGTCTGCCTTCAAGATCATGGAAAGGGCTTTCTCTTGCTAGAGAACAACCGTATTCTTTGGATCCAGTCCCCCATTCCCTTGGCTCCAAGAACTGAATTATCAGGCCTACTCTACAGGGGCAGCCAGCTCCAAGAAGTTTCCAAGCCGTTCCTGTAGATGAATTCCCCCATCTTCCAATACCTCCCTTGAACATCCCACAGAGGAGATCCATCGGAAGAGAACATGCAAGAGGAGGCCGACTCCCCGCTGGAGTCTCTCATGGTGGATACCGATTTTGATGGAGAGGGTTCCTGCAGATCCCAGCGGATGATATCTCCTTCAGAGACATATTAGAGATTTTCAGACAAAAAGGTGGTTGGTCTTCAGCAAATTCCTCTCCAGAAGAATCAGTATTTTAGAATCTTTTTTGTTCTAGCCTACCTATGTCTTGGTTTATCTTCCCCTCCCCCTGTGAATGAACTCCTTGATTTAGTTTCCCACCAGGCTTGGAACAAGCTGGATACCATCAAACCTATCTTGAAGTGACCTGATAAACTTTTAGCCCCTCAAAGACAGACTCCAGTGGAGTAAAGGAATCCTAGTAGATGCTATGGTGGTGGCGACAGCCACTAAGAAAGAGCTAGCAGAATAGAGCTGTTCTGTAAATCTGCCAGACAGGGAGTCTTAAGGTCCTGGCCAGATTTGGAAAGCAAATCTTTGCCTCGGCAACCTTCGCACTGTGTGGTCTCTTAATTACCTGGCACACTTCATGAGGCTTAAGAGAGATTTGACTAAGGAACTTTTAGATACTCTCTTGGAGTCCATGTCTGCAGAGGATTTCAAAAGAACGTCCTCTCAACTGGCCACTCTGTTGTGTATTTCAAACCTTTATTGAGGTTAATTCTCACACAGCTGAAGGCACCTCAAAAACTGTTGGTTCAGGCATTGCCTTAAGGAGACATGCCTGGATGCAACTTTGCAAAGTCCTTCATCAATGCACCCTTCGATGGCACATCTTTATTTGGGCCATCAGTAAAAGAGATGCTTACCTGCAGTGAACAAGAAGGAAAGACCTGTCTGCTATGGGAATCAATTTTTTAACCTCTCAATGAACTTTCTCAATGAATCAGAGAGGTGGTAAGAAAATGTGGTTCTGAAAATCTCAGGGACCTTTCCAGGATCTGTGCGGGGACAACTTGTCCAGAGGTAGAGGAGGAAATCCCAATGGGAGACATTGCTCTAGAGGCAGAGGAAGCCTGCATTACCAGGGGTCCTGATGTGCTGTCTGACTGTCCAACTCTGGAGGCAGTCGGGGGATGCACCCAGTCGTTAGGGCAAACATAGTAGATTTCTGAGTGTTAAAAATCATATCCAGAGGTTATTCCATTCCATTTTTCCACCTTCCTGTTTACAAAAGGAAAAAACTTCCTGACATTCCACTTAGAGGAAAGCGGCAGCACAAACATTTCAAAGGCTGCTAGACAAAAGAGTCATCCAAGAGGCCCCACCAGACCAAATAGGATTCAGAACTTATACATCTTTTTAGTCCCCAAAAAGATGGGGGACCTCAGACCGATTTTGGATCTCAGCATTTTAAACTAGTATGTGAAGAAGTTAAAGCTCTGAATGGTCACATTTCAATCCATTCTGCCATTTCTTCAGAAGGATGACTGGATGTGCTCCATAGATCTTCAGGATGCATACTATCACATTACAATAGATGGGAGATCCTGAAGAGATTTACTCTTTCGGCTGGGAGCCAGTCATTACTAGTTCAGATTCCTGTCCTTTGGACTCACCATAGTCCGTAGGATGTTTCCCAAATACATTGCAGTGGTGGCTACTCATCTGAGACTCAAAGGATTCTGAGTGTTTCCATATCTGGATGACTGCCTCCTTACCACCCCCTTCAAGCATCTTTTCCAATGGTCTAAGGGCTATTTCCTCCAGATTTGTTAGTTATTGGAAGTAACAATAAATTATGCCAAATCAAACTTGACACCAGTCCAGAGCCTGGAGTTCATTGGTACACATCTGAATACAACAAGAGATGGCATCACTACCACTTCATCGTATATCCACTCTCGGGAATCAGGTCCATTTGCTTATTTCCCATTCATCTCTCCCAGCCAGATCAGTTCTTCAAGCACAAGGATCCATGGCAACAGCCATTGTGTTTTCTTCATTTAGCACGATTGAGTGTCCTTCAATGGACTGTATCTGTTCAGTGGTCTATTCTTCAACAACCCCTATCCTTTCCAGTCAAACTTACTCCTGTTTGCAAACGTCACATCAGCCTGTGGATCCAGTCACTTAGAATGACCTTTTATTCTACTGCCCCCAAATGCCACAGTAACTTCCCAAATGAGGTGGGGGGATTTCCTAGGAAGGACGGTCCAAGGCATGTGGTCCCCTCAAAAGAAAAATCTGTATGAATGTACTAGAGATGAGAGCAGTCCTATTTGCATCACAGGCCTTTCAAGATGCTCTTCCTTTAGGAACTGTTGTGATTTCAGACAATAACACATTTATGGCCAGGTACATCAACAAACAGGGAAGAATTTGATCCTTTCCCTTCTGCAGAGAGGCCATGAGTGTGTGTAAATGGGCAATCTCCTACTGCTTTCTAGTTGCAGTGCACATACTGGTTAAAACCAGCATGTTAGCAGACAAATTAAGCAGATCCATTCTGATGCCTCACTAGTATTCTCTCAGTTAATCTGTGGTGGAAAGGATTTTTCATTGTTGGGGCCAACCTTGCTGTGACCTCTTTGCATCCCTCCACAAGAGTAAGTGCAGCAGGTACTTTGCTCTTATTCCTCCTCAGGGGCAGTCACTGAGAGATGGTCTAGTTCACGTTTGGCCTTCTGGTCTTCTTTGTTATCCCCCTCTTCCTTTCATTCCCAAATTTCTGCAGAAACCAAGCTGGCTGAAGAGCTCAGTCATCCTCATTGCCCCCCTACTGGCCTCAACAGGTGTAGTTCCCCTTTCCATGGCCTGATCTTCGTTATCCTCCATGGATACTAGAGCCATCTCTGGATCTCTTTTCACACCCATCAGGAAGCAGACATCCCAATGTCCAGGCCCTCAAACTTAATAGCATGGTTTCTCCACTTCCAGTAATGGTTACATAGCCCAGGCTTTTTTCCTCTGTACGTACCATCATTTCACCTTCGCAGAAAGACCTTACTAAGAAAGTTTATAAGAGGAAGTAGAAAAGATTCTCCCTATGGGCCTTGAAAAATGAGCTTGATCCCCTTTTTCTACTCCAGTTTATGCAGTACTTGAATTTTTGGCAATTCTTTTTAAAGAAGGAGCTAGTTTTTCTACCATTAGCAGCTATCTCTAATTTTCATATAGGCAACTGAGTTTATTCTTTGGCTTTTTCCAGATTATGTAGTGTTTCTAAAATGCATTTTTCTTCTCAGACCTCCAATAAAGGATCCTTCACCTCCCCAAGATCCGACCTTTGCGCTTTAAGGTCTAACTCAGAAACCTTTTGAACCTTCCACTATATCTGATCTAGAATTCCTTTCTTGGAAAATGGTCTTCTTAGTAGTCCTTACTTCTGCAAAGAGAATACCTGAACCCCAGGCTGTTTCTTCTAAGACTCCTTACATTATTTACCATAAAGACAGGTTTACCTTATGGACAGACCCTTCCTTTTTACCTAAAGAAATCTAGACCCTTCCTTTTTACCTAAAGAAATCTCTGAAATAAAAACTAACTAATACATTCATTTACCAGTCTTCTTCCCAAATTTTTTGAATAAAGGAAAGTACATGCTTCATGTTTTGTCTTCACAGGACAAAACAAATCAGAAAATCATATCAGCTATTTGTTTCTTTTTACTTTAGCCAAATAGATTACGGACTGTTCTTCTTGGATCTATTCTCAACAAGGCATTCCCCTACCCAAACCATCCAAGGCTCATTCAACCAAATCATGGCTGCTTCATCTACATGTTGGTCAAGAACATCTATTGGTGATGTTTGTGCAGCAGCCACATGATTCAGTGCTCATACCTTTGTTACTCATTACAAACTAGATATTATATCTAGTAACAGAGATACTTTTGGTTTGGCTGTACTCCGGAATATCCTTCCATGAGGGCCACCCCAAGATCAACGTAGCTAGGGACTCTGTCCCATGTGTTGGCGGAGAATGAAAAGGACGTCAACTTTAAAAGTTATGTGCTTACCTTCATCTGTGTGGTCCATTTTCATTTTTCCTCCACTTCCCTCCCATCTCTCTCCCATCCTTCAATCTTCTGGAGAAACCTGTTAGACTGTGTTTTGGAACTTACAGTTCTGGGTTTGAGCCCTTCATTTTTCCTCCAGCTATTCCTGTCTCTGTCTAGCTGTAGGGGCCTTATGACAACCAACTCGATCTGAGGTAATGGGATGGACTAAGGCATTATGGGTAGAGGGAGGAGCTCGAGAGTTTGAATCTCAAGTCTGGAGTATATGGCGTGTCAGATCCAAGGATCGGATCCAAACCCAATGTTGAGGAAGAATGAAAATGGACAACACAGTTATGGTGATTACATAACTTTTAATTGTCTCTAATTTCCCTAGCTGACCTGCACAGCCAGCTGTGAAAAGCAGGTCACATTTCACAAACCTACCTTGACAGGCTTTGAGTAACTTCATAGTATTCATGCCAGACTAGTAACTTCATGTAGGCTGAGACAAAGTTTTAATAAAATAATGTATTTCATCTTTAAAAAACATTGTGGAATTTAGCTGTATTTGTTGCTTATAATAGAAACTGGATGAAATAATAGGTAATCACTGATTTCTTATTGTTTAGCTAAATAAAGTTGCTGTTATAGTTGAAATCTCTTAGATGAGGTAAAGGGATTGGAGATTGGAGCTGTGCTTTCTAATCTGTATCCTGCCCTGTTTGTTGTTTTATATGATTTTTAAGCTGTCTATACAAACTTTAAACTGTGAATAGTATTCATAAATATGTTACACAGTTTTGTAGACCTGGTACATACTACTCTCACATGCCACTATCCTATATAATTCATGAAAGTCCCATTTCCCCATTACGTATATGCATACCCACCTGTTTATCTAGAAGTGTCCAGGTACGCAGTGGGGAATACATATCAAGGTTCACCATGTCTTCTGCAATTCACAGCTGAGTACATAGTGATGTACTGTGGGTAAAGCTGGATAAAACATTGGAGGTTATATTTGGAGACTTGCAAAAATGAAGTCAAAGACATTGAGTTACTTGCTTAAGAGATGGTGGGGTCACCTATTCTCATGGTGCAGAGGGATAAAGTTCTTACTGCACTCCATGTGGTCTGTGTTCAAACAGTGGCAGGGGTGCTGGATGGACCAGAAAATGGAGAATAGGAGTGGAACAGTTGATGCTGCTTGCTCATCCTGCAGTGAGGGAGCCAGCTTGGCTTCTTACTCTCTGCAGGGGTGACACCTACAGGAATGCAGGTGTATCACCCTCAGCATAAAGAGCCAAGGGTACCTGTGCTGCAAGACGTGTGTCATTTAGATGGGAGATGAGGATGCATACTATCACATTACAATAGATGGGAGATCCTGAAGAGATTTACTCTTTCGGCTGGGAGCCAGTCATTACTAGTTCAGATTCCTGTCCTTTGGACTCACCATAGCCCGTAGGATGTTTCCCAAATACATTGCAGTGGTGGCTGCTCATCTGAGACTCAAAGGATTCTGAGTGTTTCCATATCTGGATGACTGCCTCCTTACCACCCCCTTCAAGCATCTTTTCCAATGGTCTAAGGGCTATTTCCTCCAGATTTGTTAGTTATTGGAAGTAACAATAAATTATGCCAAATCAAACTTGACACCAGTCCAGAGCCTGGAGTTCATTGGTACACATCTGAATACAACAAGAGATGGCATCACTACCAATTCATCGTATATCCACCCTCAGGAATCAGGTCCATTTGCTTATTTCCCATTCATCTCTCCCAGCCAGATCAGTTCTTCAAGCACAAGGATCCATGGCAACAGCCATTGTGTTTTCTTCATTTAGCACGATTGAGTGTCCTTCAATGGACTGTATCTGTTCAGTGGTCTATTCTTCAACAACCCCTATCCTTTCCAGTCAAACTTACTCCTGTTTGCAAACGTCACATCAGCCTGTGGATCCAGTCACTTAGAATGACCTTTTATTCTACTGCCCCCAAATGCCACAGTAACTTCCCAAATGAGGTGGGGGGATTTCCTAGGAAGGACGGTCCAAGGCATGTGGTCCCCTCAAAAGAAAAATCTGTATGAATGTACTAGAGATGAGAGCAGTCCTATTTGCATCACAGGCCTTTCAAGATGCTCTTCCTTTAGGAACTGTTGTGATTTCAGACAATAACACATTTATGGCCAGGTACATCAACAAACAGGGAAGAATTTGATCCTTTCCCTTCTGCAGAGAGGCCATGAGTGTGTGTAAATGGGCAATCTCCTACTGCTTTCTAGTTGCAGTGCACATACTGGTTAAAACCAGCATGTTAGCAGACAAATTAAGCAGATCCATTCTGATGCCTCACTAGTATTCTCTCAGTTAATCTGTGGTGGAAAGGATTTTTCATTGTTGGGGCCAACCTTGCTGTGACCTCTTTGCATCCCTCCACAAGAGTAAGTGCAGCAGGTACTTTGCTCTTATTCCTCCTCAGGGGCAGTCACTGAGAGATGGTCTAGTTCACGTTTGGCCTTCTGGTCTTCTTTGTTATCCCCCTCTTCCTTTCATTCCCAAATTTCTGCAGAAACCAAGCTGGCTGAAGAGCTCAGTCATCCTCATTGCCCCCTACTGGCCTCAACAGGTGTAGTTCCCCTTTCCATGGCCTGATCTTCGTTATCCTCCATGGATACTAGAGCCATCTCTGGATCTCTTTTCACACCCATCAGGAAGCAGACATCCCAATGTCCAGGCCCTCAAACTTAATAGCATGGTTTCTCCACTTCCAGTAATGGTTACATAGCCCAGGCTTTTTTCCTCTGTACGTACCATCATTTCACCTTCGCAGAAAGACCTTACTAAGAAAGTTTATAAGAGGAAGTAGAAAAGATTCTCCCTATGGGCCTTGAAAAATGAGCTTGATCCCCTTTTTCTACTCCAGTTTATGCAGTACTTGAATTTTTGGCAATTCTTTTTAAAGAAGGAGCTAGTTTTTCTACCATTAGCAGCTATCTCTAATTTTCATATAGGCAACTGAGTTTATTCTTTGGCTTTTTCCAGATTATGTAGTGTTTCTAAAATGCATTTTTCTTCTCAGACCTCCAATAAAGGATCCTTCACCTCCCCAAGATCCGACCTTTGCACTTTAAGGTCTAACTCAGAAACCTTTTGAACCTTCCACTAAATCTGATCTAGAATTCCTTTCTTGGAAAATGGTCTTCTTAGTAGTCCTTACTTCTGCAAAGAGAATACCTGAACCCCAGGCTGTTTCTTCTAAGACTCCTTACATTATTTACCATATTATTTACCATAAAGACAGGTTTACCTTATGGACAGACCCTTCCTTTTTACCTAAAGAAATCTAGACCCTTCCTTTTTACCTAAAGAAATCTCTGAAATAAAAACTAACTAATACATTCATTTACCAGTCTTCTTCCCAAATTTTTTGAATAAAGGAAAGTACATGCTTCATGTTTTGTCTTCACAGGACAAAACAAATCAGAAAATCATATCAGCTATTTGTTTCTTTTTACTTTAGCCAAATAGATTACGGACTGTTCTTCTTGGATCTATTCTCAACAAGGCATTCCCCTACCCAAACCATCCAAGGCTCATTCAACCAAATCATGGCTGCTTCATCTACATGTTGGTCAAGAACATCTATTGGTGATGTTTGTGCAGCAGCCACATGATTCAGTGCTCATACCTTTGTTACTCATTACAAACTAGATATTATATCTAGTAACAGAGATACTTTTGGTTTGGCTGTACTCCGGAATATCCTTCCATGAGGGCCACCCCAAGATCAACGTAGCTAGGGACTCTGTCCCATGTGTTGGCGGAGAATGAAAAGGACGTCAACTTTAAAAGTTATGTGCTTACCTTCATCTGTGTGGTCCATTTTTATTTTTCCTCCACTTCCCTCCCATCTATCTCCCATCCTTCAATCTTCTGGAGAAACCTGTTAGACTGTGTTTTGGAACTTACAGTTCTGGGTTTGAGCCCTTCATTTTTCCTCCAGCTATTCCTGTCTCTGTCTAGCTGTAGGGGCCTTATGACAACCAACTCGATCTGAGGTAATGGGATGGACTAAGGCATTATGGGTAGAGGGAGGAGCTCGAGAGTTTGAATCTCAAGTCTGGAGTATATGGCATGTCAGATCCAAGGATCGGATCCAAACCCAATGTTGAGGAAGAATGAAAATGGACAACACAGTTATGGTGATTACATAACTTTTAATTGTCTCTAATTTCCCTAGCTGACCTGCACAGCCAGCTGTGAAAAGCAGGTCACATTTCACAAACCTACCTTGACAGGCTTTGAGTAACTTCATAGTATTCATGCCAGACTAGTAACTTCATGTAGGCTGAGACAAAGTTTTAATAAAATAATGTATTTCATCTTTAAAAAACATTGTGGAATTTAGCTGTATTTGTTGCTTATAATAGAAACTGGATGAAATAATAGGTAATCACTGATTTCTTATTGTTTAGCTAAATAAAGTTGCTGTTATAGTTGAAATCTCTTAGATGAGGTAAAGGGGATTGGAGATTGGAGCTGTGCTTTCTAATCTGTATCCTGCCCTGTTTGTTGTTTTATATGATTTTTAAGCTGTCTATACAAACTTTAAACTGTGAATAGTATTCATAAATATGTTACACAGTTTTGTAGACCTGGTACATACTACTCTCACATGCCACTATCCTATATAATTCATGAAAGTCCCATTTCCCCATTACGTATATGCATACCCACCTGTTTATCTAGAAGTGTCCAGGTACACAGTGGGGAATACATATCAAGGTTCACCATGTCTTCTGCAATTCACAGCTGAGTACATAGTGATGTACTGTGGGTAAAGCTGGATAAAACCTTGGAGGTTATATTTGGAGACTTGCAAAAATGAAGTCAAAGACATTGAGTTACTTGCTTAAGAGATGGTGGGGTCACCTATTCTCATGGTGCAGAGGGATAAAGTTCTTACTGCACTCCATGTGGTCTGTGTTCAAACAGTGGCAGGGGTGCTGGATGGACCAGAAAATGGAGAATAGGAGTGGAACAGTTGATGCTGCTTGCTCATCCTGCAGTGAGGGAGCCAGCTTGGCTTCTTACTCTCTGCAGGGGTGACACCTACAGGAATGCAGGTGTATCACCCTCAGCATAAAGAGCCAAGGGTACCTGTGCTGCAAGACGTGTGTCATTTAGATGGGAGATTGCTTATATGTAGAAGCTTCTAGGGCTGCCAAGGTGTTTGAAAATGGCACAGTTTGCAGGATCTGCAGACTGGTCTGCTGTCTGACACTCTGCTCTAACCTCCATTGGAGAACTGATGGGCCTGAGGCCACCTTCTCTGATAAAGGAATGAATGAGTCTACTGGATGTAGGAAGGGAGACCACTGGACTGATCCTGCAAAAAAAAAAAAAAAAAAACACAAAGTGTGTGTGCTCAGCAGAACATGCTAAGCAACAAGCCATCTCTCGTGTGTAGAGATAAAGACTTGAACACAGCCCAAGTCACCTTACTTTAGTTAACAGCTCAGACACGTAAAGGCTCTAGCAAATGAGGATGGTATGACCATCCTGGTAGGAAGGGTAGAACAGAGCAGGGAATGTGCATCTACAATCTCTTGGAGGAGGGGAGCATTGTGGGGTGGTGTTGTGGACTACCAATCCACCACTAAGTAGTGAATGGGAGCCTGCAGCCACAGAGGAAGGGCATTGTGGGTTCCTGTGGTAATGCTAATAGTGTGTCCTCCCACCCAGGGGGTAGATTTAGGTGATTCAAATGTCCCCCTAGCTAGGATGTGAGTGAGAACACAAGCAACCCTCATGACTGCATGATGCCCCCTCCACATAGTTCTCATCTTCTTGGTTTTGGGCACGTCCTACCACAGAGAAACAAATTTGAGTTCATTGGAGGAAGACTTGATGGTTGGCAAGCATGGGGGCAAAAAGACTATTGCAAAAATGCTTAGTAACAAGAATGTCAGACAGTACATACCTGTTAATACAGACCATAATATATTGAACACTGCATTTGTTCACTGGACTATATTGCGTAGTAACTAGCACTGTAATCAGTCTCTAGAGTAACCAACCTATGCTGACATAACATTGATCTATTATCTATGAGAAGGAGTGCACAGGCAGATCCCATATATGTGTGCAATATAAATTATATCTGCACCGCACACATAGGTAATGGGGTAGTCACATTTATGAACTTCTCATTGCCTTTATGTGAAGCAAGAAAATGTAATCTTGTTCCATTGCTGTTCTGCATAGATCAGAACTTTGTGACCATCTTGGAGTTAGGAGGCAGTCTGATGCACCTGGAGATTTGTTGTAGGGAAACCTGCTGATCCTGTGTTGTCCTCTCCATCTCAACAGACGGGTTATTTGCCTTAAAGGGGAATCCGAGCTGGCAACATTATCATAGCTTTCTCCAGTACCTGAACTTCTCCCTTATAATGCACTGCTGTGGCAGAAATACCCCAGATCTTGTTTACCTCTATTCCATTAAGATGAAATCTCTAGCATTCTGCTCATCATTGAAAATATTTTGGATAAGTGAAATCTTTGAAATCTTTTTTATTCCTTTTCTATCCTAATCAGTAATAGGTCTCCCCATTCCTGCCATTTTATAATTTGTTGACTATGTCTACAAAAAAAAGATTTTCCTTTTTCCCTTCATGGGCTTTCTTATGCCTCTTACAATTTACATTGCTAAAGGGACGTCATTTTCTGGGTAGTTGTCCATATGGAGAAGGGTTCAGGTCTCACAAAATTTGAAAACTGCAGGCTTAAGATTCCTGTCCGGTATCTTTTGTAGTCAATGTGTTTATTGCCTGGGCCCTGAACACTTGAATGTACAATGCAAATTGTGTTCTTCCTTTGGCTAACTGGCTTTACTGGATAGAAAAAAACAAGCTACTTGGTTGGTTCTTTCACAAATAATATACTGTCTCAGCTTCCCAAAAGCACTGAGAAACAGGTTTCTAACTCTGCTGATAAAGACAAAAACAAACAAAAAGGAAACGTCAAGAAATAACAGACTTAAATCTAGAGGTAAGAAGAGAGAAAAGAAAAAAAAGAATGTCTGATTCTCCCCTTCAGATTCCCAGGGCATTCTCCTCTCTTGGCTCCAGTCCCTTTATATCTGGGTTGACTCTGGTCCCCATTACTGTTTTCAAGTGGATCAGAAGCTATTGTATCCCTGATGGTTCTCTCAAGAGTTTCTCTTTCTGGAGGCCAGATCATCTGAGAGAGAGCTCACAAATTTTTGTCGGCTGACCTCCATCAATTGCATTGGCCTGGTCAACTAGATCCTCCAGAAGCATCGCAAATATAGAATATAGACTGGGATAAGATGATGAGAGCCTTTATTAAGGTGCCTATTGACATGGGAATCATTCACTCCTTGACTGAGGGTAGAGAGAGTGGTTCCATCTACTCCCCTTGTAGTAGTTCCTCCCCGTTTCCTATTTTGGAAATGGTGGTCTCAGAACTGAAGTTCCCATCTATTGTTTCCCTTTCTGCATTAACAACTTTAGGGAATTGGGCATCAATAGTCCTTGTGATGCACTTAACGTCAAAGTCCTCTGAGACTTTTGCTTCCCAGGGTCTAGTGGTCAAAGATGACCACAATGAGCAGAGTGCAACTCCTACTACTTTAGTTCCGTCCTTGGTTCAGAGTGCTTGACAGGTCAACCGCTGTCTTAGCCTCAGATCTATTTGGGACATGAGTACCTGGGATTCAGTCATCTCAATATTGCCATTCCCTTCCATTGGCTCCCTCCTTGGCATTTTTTGCCTGACTGTTCTGAGGAAGGGGACCATTTGCACTCCTCTGCTCCATTTGGATTACGTGATACACCAGCACCTTTTTCTACTCATCATCTGTCCCAGGAACAGCCTGCTTCAGATGGCCTTGACTCATTCTTCATGCAAGAACCTAAAGACACTTCTGACTCTTCAACACCCTCCACATTTGAAGAATACAGGAACTGCAAGTGTAAGAGGAGATACTTAGAGTCCGCACAGAAGTCTCTCACTGACAACACTGCCCTTATGTTGGGGAAGGGTTTTCTAGGTCTCACACAGAGGATCTCTCTTTTGTGATCTTATGGAACTTTTGAGACGGTGAGTAAACTGGCCAACTGCTAACCCTCCTGCTGATGAGGAAGTGTTGTTTGAGGAGACTTGTCTACCCTCTGTGTGGTTTTCCCTGCTGATAAGACTCAATGTCTCACAGAGTGTTTGGTCAGATCCAGAGATCATGGAGCCAATTCCTCATACACCAGTCAGGGTGCCAGCCCCTCCTAAGAATCCTCTCCTTTGGATCAAAGGTCCTCTTGAGAATTCTGTTATTGTTGCAGCTGCCAAGGAGAAAAAGCTATCTGAGGAAAGCTCCATGGTTCACCCACCTAACAGAGAGTCCAGGGCAGTGAATCATTTTGGGAAATATAGCTATGCTTCAGGAAGCGATTCCCTGAGAATATTGCATTATATTTCCGAAATTACCAGAATCCAGAGAGAATTGGCTACAGAGCTGTCATATTCTCTGAGCACGCCAGCAGAACTGAAGTCCATTGAGTCTCAGTTGGCTACTTTTATTGTCTGTCTCTAACATTATTATGAGTCTGGTTTCTAACACAGAGGATGTTGCATCCCAACAACAGTAATGTGTTGCAATACAGTGTCATGCCTGGCTGCAATTACATGACTTTGCAGATAACTTTAAGATGTTTTTCCTTAATAACTTGTGTAAGTGCAAGCAAGAGGGTAAAACTTGTTTCTAATAGTTCATTTTTACAAACCCCAAAGACCATTGTCCAGGAATTTGGGGAGTAGGGGCTGTTCTAGTTTAGAAAATCCCAACAATTTGCCATTAATCCTCTATTAACAGTACCCCCCCCCCCCAATCTAGCTGGGGATGGACTTCAATGGATGCTGCCATAGAGGTGGGGTCCACAGAATCAATGGTTTAGAGTACCTTTCTCTGATAAATTCTTTCAGTGGTCCTGAGGATTTGTCCATCTGCTCCTCTCATGCGGCAGTCAGGGGATGCTTGTATCTACCTAGAGTATTTGTCAGACATTGCTCAAGATTTATGGGAGAAATTAATTATATCCAGAGGCTACACAATCCCCTTTAAAAACAAACTTACCCTATTGTGCAAAACCCTTTTGGATGTTCTACCCTGACAAAGAAGACTGCAGCACAAGAAATTTCCCAGCTGTTAGAAAAAAGAGCAATCCAGGAGGTCCCACCACAAATGACCCAGAGTCTACTCAGTATTCCTTTTAGTTCCAAAAAGGAACAAGGACCTCTGGCCCATTTTGCACCTTAGCAAGCTGAACATGTTGTAAAGAAGACAATGTTTTGGATGTTGATGAAACAATCCATTATTCCTCTTCTGGGGAGAGGAGATTCAGTGTGCTCAGTAGACCTTCAGAATACATATTACCATTTGGAGATAGCGTGGCAGTTCAGAAGGTGCTTACACTTCTGGATGGTAACCAGGCATTATCAAGTCAAAGCCTTGCCATTCACTCTCAACACTACCTCCTGGCTGTTCATTAAATGGATGGCAGTGTTGGCAGTGCATCTCTGCTTGCAAGGGTTCCTTGTGTTCCTCAATTTAGATGACTGGCTACTTACTGCAATCACAAAAGAGTCCTTAATCTAAGCAGGAGATTATTTGCTCCAGTTGTGTCAATCCCTAGGAATTTCAGTAAATTAGGAAAAGTCAGCATTACAGCCTACTCAATTACTGGACTTCACTGGGTGCCACTTAAACAAAAGGTCACAAATAGCAAATTTTCCTAGATCAAGACTGACGTCCCTTCAACTACAGGCACAAGAGATCATGCTCATCTAATTCTCTGTGGGCTCTGTGGCAGCTTCTATAACCCTATTACTTCATGCAAGGTTCTGTATGAAGGTTTTGCAGTGGGCCTTATTCATTCAGTGGTTGCTGTTAACAACTTCTACGTCATCTGATCAAACTTTCCTGTCTCAGTCATCATCACATCTCTTGGTGAATAATCTCTCCTCTAGTTTTATGGAGATATGTTTACCCTTCCACTATCCTTGGCCACCATGACCATGGTGGACATCATGATGGGAGGGCAGTTCAGAGAATGTAGACCAGCAAAAAAGAAACATGTTCACATTCATTTTCTGGAGATGAAGGCAGTCCTGCTAGTGTTGCAGGCTCTTTATACTGCGTCCCCCAGGTGAGATTGCTATCTGGACAGACAATACATCTGTAGTTTGGTACATCAACAAACAGGGAGGAACCAACTCTTACTCATTATGTTGAGGAGGTTGTAGCCTTTTTGCATCTGCCATCAGTAAGTCTCTCAAGTTAACCACATGATTTCTACTGTTCCTGTGAGGCCAGAGAGCTTTCATTACATTCTAGGGTGGTAATGAAGAAACTTTCCACTCCTGAATTTTAAGAGGAAATGGAAAAAAGTTTTTTGTCTGAGCAATAGACATTGTCCTTGACTCTTTTTAAGTACCACTGTCTTCCATTGTGGATTTCTTGGCTAGACTGTTCCATTCAGGTGCTAGTTTTTCTAATATTAAAGTGCAGTTAGCAGCTGTTTCCAGCATTCACATGGGCTAGAATGATGCATCTGGAGTTTCCTTGAAAATATCTATGGCATTTCTAAAAGGCACTTTTCTACTGAAATCTCAAATCAAAGACCTTACTTCTCCTTGGGACATTACATTGATGTTATAAGTTCTCACACAGCCTCCCTTTGACTCTGCCTCTAAAGCCGAGTTTAAATTTCTATTTTGGAATATTGTTTTTGGTAGATGTCACTTCAGCCAGATGAAATACTGAAGTCCATATTTAATTGTTCACAAAGAGAGTTTCTCTGACACCTAATCCAAGCTTTTTTTTTTTTTTTTTTTTTTTTTTTTTAATTAAAACCTAATCCAAGCTTTGTGTCTAAGGTTGCCACTCAGTCGTAAAACAAACTATACATTTGCCTGAATGTTTTCCTAATTATTCCAGTCAGGGAGAATACACATTACAAACCTTAGATGTCCACCATCTCAAATTTCATTTGCACTACACAAAGTAGAGTCTGTCAGAAGAGATGAACAGTTTATATCCTTTTCCAAAAACAAACTGAGATTCAAGACCTCTAAAGTAATCTTGTTCAGATGGCTTTCAGATTGCATTTCCTTTGTTTACAATATCAAGGATTTTTTGCTTTCACACAAATCAAAGGTATGTTCTACTAGATCTGTGTCAACTTCATCTGCCTTTTTCAAACAGTCTTCAGTAGATGATATTTGTGCTTCAGCAATTCGGTCGAGTATGCATACCTTTGTCAAACAGTACAAGATGGATCTGATTTCCAGAACCAGAGCATCTTTTGTGGCACCATACTTAGAACCATCCTGTCTTGATACCACCTGGGAATCCTGGTAGATGGGGACTGTGTCCCATCTGTTGAGACTGACTGAAAGGACAGCAAAGGATACAAAAGTTTTGTATGTACTATAACTCTAGATGTTCGTTATTTTCAGTCCATCTTGACATCCCACCTCCCCTTCCAAGTTGTCATGATAGCCTTATCATGTTGTTTTTCTGGAGGATCTTAACTGATCAGAATTGAAGTCTTTCATCAGGCAATTCATATGGAGTTACTACTTGTACCTATTTTAGTTGGGGGTTGGCCTGGGATATTTCTGTCTGTCCTTAGGGCAAATTCAATTTGACAGCAGTTTATTATGGGAGAGGGGAACTTGAGTAGTGGACAAAACTAATGTTGCCAGCTTGGATCTGCCTTGAGGTGGATGACCCATCTGTTTAGATGGATGGAGAACGGCAGCAAGGATCTGATGTTATAAGTACATAACCTTCATTTTGTTGGCAGCCTGTCGAGACTGACGTTAAAAACCTTGTCACTAGAAGGTCATCTGCATTTTGTAATGGTGGTCAGATGCAGAGCGAGAAAATGAGTGTTAGTCTTTGTCACTTTATCCCTTTTCTCTGGGTTTGTGAGACCTCATTGTTGGGTTGTATGTGTATATAAAATGTGTAGCTCTGCAAGTGAGGGTTTGACTTTAGATTAGGGGGTGCAGGGATATTCTTTTGTGATGTTAGTAGTGTTATTTTGATCAATGATCTTCCAAGGTTTTATATGTTTTAGGGTAAAATAATTGCATATTCATTAAGCAGGATACAGTTATTCTTAATCAACCCTTGTTATACTTTGTGTTTAGTTATCAGCTGTATATTAGATTATTTTGTCTCATGAATAGAGTATGCATAATGGTGAAATATACTCCTGTTTAATGCTGCATGGTTGACCTACTTTGTGTGGTACTAATTTAAAATATCAGTTTGGGTAGGAAACCATATGCCTATTGTGTTATTTACACCTAGTCTGACTTGTATGTTCTTGGCTTTCTGATCCTGTGATTGTCGAGTAGTTGATCTTTAAAGTTATTTATTTTGTTGAATGCCAAATAAAGGATTTTAGGTTATAATAGACTATGGTAGTTCCTGTGCGCATTGACTACTGTAAGCATCCCTGGGGGAGGTACACTTATGTGCAATCAGGAATGTGGTGTTTGTTTATTTTTTGTTTGTTTACCAGGATAGTGTACTGATCACAATAGACCAATTTCAGGCACAGGCTCAGATGAGTACATTAACAATGGAGTAGATAGCTATGAACATTGGAAAAATTTCCCAGATTAGTACGAAGTATAGTTACAGCAATTATTTATCAGTATGATTCTACCGAGTAAATCTGGAGGAGTAAGCAAGAGTTTTATTTATTCATTTAGCCTTTGTTGACAAGGTTAGTCACTCTAAGCTAGTAACCTCTTTTCAGGGGAGACATGAGTTGGTGAGAACAAGGACGTAGGAAGTAAATTCCATTTTGTACACTCAAACTTTTTGTCCCGCGGTGGTGGTGCTGCGGTAGCGTTGTTGCCTCACAGTACGACGCTGTCCGGTTCGATTCTCAGCTAGAGGGTGTTCTGCGTGGAGACATGCATGAATGGGCCTACCTTTGTTGAAGGTTGTGCGTCAGGGCTGATAACTCGGCACGTAAAAATCAACTAGCAATCAGTAGCGGACCTCTAACTGGGAAAAGCCGAAAGACACAAACAAACAAACACTCAAACTTTTAGTGCTACCCTGCAGGACACCTGGCACTTACAAAATGGAAAGAACACTCAAAATGCTGCCCCCGGCAAGTACTTACATATAAGCTGTTCCCCTTAAAACTTTTGAAATGTTGTTTTAGATTAGTAGTATTGTACCTACAGTTGGAGCCCCTAATTTAGGCAATGGTAAACATAATTTGACATAAAGTTTTCTCAATAACACTCAAAAAATGTACTTCTTATAGTACAAAGAGTATGCCTGGCTACACCCTTGGGGAGAAGTAAAACATAATGGGGATTAGGTGATGAGACATACTTGATAGACTTTACCCTGGGTTTGATAATAGAGATGTGTTTTAAATTCTGATCTAAATTTGGAGTAGGAGGAGGTATCTTTTAGATTGCAAGAGATTCCCAGAATTTTTGCGATATGCTTCATGCATGATTAGTGCAATGTAGTTAGTTTCTGAGGATAGCAGGATGGTTTGTTTGTTTATTTATTTATTTACTGATGTTTGATTACCAGGAAAGTCTGACGGTGTAAGAGCCCATTTTCAGCAGAGGCCCAGAGAAAAAAGCTCAAAAGTATAACAAAATACTAAGGATAATAATTTTATAGTCTTTACAAATACTACAAAAACAGTTTAAGTAATCATACCAAATTAGGCATAATATGAAAACATTGGTTAAGTACTGATACAAGTTATATAACAATGATTTAAAAGTCAGAAATTTTAGCCATTTTATGGAGAATTTAAAAGAAAGTATAATACAAACAGGAATTGCAATACGAAGTGAGAGAAAAGCAGGTTTATGGGAATGATTTCTGGGGTTGTAGAAAGAGGTTTTTGAAGTAAGCCTTTCTCACATGGTAAGAACGTTTCAAGATGTAGGACTTTAAAATATAAGCAGACCCAAATAAAAAGTCTGCTGTCTGACAAGTAGCTACTTGGCTTTTGAGAGATTCAAACGGTGGTACTCACTTGAGGGAGAAGTTTGTGATGAAACTGCATTTTATTTGAGATTATCTGTAGAGGGAGGTTATTTTACTGGAAGCTGCAGCTAAAAGGGTAGGCCATATTCAGGATGACTAAGAAGACTCCCTTGCCTATGGCAGCTCTTGCTGTGGCAATTAAGAAATGTATTTCTTGTTTTTTTTTTTCTCTGTGAGTATGGAAATTAAAAGTTTGAGCCAGTAGTTTTCAGGGTATTTCAAGGATGTTGCAGTTTTAACTGGAGTGTTGTTTAAGTCTTTCGTATATAGGAGATTTGGTCAGTTTTTGATGAGTACAAAAGAGCATAATTTTAAATATAATGTCAATTTTCATTCATTCCTCAACAATTGGGTTCAACTCCGACCCCTCAGATCTGACTCAGACATTTTTACAAGTCATGGCCACTAGAACTCTCAAGCTCCTCCCGTACCCATAAGGCTCTGTCCCCTAACATACCTGAGATCCTGTTTGCTGCTTTCCCATATGGATGTGGTCACTGTGAGCTTTGAAGTATTATTCAAAGTTTTTTTCAGATAAGTGATATAATCTGATGTTGTCAAGCTTTATTCAGTCCTCAACTAATGGGTTCAGATTCAATCCTTGGATCCGCCTTGGGCATTACACTAGCTTGTGGCCTCCAAAAAACTCAGACTCCTTTCCTACCCATAATGCACCAGCCCCTAACATCTCTCGGATCTCGTTTGCCACTTTCATGTCAAGAAGTGGTCAAATTCAGCTCTCACGTCATAAAAGTGAGAGAAGTCTTTTTATATATATTTTTTTCTTTTCAAACAGTGTATTTGTTAAATTTATATTTTTTCTGCATGTCTCTACTTCTAAGCTCCTTTTGTTCATTCATTAGTGTATTTTTCTTCCTACCATTGTTGATAGGCATAGTTTTTTTTCCCAATCCTTTCATACTTTGTGTGCTCTAAATTTACCATTGTTGGTATTATCTTTCCTTTCCATTACACTTGGTGTAATTTCTTCAGTATCGTTGGTAGGACTTACTTTTCTGTCCTGTTTTTTGCCCTTATTTCCCCCCACTGGGAGAATCACTGAGGGATGCTGTGCTCTATGATTGGCCCCCCCAGTGTACTGTATGTTTATCCTCCTGACTCCCCTAATTACCAAATTCCTGCAGAAAGCAACACAGTTGAAGAGCAATGTTATGGTCATTGCACCTTACTGGCCTCAACAGATTTGGTTTCCCCTTCCTTTGGCCTCATCCAATATATCCACCTTGGATTCTGGATCCAATTCCAGACCTCCTTTCTCACCCAGATATCTCAAACCTCAAATTAACAGCATAGTTTGTGCAATTCCTTTAATAGAAAGACAACCAATGCTCTCTTACCCCTGCCCTTTCCATATGTTTATCTTCCCATAAATCCTCTACTAGGAAACTCAACAGGAGAAAATGGAAAAAGATTCATTTGTTGGGCAGAACAAAATCAGACAGACCCATTCTCAGCTCCTGTTCAATCTGTTCTGGAATTTTTGGTGAGTTTATTTAATGAAGGTGCTAGTTCATCAACTATTAAAGTCCAACTGGCAACAATCTCCAACTTTCATGTGGTTTCAGAATTCTTTAATGGCTTCCTCTAAACTGTTTAAGGCCTTTTTGAGAGGTAGTCTGTAGTTTGGACCCCCCTTATAAGGACCCTTTGCCACCATGGTGTAAAAATATCTACAAGCACTGCACCTATGAGGAAATAAAATACAGGCAGTTAGATGAACAAGAAAAGTAAATGATCAGCAAAGCAAGGCATCCTAGCGTCAGTACAGTTTTTATTATTCCTTGACTAGCTAATTTGGCTGACTGACAAAATACACCAGTGAGTACAGGACTTTTATACAGTTCTTGACAAATGCAGTCCTGCCTCTTTAGATATACAATGTATCCTAAGTTGGTCATGCAATGTGTCCCATGTTGTTTTACACGTTATTTTAAAAGTGCCGCTACAGCAGACTATTTTTGTAGAATTGTTATACAACAGGTTTTCCTTTTTTGTAACAAGTACAAAGTAATCATTTCTTGCTTCAGCTTGCTTTGTCATCATATAGTCTTACTGCTTAATTGTCTTATCATAACATTTCTAATGAGAAAGAGTATTTATTATTGTTACAGCTGCAGTTTACATTATTGCTCCTGTTGAGTAATTCAGAATTAATGAAAATTTGCAACTTACAAAGTAATACAATACAAAAGCTTAATAAAAAACTTCATGTAAAGTCTGCAGCGTGTATATGCAAGGCACAACTGCTCCTGTCATTCATGCTGTAGATAGTGTATGAAATAGAATAATATACACTATATGCAAGGCACAACTGCTCCTGTCATTCATGCTGTAGATAGTGTATGAAATAGAATAATATACATTTCCTGATTCTTTGATATTTATGGCATATATGTACATTTTACAAATCATGTATTTTACATTATTTGCATTCTTTACACATATAGTTTAGGAATGTTTTGATATAAATAGAAAAGTACTGATTAATACATGTTTTCTACAACTGCTAATAGAAGAGCCATTCAGTGTGTGACCCTTGTTTCAGGCTGCTGTGACTTTTCCATTCTATTTTTCCTAACAAGTAGCTGAGCTAACAATTCTTAAAAAAACACTGTAAAGTCTTATAGCTAACTTGCATCTGTTGTCTGACATTTGATTATTAGAATAATTATTTTCAATATAAAATTTGCTTATATTAATAATTATGCATTGATAAAGAGAGGAATTATTCATAAGCACTATCTTATCTTGGTTGGTGCTCTTTTAGCCAGGCATTGTATTTCCATGCAGCTTTGCATTATTTTATGACACTGGCATTCACATAAAAGATTGTTCACACATGTGCTCAGAGAAGATTTCTGTAAGCTGGTGTCCCAGCATTGCTTGAGATCCCAGTGCGATAAAGCATGGGATTTAAATTTGGTACTGCAAAACTTAATTTAAACTTTCAACCACCAGCTAAATCTAATCTTAAATTCCTGACCTGGAAAACTATCTTTTTAGTGGCAGTTATATCTCCTAGAAGAATTTCAGAAATTCAAGCATTATCTAAATCTCCATATTTTATTTTTTGTAAGGATAGGGTCACATTGCGTACCAATGCTTCCTTCCTTCCTAAGGTGGTGTCAGAATCCAACATAAATCAATCCATTAACTTCCCAGTATTCTTTCCAAAATAATTCGGGTCAGGGAATATATGTTGCACTTATTGGATGTTCATAGACTATTACATTTCTAGCTACACAGAACAAAACAGATTAGAAAGACAGATAAACTGTTTGTTTCCTTTGCACTTACTAAATTGGTTGACTCATTTACAAAGGTAACTCTAGCTAGATGGTTGACAGATTGCATTTCATTTACCTATAACAAATTGAATCTCCCCTTACCAAAGCCATTAAAGGCTCACTCGACTAAAACTAGGGCAACTTCATCTTTCTTCCAGTCCAGAGCTTCTATGGATGACATATATGCAGCTGCAACCTGGTCAAATCCTCATACTTTTATCCTTCATTACAAAGTAGATCTGGTCTTGAGGGGAAGAGCACCATTTGGCTTAACCAAACTCAGGAATAACCTTCCTTAGAGTCCACCCAGGATTTTAGTTATCTGGGGACTCTCTCCCATTAGTTGAGGATTGAATGAAAATTGACAACATCAGATAAAGAAGTTATGTACTCACCATAACGTTCCATCTGTATTGTCCATTTTCATTCTTCCCCAACTCCCTACCAGCCAACCTCCTCCATTTTTAATGAATGACTTCTGGAGGAACAAGAAGCTTCAAGGACATCAATGTCCTTTGTATTGAGCTCCGGTTATGGCATATCAGTTATATTCTTCCTGTCAAGCAGCAAACAAGATCTGAGAGTTGTTAGGGGTTGGTGCGTTATGGGTAAGGAAGGAGCTCGAGAGTTTGAGTCCACGAGCTAGTGTAACAGCCGAGTTGGATCTGAGGATCGGATCTGAACCCGTTAGTTGATTGAGTGAAAATGGACAACACAGATGGAACGTTATGGTGAATACATAACTTTCTTTTTAATTGTTTTTCTTTGCCTTATTAATCCCCTTTTCTTCTGATCTATTACTACATCTTATATTCTCTCTACCTACACTATTTAGTGTATTTCTTATGTACCATTGTTGGTATTTTTCCTGTCTCCCCTTCCCATTCAAATACCATTGTTGGTGTTACTTTCATTGGAATCCTTTTTTATTCCTGTTAAAAAGTCTGTTTCTCCTCTTCTTTCTATTAGTTAAAGAGCTAAAATGGCATTAAAGCCTTCTAAAATGTAAAAAATCTGGGCACAAACTCCCCTTATCTGATGTGCCACACAATTGGTGCGGTTATTGTTTGGGCCCTGATCACCTCGAAGTAGATTGTGAAATATGCAGTCATTGATCATAAAAACAAACTCATACTGAAGGAACTTTTCCTTTGACCTTTTCAGAGGCATTATCTGGGGCTCTCAACCCTCAAGATCCGACAAAACAGAGTACAGAAAGAGTCCATCTGGGTCTTCTACATCTTCCTCGGATCCAATGTTGGAACGGGCTGTAAAGAAATCAGATCTGAAGCCCAGATTGTTTGATCAGCTGACATCAGATGTTCAATCTACTTCTTAGGATCAAGTGGTGTCTGATCCAAAGCCTTTACCCAAGTGAGGTACATATCTTCCTTGGATCCACTGCCTTCTAGAGTTCCCTCACCTTTTTTGGAGAGATGCCAGCATTCCAAGTCCCTCTCTGTAGCTTCATCCTCTCATTCTTCCAGAAGCTGACATGGATAGAATGATGAGGAATTTTCTCTCGGCACAGATTCAGATGGGAGTTCTTCCGGCTCCTACCTCTTCGGGTCAGGAAGTCCTTAGCAGTACTGCAGTACCTATCTCGGCTCCTTCTCTGATGCGACCTGTTGTTTTGGAGCCCTTGGTTATGAGCTTTCTGGGACCCGTCTGTGTTGCATATGACGATCATTGTATCTTCGGCTCAGATGCATTCTTTGAGTGCAATAGTTCCGAGCATGTCTGAGCCAAACGACTCTCAGAGCTGAACTGCCTCTGTCAGTTCTGAGGCATTAGAGTCAACACCCAAGTTGTTGGAGCCATCTCTGCTTCTCAGAGCTTCACCATTGGACAGCCCGGCTCTGACCTCTGCCTTGGGAGGACTCCCCTCGGGTCAGGGGGAGCCGATGATACAGAGGCATGGATTCTCAGCTTTGTTGGCCTCCTCCTCCCTGGGGCGCTGTGCCCTCAAGGTAGTGGAGAGATTGTTTTTTGCTTCTGAAGTATGAATGGTTCCTCCCCCTTGGATCTCCCCTCTGAATCCCGTATGTCTCCGTGCCTTGACCCTCATCACTCTAATCCACAGGGGCAGCCAACCCAAAGTCTCCAGACTACCCAGCAGGATATTCTTATTTCTTCTGATACTTCTGAACATCCCACTGAAGAAATCCCTAGGAAGAGAAAGTGCAAGAGGAGGCACTTAAACTGTCCTCAAGAGTCAGTTACTGATGATACTGATTTTGATGAGGGGGAAGGGTCCTTTGGAGATATCCTGAAAATCCTCAAGCAAAGGGGTGGTTGGTCTATCAATAACCCTTCCCAAGAGGAATCGGTATTCCTGGAAGCCTTTTGGTCTAGTCCATCTACTTATTGGGGGACCCGCCCATGAATGAGCTTATCGATTTGATCTCTAGGTGGGTGTGGAAAGAACCAGACACTGCTGAGTTGTTCCGCAAAAGACCAGACAGAATTTTGGCACCACCAAAAGGAAAAAAGTTTTGGAGCAAGGGAGTACTGGTAGATGCCATAGTCGTTATGGTGGCTACGAAGAAAGAACTTGCTGAACAGAGTTATTTTTAAACACCTTTATTGAGTTATTTGTGACAGAGGCAAATTTACATTTATACAAAATAATCAAATTGTATTAAACTAACATTAACAAACATTATATTTCACATATATTGCTCTCTCTCTCTCTCTATATATACATATATATATGTATATATAAAACTTAAGGAACATTACATAAATTATTCGATTCTTGCCCCCCCCTTTTAACAAGAAATATGTTTATTAAACCATCACTTACGACCTAAGCAATCATACGTTTATATAAATGAAAATGAGCCACACCAACACAATCATAGTTGCAAGCATTTTACATCACAATCCATACTGACACACTCCCAGTTGCAAACATTATACATCATTCATAATCTACCCAATCATTTTCAGTCAACCATTACATAGCTCATTTAAGTCCAGCCTTCTTTTGAATATTATTTCTCCCCTGTATGAATTGTTCCCACAATTCCCATTTTTTCCTATGTAGTTTGCTCTTACTCTTTTCTAAAGATCAATTCAGTTGTTGTATCTCTTACTATATTCACCACTCCTAATGTAGTTGGTTTAAATTTTGATTTCTGTTTTCAAGTATTTGCTTTTTTGGCAGCCATCATAATTAACACAGCATGGCCTTACTATGTGTAGGCAATTCCAGTTCTGTATCATAGCTCAGAAAAATCATCTCCCTCGTCACACCAGTCTGCCCACCCAGCATCTCTGACAGTACATCCCGCTGGGAATCCTCAAAGTCCGCCAACCCATCGCACTCCCGGAAAATATGTTCCCAAGTACCTCTTTTTTCCCCCCCCATCACACCTCCAGCATTTGCTGTCTACCTGATGAAAAATTCTTTGGCGTCTACTTGGGGTATAAAAATATCTATGCAAACATTCCCAAGCAAAAATCTAAATTTTCTAGATTTTGTTGCACATTTGAGAAACATACATATACCCTCCCATTGTTTCTTTGTGAATTGCTTAAACAATCTCACTTCCCAATCCTTTCAAACCTACTCTGATTGATTCTTATAGTTATTATGCAATATTTGATGTGATCTAATTATTGCTTTTTTAATGGCAGCTTCTGTTCTAGATTCTATTAAAAACTGTACCAGTGCTGGTCTTTCATTTAGGACACCCTTCCCCCTTTTCTTTCTCTTTGCCTATATTCTGATATCAATCTTTGATAGGGAAGGCAGTCCCTAACCTCCAGTCCAAATAAATTCTCTGCCTCTTCCCATTCTAGTACCTTTCCCTCTCAAGTTATTTGCTCCCAATACCTTGTTCCTTTGCAAGTTTTCTCCAATAAATTTCAGCCTCACTTGCCTATTATCTATATCCCTAATTGCAGTCATCCGTATTGGCAGAATCTCCTTTCTCCATTCCCGCGTTGGCTTAGTTCTTAGAATGCTTTCTGCTACTGTGTGGGTATAATATTCTGTATTATTGTTATGTTCCTTAAAGCCCTGCATCCAAAATCCCAGTCTTTCCTTGTTTCCTTGAGCTTTCCCATTTCAACATCATTCATTTCCACTTTGAATTATAGTTTTCTGCTTGTGCTATGTGTAGGAGTCTTAACTGTGTAGATCTGAAATGCTCCTTCAAACTGGGTAATCCTAATCCGCCCTGTTCCACTGGAAGAATCAGTTTATCCCACTTGACTCTTGCCTTCTTCCCCTCCCAGATAAAGTCCTTCGCCTCTTTATTAATTACTACCCACAAGTTCTCCTCTGTGTGATAAAAATATGCCTGATCTATATATAAGACTAAAGGGACTAAAACATTTTACTGCTTGTTTCTTACTATCTATATAACAAAGTTTCCATTTTCTTAGGTTTTGTATTATCTTTTGATTAGTCTCTTACTACATATCCTTAGCTGCCAAACCAGAATAATTTTTAATCTGTACCCCTAAATACTTCATTTTATCATGTCTCCATAAATACAGACATTGCTGAACCAATTTGTGTGTGGGTACATAATTTACCATTATTGCCTTTGTTTTAGCTTCATTAATTTTGTATCCCGAAAAGATTTGAAGCTGTCTCAGAATGTTCCACAACAGTGTAATGTCCCTTTTTGGTTTTGTCAGGTATAAAATAATACCATCTGCAAATAGAACCATTTTTTCTTGACTACCATACCAATTATATCCTTGAATTTCTGAGTCCCTTATTTTCTTTGCCAGTGGTTCTAAAGATAATGCAAATAACAAAGGAGAAAGAGAATACCCCTGCCTGGTTCCCCTGCTCAAGCAGAAATTATCAGAGAGGACTCCATCCACTTTAATTTTCACATCTAATCCCTCAAATATCCTCCTAATCAACCTTATATTTTTTCAGGAAATCAAATGCTTCCATTACCCTGCTCATAAAGTCTCAGCTTACTCTATCAAATGCTTTCTCTGCATCAAGACCGACCAAAAACAATGGTGTTTTCTTACATTCTGCCTCCTTCTGGATCATCATTGTTCTGTTAATTTTGTCAAATGTTTGCCTCCCCTCCACAAAACCACATTGATCCATAGCTACAAATTTTGTCATTACTTCTGTCATCCTTTATTCTTTTAGCCATGGTTTAATGTTGAAATGGGTCTGTATGAAGCTAGGTACGATGGATCTATTCCCTGTTTAGTTATTACAGCTACCACAGCTTTCTTACAGGATGTTGGCAGTTTTCCTCCTCTTAAAATACTGTTAAACAAAACCTTCCACACCTTTATCCATTTTTCCCTTCTATCTTCCAAACTTCCACAGTAACACCATCTATTCCTGGGGACTTTCCTGTAGATTGGTTATACATCACAATTTTTATCTCATCTCCTCTTATCCTAATAGTTAGTAATTGAGCCTCATCTACCTCTAACCTTGGCATATTTTAATTCTTCCATAAACATTTCCATTTGTATCTTTTCTTGATTTTCATATTTCTCTGCCTTATACAGATTTTCATAGAATTTCCAAAATGTTTTTAATATCTCTACAAGATCTCTTTTTACCTTCCTTGTTAAAGGCTTCCTAAGCTTGGCAACGGCCCTTTCTGTTTTCTTTTGTCTGAGTCATTTTGCTAAATGTTTTTGTGCTCTACTGACCTTATAAAAAACAGTTGCTTAACAACAGTCTTTCTAGAGTTGTGCATATTATTGACATAATCCCTTATTTTCTGCTTAGCATTCTGCGGTTGATCCTCTTCTTGTTCTGTGAGATTCCCTCTGTTCTGTAATACTTTAACATTTGTCAGTCCCCCTAAATAATTCTGGTTACTTCTTAACCATAACTCCCTTTCTTTTATTTCCACCATATTTTTAAACTCCACCTTAATTTCATGCCACTTCCTAGCTATATTTTCAAAACAAATTCTATCCTCTCTAATAGCTCTTGAATAATCTCCTATACCCAATCCTTAAATTCCTCTTTTCAATAGATTGGCGGGAAAGCACCAGTGTCTCATTTTTATTTCATTACCCTGTGTTTTTATTTTAGTTATTGGCGCATGATCTGAAATAGTTACTGGGTGCATATCAAGACCTTCAATTAAATTCACATGTTCCTGTGAAATGAAAGTTCTGTCTAGCCTAGCCCAGTTTTTTATATATTTGGAAATAATATGTAAATTCACTCTGAACTCTTATTACTGAATTCATATCTTCCTTGCCAAATATTGTCATAACTTTCTTCAAAAATCTACCCTCCTTTATTATACTTTCCATTCTGGGCACTCCAGACAAATCTTCATTGTTGCAAATCACATTACAGTCCTTGCTGAAAACTGATTATTTCTACCAGAATTTTCTTATGCTCCATCATAGCAGTTTTAGACAGAATGTAAATACACGCCAGTGTAATCCTCCTCCTGTGCCAGTAGCTCACCTTAGCACTACAAATCTGCCATTATCTTTTCTATCACTATTGGAGCTCCTATTGCAATTAATATCTTGCAATTATTATAAGTACTCCTCTTTTCCTTTGTCCCAGGTATTCCGCTGAATAACCATCCAGAAAACCTTTCTTTTTCAAATTCACATGTTCATTTCTTTCTAAATGCGTCTCCTGTAACATATCTATTTGCATGCTACATTTTTAAATATAGTTCACTACTCTTTCTTTTTTGTATTTATTTGTGAGACCATTGACATTTAAAGACATTATAGAAGGCATCACTGCATTAAAAGGTTATTCCCATCTTTTGCGTATAACACATTTTTTGTTAAATGTCTAGTTAAAGCTTTTGTGTTACATGCATATACTGAGAGATTGAACTTTTATACAGTAGTTTCTTGTCATTCCATTTGAGCCTGTCACATCTTACAAAACTTTTTGTTTTATTGAAAGCCCTCAAAAAAACACACACACACACACACACACACACACACACACACACACAATACTCCCCTAAAACCTATCAACTTAATACTAACAAACAAAACTATGTACATCTTCAAATACTGAAGTTTTACCCTCCTAATAGGAACAGAAGTGCCAAATTGACAGCCACACTCACAAACTTGAGTTAACCTAAAAGAAAGTTCAAACTTGCTAAGATGCATGGTGCAGCCTGTGCTTCTACTAAGTGCTAATTTGTTTTGTCTTTTCTTTACAGCTCTCCCAGTTGAGAAAACCTCTGAATGCTTTCAGAGAACATTATGTGCTAGCGAATTTCTCTACTCAGTTTTTCCCTTCAGCCAATCACTCCACCAGCCTTTAGCCAGTTTTTCTTTATCAGATTTTTTCCCATGGAAACATGAAGACCAGCTGCAGAATTGCTACTGAGCATGCATGTTTTTGATATAAAAAGCCTCATAATATTCAATATTCTTTTTCATTTACTTGTTTACTCTTTAAACTTGTTACTAAATCAATCTAAGGTCCTTAATTAATCCACTCACCTCCCCATGCAAGACTAAGAAAAAGCACATCAGCCTTTCCCCTGTCATACTCCTCCAATCAGGCTTTTTTTTTCATTGCATTGTCTACAGTTCTTAAAACTGAACAAGAGAGAGAGAAGGGAGAAATAAAAAAGCAGCACCTGTTTACAATCCCCACTACACTTAAAATAACTGAGAAAACTGCATGTTCTGTAGTCCTATCTCACCTTCATTCTTTACATATGGGATCGGAGCCGATCCTCATCTCCAACTCGGCCTATTTACAGGCTGGAAGATTTCTGGTTGGTTGTGGCTAGGTAGGTTGAAAAATTATATGGTGTTTTAAAAGGGGTAGAATAGGGGTAGAAATATAAAAGATTTCATAGTGCATAGTAGGTTTCAAAGACCTAAATTGGAGATATTAAAAGGAATAAAGGAGAAAGGTAAGAATTTTCAGACAAATGCATGTTTTACTTGTAGGAGTCAAAAAGTTATATATGCAATTAAATGTACGTGTAATAAATTTTATATAGGGGAAACGAAAATACAATTTTCATGTAGGATAAAAGAACACATAAGGGATATTAGGAACTATAAATTAACTAGTCCTGTGGCTATACATTTTAATGAAATTCATATGGGTAGTTTGGATGGGTTTCAGGCTACAGTTTTAGATAGTATAGTCCTTAATAAATTTATGAGTGATGAACAGGTTAAACAATTATTAAGGAAAAAAGAAGCATTTCTAATTTTGAAATTTAATACTATGTCTCCTGTTGGATTAAATCAGGAATGTTTCTGGAAAAGTTTTGTGTAAATATGTATATATGGTTCTGTTCTTTTAAGAAAAAGTGTAAATTAAGCTTGTTTTACAAGTAATTAATTAATTATTTCATTAAGGTTTAGTATAAATGGATGTAAAGTTTTTTAAGGCTTTGTACTCTGTTAAAGGCTTTTGGCCGAGGCGCTAGAGGTTTCTAAGCTGTGTGCTCTTAATAAATTTCCTTCTACGGAGTTGCTGGTTCACCGTTTGTGGTTTTTAAAGTTTTTCTGTCTGCTGTGGTTATCGATAATATGACCAGTGATTCCCTAGTGGGTTTACCTAGGATATTCCTAGACACTCCGTTGGAGATTTTACCTAAATCTATGGACACTGCACCAATAACGATGGATGTTACAGCTGGTTCGAATTCTACATTTATTGTATCTAATCGAAATGATGGTTCCAGTTCAAATGAAACAGGCAATGGGGTGCTGAATAAATGGACAAAAGACAGAAAGTTATGGAATCAGAACCCCTTTTCTAAAATTGGTAAGAAAACGGAAACTTTCAATAATCCAGAAGTATCTGATATGCTTTCACGCATGGAGAAATTATTGTTTAAAGAAACTGCTGTGTTTTTAAATTCACAAAGTATGCAGAGGTATGAGGAGTTAGAAATCACTCCTCGTGGTCTCAGAGCTGCTAAAAATCCTTCTACTTCGTTTGATTTGACTGTATTAGAAGAACGCTCTTTTCATGAGAGGTGGATAGCTGCTGCACACAAGTGCAGCTTAGAGTGGGTACATATCCTGGTTGAACGCGATCAATTCAAAAAACAGAAACTAAGAGAGGAGATTAAAAGTTTATGCAAAGACATTACCAATATCATATCGCATGAAGAATTGCAACGTTTCCTGGTTAAAACAAATGAACAGTTGCTAGGTTATGAGCGAGAATTGATTGACAGGAAAAACAACAAATTAATTTGCGATATACGTGATTACGAAAATAAACGGGCGTTTCTTGTAGCTACGAATCCTAAGGGGCGGAAACCACAGGTTCAATTTGATCTACAGAAGAAGCAAGCTCGGAATACGGAGAACAGGGCTTTTACATCGGGGAGAGTATAACTTCAGTAACAGAAGGTGATACAGATGAAGATTTCCCTTATTTACCGCCTGTGGGTAATAATACTTACCTGAATACTTTTCGTGGAGGTTACAGAGGCAGGAAACGCAGTTGGAATGGGACAACACAGGGTTATTACCCAGAACAGCGTACTTTTCAACGGACAAACAAACGAGGCAAATGGGACTAACATTGTTAATAATTTGACTACATGTGAGTATGTAATTAACCTGTCTGGTTTTGAGCTTTCAGATATTCATATAGCTGTATTAGAAAAAGGTTTAAAGTTCATACCAACGGTCTTACCGAGACTACATGAGTTGAAATGTGATGTTTTTTGTTTAATACGAAAGTTAAAGCTTGTACATTTCTTCAATTTAGAAGGTGATAATAACAAGGATGTGAATAATGTAAATGAACAAAGTAGTAGTTCGGATGATAGTTTTTACTCATGTTATTCTATGGAAGATGAAGTTGTTTGTAGTAATGCTTATTGCAAGTTAAATACGGAAAAAATCAAAGTGAAAAGTGATTTTATTCCTTATTGTAATAATGAATGTATATCTCGTTTAGATATGTCATTGAATCATAATATACAAATAGCATTCAATAGATTCATAAATAAAAATAAGAAATGTATAAAGTATAATTTGGATAAAAACGAATGGGAATGTTTAAATAATTTAAGTAAGAATGCACAAATGGTGTTTAAACCGGCAGATAAAGGTGGGAAGTTGGTGTTAATGAACTATATTCAATATTCTTTGATGTGTTACAAACATTTAAATGATAGTACAGTATATCAATGTATAGATATGTCAGATTATTATAAAGCTCAAGCTCAATATATTGAATTATTAGATAAAGGTAAAAGACTGCATTATTTTTCAACTAAGGATGTAAAAGACAAATTTGCTATAAGGAATCCGAGAATGCCATGTTTTTACTGTTTGCCAAAAATTCATAAGGATTTGTTAAATCCACCAAGACGCCCTATTGTTTCGGCTAGTGGAAGTTTTTTGAATAGTATCTTGTTTTTTACATGAATTTCTGGTTCCAGTAGTTAAAAAACTACCATCATATGTAAAAGATGTTTTTGAATTTTTGACAAAAATGTATCAACTAAAATGGGAAAATGATATGTTTTTTTATAGTTGTAGATGTTGTAAGCCTTTATACTACTATAAAACATGTAGATGGTATAAGAGCTATCAAATATTTTTTAGGTGAAAGTCCTATGGTAGAATACATTGTGGAATTAATTATGATGTGTTTACAGAACAACATATTTGAATTTGATGGAAATTTGTACAGACAAATACAAGGAACAGCAATGGGGGCTCCGTTTGCCCCATGTTATGCCAATGTATTTATGGGCTTATTTGAACAATTGTATATTTATACTAATCAATTTTTTCAGAATTATGTAATTAAGTACTATAGATACATAGATGATCTCATTTTTATTTGTAAAGGTGGTATTGAGTTAGTTGATCAGTTTATAAATGAAATACAGATAAATGACATGGGTATAAAATTTGATGGATTACAGAAAGGAAATAAGGTTAATTTTTTGGATGTAGAAGTACTAGGTGATAGTTATTGTAAAAAAGTAGTCAATAAAATACATAGGAAATTTCCAGAAGGTAATAATATACTACATGGTGAAAGTTATCATCCTTTGCATACTATTAAATCTATTCCATACACTGAGTTTATTAGAATAGTAAGATTATGCAGTAATAATATAGATAGAGATACAGAATTATATGATAGTTTCCAGAAGTTTAAAGAAAGAGGGTATGATGAAATTAACTTAAAAGAGAGTTTAAATAAAGTTTTGTATAAGGAAAATGTAAAATGTATCTGGACATCTTATAAGAATAGTAATAGAATAGAGCAGGAGAAAAATATATATTTTACTACCACTTATTCAGTGTTATCTGAAGAAATCATAGATATAATTAAATCTAGTTGGAACATTGTAAGAAAGGAAGTAGATTGTTTAAAACATAAAAAATTACTTTTTTCTTTTAATAGGGGTAGAAATATAAAAGATTTCATAGTGCATAGTAGGTTTCAAAGACCTAAATTGGAGATATTAAAAGGAATAAAGGAGAAAGGTACAGTAGTGTGTGGTAAATGCACTATTTGTAAATATGTGACTCGGACCTTTGAAAAAATTAATGGAAAGAATTTTCAGACAAATGCATGTTTTACTTGTAGGAGTCAAAAAGTTATATATGCAATTAAATGTACATGTAATAAATTTTATATAGGGGAAACGAAAGACAATTTTCATGTAGGATAAAAGAACACATAAGGGATATTAGGAACTATAAATTAACTAGTCCTGTGGCTATACATTTTAATGAAATTCATATGGGTAGTTTGGATGGGTTTCAGGCTACAGTTTTAGATAGTATAGTCCTTAATAAATTTATGAGTGATGAACAGGTTAAACAATTATTAAGGAAAAAAGAAGCATTTCTAATTTTGAAATTTAATACTATGTCTCCTGTTGGATTAAATCAGGAATGTTTCTGGAAAAGTTTTGTGTAAATATGTATATATGGTTCTGTTCTTTTAAGAAAAAGTGTAAATTAAGCTTGTTTTACAAGTAATTAATTAATTATTTCATTAAGGTTTAGTATAAATGGATGTAAAGTTTTTTAAGGCTTTGTACTCTGTTAAAGGCTTTTGGCCGAGGCGCTAGAGGTTTCTAAGCTGTGTGCTCTTAATAAATTTCCTTCTACGGAGTTGCTGGTTCACCGTTTGTGGTTTTTAAAGTTTTTTTGTCTGCTGTGGTTATCAATTATATGGTGTTGTTTACTGTGATGGATTTGAAGTCTTCTTAAGACACTCAAGTCTTGCTGGCTGGATTCTGCTGAAATCAAAGTCTGGTTATATTTGCATTCACAGTCTGTTGCATACAGAAACTTGCAGAATGTACACTGATGAGAGAATATATTTTGCAGCATCAACTTAGAGCAGTAACAAATAACTTTTTATAATAAACCAAATGGACTAATGTTGCAGCTTAAAGTACTGTTCCACTTTAATTCTCATATAGTACAAATGATGTGAGAGATATAACATTTACCTCGAGACAAATGTGTCTCTACCAATACCCCTAACTTAACTGGATTCATACAGATCTTTATATACAATTTTAGTCATGCACATACATATACATTTCCCCTTGGTATTCTATTTTGGAGAATTGCTCATCCTGTAGAAACAATACTAATTGTTGCAGATACTGACGCAAACTGCTGACTTAATAATATTATTTTTCAGCTTTTCTGACAGTGTGAACATCCTGTTTTTTGTCTTTTGTATAAGAACATATGTTCTTGTGCCAAGGAAACAGATTGTAACAGTGTCATAAACATGTCCTGTTGTTTAAGGAAACATATTGTGTCCATTATTTTTATATGCAGAAAAACATGTTTTTAAGGAAACAGATTGTCACAGTGTTCTTTAAAAGCAGATTTTGCATTTTTGCGCTTGCATACATCATGTTTTTAAGTCTGTAAGGGAAAAATGTCCATTCAGCAGATTCCTTATTTTCCAAGCCATGGTCATTTAGTATGGATGCTGATCACATATTACTAAACTCTATTTCTGCATTTAAGCAAGCTTTATTTTATACCTTATTTATGTTACATATTTGTAACAAAATTACTTTCAACCTTAAAACCCTGTTGAGCACAATTTTACATAGGTATCCCATGGTGCACCAGTACAACTCCCAGATCTCGTTTGCAGCGTCCATGAGTTTGGTTGTGCTTTTCTTTGGCTCTGGCTAAGTGATTGCATTTATTTTCACTTTTACTAAATGTTATTGGCTGTTTAGTTTAGACTAGTTGATTATAGTTAAAAACTGTTACTGCTTATAATCAGTTAGCGTAGTTGTTATTGTAGTTGTTATTAGAGTTGTTAGCTTTTACTTGCGCCATTTGGTGCAATTTTTGGCCTTTGACCTTTTCTTACTTTGTTGGTATCCTGTGTACTAGTGTTTCTAGATTGAATTAGCATAGGTGCCTTTTGTACACAATTTGTCTGTGTGTGTTGATAGTTTTTGGCAGTTTTCCGCTTGTTATGTAGCCTAATTAATTAGCTTGTTAGCATCGTTGGATTGCTAATATTGTTAACAGAACTATGTTCTGTTTGTACTTGACATAAGCCTGAATTTGTGAATTCTCGCTCATTACTGTTCCTGTTGAGTGTGTGCTAATTTCTTACTTTCTTTAACTTTTTTTTCTGTTTCAGTTAGAAGACCCTATCTCTTCCTTGCCAGGGCTAGGCCCGTTTAACTTAGAGGACCTAGTCCTCGTGGTGTCTTTTCCTTCCTGCAGGGCTAAGCCCGTTTAAATTAGAGGACCTAGTCCGCCTTCTTCCCTCCTCTGTGTGCGTGTGTCCTATACCCGATAGAATGTCTAAAGAGAGTAAGGATCATAAACCATCCGGCTTTAAGAAATGTATTAAGTGCTCTCAAAAAATGTCTATAATGGATGGTCACGGTAACTGCGTTTACTGTTTAGGGGCCATCAACTTACAGGAGACCTGTTTATTTTGTCATGCATTTAATCCTAGGGTGTTGCAGGAAAGGAAGAACAAGCTCATCCTAAAAGGTCTTCTTAAAGCTTCCTTCGAGGAAGATTTATCTAGTTCCTCATCATCCTCTAAATCTACCAAGGGAAAGTCAAAATCTTCTAAGAGGCACACCCCGGCAGTGGCTGGTGTCTCGGAGCCACCTCTTAAAGTTTCAAAAACTGTCTCATCGGCTCCACAGACCTCGGAGCTGACTGAGAGCGACATTGTTGTCGCAGAATCGGTTCCAAGTATTTTGGAGCCAACCGCTGAGTCTATTGAGACTGCTTCTCGGAGCCAGTCTATGGACCCTCTACTGGCCTCCTTGTTATTGAAGTCTCCTGTACGACAGAGGATCTCCTACTATGCCATCCAGGTCTTCCAGGAGTTTATCGGAAGAAGATGTGGAGAGGGTAGTGCTGAGACTTTTGAAGTCGTCTGCTTTGTCTAAATTGTTGTTGGTTCCGACCCAGTCGGCTCCGGAGCCACTCGAGCCCGTTCAACCCTCTGTGTTCATTCCTGCGATGAGCCATGCTGGTCATTCGGAGCCGGAGTGCTTGGTACCACTGGTGGACCCTTTGGCTCCAGCTCCCTTTGTGGCTGTTTTGGAGCCGAGTTCTGTTCCAACACTTTCAGTGAAAATAGTGTCCAGGGGCCGAAGCTCTCCAGTCAGCCCCAACAGGGATGCTTGGAACCGAACTTCTTAGGTTCCGAGTCTTTCTCTCGGTGGGTCGGCTAGGGTGAGTTTGTACCCTGCGTGTATCTTGGAGCCAATGGCTCTGGTGCCGACGGCATCCTCGGTCTCCTTGGAGCTGGGGAGGTCAGCATTCAAGATGAGGAGTGTGCTGTCCCAATCGTCAGCTCCTACCGGAGGTACCATCACTCTTCCTCCTATAGCACCTACTTCTGTCTCAGCTCCTACTCCCTCCAGTGGCAGCAGAAACCCCCCCCAGCCTCAGGAGCCACCGGCTGGTGGCACCCACTCTTCCGAGACCTCCCGGGATGTCCTTCTGAGGAGCCCCCACGGAAGAGGACTTGTAAGAGGAAGCATGTCGACTCCCAGGATTAGTCTTTGACATCTGACACTGACCTCGAGGAGTCGGAAGGGTCCCCCAAGTCATCCTCTGATGATGTGTCCTTCGTAGATATTCTGGAGATCCTTAAACAGAGGTGTGGCTGGCCCACTGTCACCCCTTCTGATGAGGAGTCGGTGTACCTGAAGGCTTTTGTGTCTCAACCTTCTGCCTCTTGGGTGTCTCCACCCTTCGATGAACTGATGGATTTAGTTAGTTGAAAGGTGTAGGAATACTCCTGATGCCGCGGAGCCAATCCCCAGGAGGCCGAATAAGTTCCTTTCTTCCCCTCCAGGAAAAGATTTTTTTTTTATCTAAAGGTGAGCCTGTAGATGCCATAGTGGTGGTGGTGGCCACTAAGAAGGAGCTAGCTGAGGCGACTTCTGTTCATCCGCCGAGTAAGCAGTCTCGAACGATGGACAGATACGGGAAGCGTATCTTTTCTTCATCGGCATTTACACTTAGATCGCTGAATTACCTTACTCACTTTACGAGGCTTCAGAGAAATCTCCTTAAAGAGTTGGGAGACTCTTTACAAGGTACATGTACTGAAGGAGTCCCTGACAAGGTTTCTGCCCAGTTGTCCACCTTGAACTCTATTGCTAACTCTTCCATGCAGCTTATTTCGTATGCGGCCGATGGAGCGAGTAGAGCAGCGGGTTCAGGAATTTCCCTGAGGCGTCATTCCTGGATGCGTTTGTGTAACTTTGCGGAACCGTTTAAGTCTACCTTTACCAACACCCCCTTTGACAGTTCCTCATTGTATGGATCCAAAGTAAAGGACACTGTCACCCGGTGTGAGCAAGAAGGAAAACAACACTCTGCCATGGGAGTATGTTTTACTGTTCCCTCTAGACCATACCCTAAGGGTCAGAGGGGCGATAAGATGTGGTTCAAGAAGTCCCAGAGATTTTTCTAGGAGGCACAGGGTGACTCCTCCTTCAGAGGCAGAGGAGGAGGAGGAAATGGTAGGCGACACCCTAGAGGCAGAGGCGGTCCGCAAAACCAGGGAGGTTGCGATTCCTTTCGGGGTCGGCCTTATCAGCGCTGCTGATGTGGGGCCCAACTGTGCTTCTCTGGGGCTGGTCGGGGGTCGCATTTCTTTGTATCTAGAAGCCTGGCTAAGTATCACTCAAGACAAGCGGGTACAAAGAATTATTACCAGAGGTTATGTCATACCCTTTTCTCTTCCACCCTTTGTTCCCAAAAAGATCCCAGATGTTCCACCCAGTTACAGGGATCAGGCAACTGTGGAGTTCAACAAGTTGCTGTCAAAAAGAGTCATCCAAACCATCCCAGCAGACTAAATAGGATCCAGAACTTACTCCAGATTCTTTGTGCCAAAACGTACAGGGGACTGGAGGCCCATTCTGGACCTCAGCAGATTGAACGAATCACTAAAGAAGGACAAGTTCTGGATGGTAACACTGCAGTCTATACTCCTGTTGTTAGGGAAAGACAATTGGGTGTGCTCAATAGATCTCCAAGACGCCTACTACCACATAAAAATGGACAGGGTGTCAAGGAGCCATAGACGCTTCTGGCTTGGAGCCAGTCACTACCAGTTCCTTACTCTGCTCTTTGGTCTCACCACAGCCCCCGGGGTGTTCACCAAATGTCTGGCAGTAGTGACAGCTCACCTGAGACATTGAGGATTCCAGGTGTTTCTGTCTTTGGATGACTGGCTCCTGACTGCCCCCTCCAGGCATCTACTCCTTCAGAGCAGGGATGCTACTATTCAGCTTTGTGCCCAGCTGGGAATCTCTATAAATTGGGAAAAATCTGCCTTATTGCCCTCTCAGTCTGTGATTTTTATAGACGCAGAGACACAGTAAACATGATGGCTCGTCTTCCTGCCGAAAGGGCACAGAACCTGGTTCTTCAAATTCAACATCTTCTCCCCTTACGAAGGGTCAAAGACAAGATTGTTCTGCAACTCCTTGGGACCATGGCTTCCACATACTATTAGGGCCACTAGCCAGGTTACACATGAGAATTCTTCAGTGGCTTCTGTCGTCCCAGTGGTCCTTTCAGCACCTTCCATTATCCCATCACATTCTCCTGACAGAATCTTGCAAGAAGGACCTCCTTTGTTGGACATTACCCAATCAACTGACCACGGGCGCTTCATTTGTTCCTCGCCAACCCGATGCCACTGTGACCAAGGATGCCTCACAGATAGGGTGGGGGGCATTATCTAGGCAGGACTGTCCAAGGCACATGGCAGGATCACGAGACTCACCTGTATATCAACATTCTAGAAATGAGGGTGCTGCTCCTGGCATTGCAAGCACTTCACGACACCTTCTTCCCCTGGGGACTATTGCAATACAGTCAGACAACATGTCGGTAGTATGGTATATCAACAACAGTGTGGAACCCGATCTTACCCACTCTGTTGAGAGGCCATGCAAGTTTGGAAATGGGCGATATCTTCCCAGAGTTTTCTGGTGGCAACGCACATTCCAGGGACGACAAACGTGATAGCCGACAAGCTCAGCTGGGTGATTCTGATGCCTCACGAGTGGTCTCTGAAACAGGAAACAGTGGAACAGATTTTCCGCAGGTGGGGACAACCTTGCTGTGATCTCTTTGCCAGGCAGATCAACGCCAAATGCAGCAGCTACTTTTCCCTCATCCCCCCTCCGGGGGAGTCACCCAGAGACGCACTTATTCACGATTGGCCCCTGGGTCTCCTGTATGCTTTTTCTCTCATTCCCAAGGTGATTCAGAAAGCGAAATGGCTGGGAAGCAAACTGATCCTCATTGCTCCTTACTGGCCTCGTCAGGTTGGGTTTCCCTTCCTCGAGCCTCTTCTCCTAGACAATCCTTGGATTCTGGACCTAGTTCCAGACCTGTTAACTCACATGTCAGGTTCGCTTCACCCCTCCTTACACACCCTCAATTTGACAGCGTGGCTGCTGTAGTTCCATCCCTAGTCAGGCTTCATGACTTCTCGCCTTCTGTGACTCATATCCTTACATCTTCCCATAAACCTTCCACTAGGAGACTATATTCCAGTAAATGGAAAAGATTCTCTCTTTGGGCAGAGAAAATGGATGTTGACCCCATACACTGCCTCCATTCCAGTGGTTTTGGAATTTCTTTCTGAACTTTTTCACCAAGGATCTACGGCTGCCACTAGCAGAGTTCAATTGACAGCAATTTCAAATTTTCATCTAGGTTTCCCAGATTCTAACTTCATGTCTCATAAACTGTGCAAAAACTTCCTTAAAGATGCCACTTTGTTAAGACCACCTGTTCAAGATCCTCTGGCCCTATGGGATTTAAATTTTGTGTTATCTAAATTAACATCTTTGCCCTTTGAGCCTTCTCATTCATCCTCTTTGAAATTTTTGTCGTGGAAGACGTTTTTGGTGGCTATCATATCTGCCAGACGGGTATCAGAATTGTTTGTCTGTTAAACTGCCTTATTTGATTTTTCACAAAGACAGGGTGTCCCTTCGTACTAATCCCTCCTTTGTCTCCAAGGTCTGCTCCCATGCCACTTTGAATCAGTCCATAGAACTTCCGGTTTTCTTTCCAAATCACTCCCAACGCAGCTGAGTATAGGTTTCACCAGCTGGATGTTCATAGGCAATTACGTTTTTATTTGCACCAGACTTAAGACATCAGAAAATCAGATCAATTATTCATTTCCTTTTCCGAATCCAGGTTGGGCTTACCAGTTTCCAAAGTGACTCTCTCTAACTGCATTTCTAGCTGTATAGCTTATGTTTACAATTCTGAGGGTAAACCTTTACCCTTTAAAATCAAGGCTCATTCTACCAGATCTCAGTCTACCTCTGCAGCCTTTCAAGCCAGGGTTCCACCTGATAATATTTGTGCAGCTGCTATGTGGGCTACCTCTCACACTTTCATTACTCATTACAAATTGGATTTAACCTCCAGGGGTAGAGCATCTTTTGGTTCCACAGTACTCAGGCGTATTTTTCCTTGAGCCACCCAAGAATAAGGCGCTAGGGACTCTGTCCCATATGTAAAGAATGAAGGTGAGATAGGCCTACAGAACATAAAGTAGTTATGTACCTATCATAACGTTCCATGTTTGTAGTCCATCTCACCCTTCATTCTTACGAACCCATGATCCAGCCCCCATCCTGGCAGTACCTGGAGACAGAAAAATATTGATTTCATTATTTATGGAGACCTTTTAGTATTGGCTTCTTTCTGTATGTTGTTATTATTTCATCTAGTCAGCAGCAAACAAGATCTGGGGATTGTACTGGTGCACCATGGGATACCTACCTAGTCAAGAGCCAACCAGAAGTCTTCCAGCTTGTAAATAGGCCGAGTCGCAGCTGAGGATCGGCTCCGATCCCATATGTAAAGAATGAAGGGTGAGATGGACTACAAACATGGAACATTATGGTAAGTACATAACTTCTTTTTTATAGCATGCAAAGAAAACCATACACCACAAAAATAGTGTTAATAAAATTCTTTACTTAAACTTTCTCCTCCAAAGCATTTTTGTGAACTTTAACTTCCTATCCTTGTTTCAATATCATGTTTTTAAATATCACATGATTTTTGTGTAGTGTTCATATGATTTTTCTCATGTGACTTGTTTTTAATAATTATTTAAGGTATGTTTTTAAGGAACTTAACACCCGTTCGATTCTCGGCTGGAGCGCCTTCTGTGTGGAGTCTGCGTTTCCTCCCTGTGGTTGAGTGGCGTTCGAAAGACATGCATGAATGGGCGTGCCTTCGTTGAAGGTTGGGTGCCGGGCTGGCACTGCGGCACCATAAAAATTGACTGGCAATCATTAGCGGACCGGCGTTCCGCTGTGGCGACCCCTAAACGGGAAAAGCCGAAAGAAAAACAACTATTCACCTGAAGAAATCACTAGATGAAAGTGTGTTAACACTCGCGGATTTATTTATTAAAGTTTATACCCAAAGTTCGTGGTTCCAGCAACTGCTTTTATTTTTTGGCTTTTGATTTATTTTTTGACATATTAGGATTTATTGCTGATACCAGGTTTTGCTTTGTTTGTCTGATTCTTTTGAAGATACACATGGAGATAGTTCCCCCTGGGGCAGAGGGGTGAAACTCACATGGAAGACATCAGTCATGTGGCAGAGGAGGCCCACAGAACCAGGGGGTCCAGAGATTCCTTTTCTGACCGATCTTATCAGCACTCCTGAAAAGAGTCCAGATTGTCCACCTCTGGAGCTAGTCAGGGGTCATTTATCCCTACACCGGAGAGCCTGGCTAGATACTGCAAAAGATACCTGGATGCAGAGGATTATTTCCAGAGGTTATATAATTCCCTTTTCCCAACTGCCCCTACCAGAATTAAACAAAAATTCCCAATGTTCCACCCACTCAGAGAAAAACAGCAGTTCGTAGAAAAACTGCTAGAAAAAGAGTAATCAAAGAGGTCCCCCCAGACCAGAATGGATCTGAAATCATTCTTTTTAGTGCCAAAGAAAGCAGAGGACTAGGGACCAATTTTAGATCTCAGCTTTTTGAATAAGTCAGTCCAGTATACCAAGCTTCAGATGGTCACAGTTCCGTCCTTTCTGCCTTTCTGCACAAGGACAACTTCAGGATGGGTAATATCACATAACAATTAACAGACAATCCAAAAGATATCTACACTTCCGACTGGGAGCCAGTCATTATCAGTTGAGAGTACTGCCCTTTGGCCTCACCACAGCCCCCAGGGAGTTCACCAAATGCATGGCAGTAGTACCAGCTCACTTGAGATTGCAGAGATTCCAGGTGTTTCCATACTTGGAAGACTGGCTCAAAACCGCTCTGACCTGGCATTTACTGATAAGGGCTTGAGAATATGTACTCCAGACTTGCTCTCTTCTGCAAATTACCATCAGCTTCAACAAATCTCATTTAGAACCTTTTCAAATGTTAGAGTTCATAGGAACCAAAAGACCTCTAGGTCATAAGAAATGCCACAACTAAGAGCCACACTTGCAGTGCAGAAAAACTGTTTATTACACACATTGTTACATTTGGCTTAACAGTACTCAGAATCCATTTCCAGACCTCTTGTTTCACCCATCAGACATGATTCACCCGGACATCTTAAACCTAAAACTGACTGCATGATTTCTCCACTTCCATTGATAGGTACACAACCCAGGCTCTCTTCCCCTGCGGATCATATACTTTTGTCTTCCAATAAAGATTCCACTGGGAAAATTTACAAAAGTAAATGGAAAAGATGTTTTTTGGACACAGCAAAAATATATTGACCCCTTTTAGTTCCGATACATAAAGTTCTTTAATTTCTAGCAACAATCTTTAATGAAGGGGCAGTTCCTCAACTGTTAAAGTTCAACTAGCTGCTATTTCTAATTTTCATATTGGAGTAGAAAATTCCACCTTGGCTTCATCAAAACTTTAGATGGCCTTTTTAAGGGATAGCCTTCTTTTGAGGCTGCCTTATAAAGATCCAACTCCACCATGGGACTTAAATTTAGTACTAAAAGCCTTGGTTCATTCTCCTTTCAAACCAGCAGCAAAATTTGATGAAAGTTTTTTAACCTGGAAAACTATGTGTGATATTGTCAATTTTTCATCATCTCCTCACATGTCCGATTGGATCTGAGCCCTCGGATCTGACTGGGCTATTCGCAAGCTCATGGCAAGCAAAAAGCTTTTAGATACTCCCCCTTACCCACAATGCATCTCTCGCAAATACCTCAGCTCTCGTTTGACGCTTTGCAAAGAAGTGGTCATCCCAGCTAGCTCTTGGTGTCAGGTTGTATTTTTCAAATTTATTCTTTGTATTTCTTCAAATTCTTGAACTTTCATTATTATAATTCTTGTTTGTCCCTCCCTTGAACTTCAGGACCTTTTGTTGTGGTGGCTGCTTCTTTATTTATATTGCTTTCATTTCTTCTTCTTCTTGCCAGTAACCGCTTTTTATAGGTTACTTCCCTCTCATTTACCTTAACGGTATTTCTTAGCTACTATTGTTAGTAGGTGTTTTCCCTTTCTTCTTCTTCCATCTATCTGCCTTAAAAAAAAGTTTCTCCTTTGCTTTTTGTTCTTGAGCAAGTGTGTCCGTATGTGTGTTTTCTCTGGCCTCCTCCTTCTGTCATGGCAGAGAAACAGGAGAAACCAGCTGGTTTCAAGAAGTGCACCAATTGTGGGCATAAAATTCCTTTTAGCAATGCCCACTCCTTGTGTATATTGTCTGGGGCCCCTACACTTACAAGAGGACTGTGCATTTTGTCCCTCTTTTAATAATAGAACCTTACTAGATTGTAAGAACAAGCCCATCCTAAGGGGCATGTTAGCTTCCTCCTTTGGTAAAGCTATTTCTGGAGGCAAAGAAAAGGCTAGCTCTTTTTCTCATGTTAAATCAACTCATTTAAGCCCTGCTTCATCCTTGTCCCCCAGATCTTTGGGCAAGGCCAAAAAGCAACCTTCGGCACCAACAGATATTTCAGAGCCGAAGCCGAAAAAGAAGAAATCTCCCTCCTCCAGGGAGTCCACGATTCGATCGGAGCTATCTGCTGTGACTGCTAGTCCATCGGATCTCACTTCTTTGGCTCTGATCCCATCTAGCAAGGATGGGTTGGATCATTTGGGGCCAGATCCCACACTTAGGCCATTCAAGCCAATCATGCCTTTACCGAGGGTAAGGTACACTTTGTCTTTTGACGCATTTCCTGACAAGGTACCTTCCCCCTTTCTAACATGGCTAAGATCCCCTTCTGCCTCATCCTCTTGTTCAGCTGGGAGTCCGACTGAAGAAGATGTGGAATGGGTGGTGCAGAAGGTCTTATGGGCGCATGGTATCAATAGGTCCCCCTTGACCTCGACCCATTCGCTTCTGGGTCTACGTAAGTCATCCACTCTCCCTGTTCCTCCTCCACTGACTTCGAGGCAAGCTTCACAGCCCACTGATCTGATATGCCCGGTACCTTTTAGTTCGGATCCGAGGTTGTCTGCTTCCTTGGATCAGGCTTTTGCTTGGAGCTTATTGGCTTTTTCTGAGCTAAAATGCTCCTAGAGCCGAAGTGAGCTTCATGAACCTCGGGTGCAGTTGACTTCCAGATTCTCGGAGCAGTCGCTCCTCCTTGGGACTTCAGCGATGGCGAGCTCTGCTCCGGCTTCAACCCCGAGCGAGCTGTCTTCTGGAATGGAGGGGTCTCCATCCCAAAAGCATGATTTGTTAGAGATGGAGTTTTCATCCCTTCAGGAGCAATCAGACTTTGGGGCTTTGAAGAGGGCCATCACTGCCACTGCATTGAAAAAGGCACCTACTCTCTTGGATCCATTATCCCATGTAGATATCTAGCGTTCTTCATCCCACCTTGTTCCACAGGGGCCGAGGGACCCTAGGCACCAGGATAGCCATCAGAGTACCACCGACTTTTCTGATACCTCCCCAGACTATCCCACTGAAGAGGTCCCTCAGAAAAGGTTATGCAAGAGGAAGCATTTGGACTCCATGGAGGAGTCAGCCATAGAAGATACTGACCTTGATGAAGGTGACTGTTCCCCATGGACACCTCCCAAGGAAGTTTCCTTTGGGGAGATATTAGAGATTCTCAAGCAGTGGGGTGACTGGCAGTCCAGCAAACCTTCACTCAAGGAGTTGGTGTACCTGGCTGCCTTTGGTTCCTTCCCTTCTATCTCCTCGGTGACTCCGCCCACCAATGAGCTCATAGATTTGATCTCTTGGTGGGCATGGGAGACCCCAGACTCCATCGAGCTATTTCCCTGGAGACTAAATAAGATTATAACTGCTCCCTCAGATAAAACTGTCTGGACTAAAGGGGTTGCAGTAGATGCCATGGTCGTGCCAGTGGCAACCATGAAGAAACTTTCCAAGGAGGGTTCCCACTATCCATCCTCCTAGGATGATGAATAGATGTGGGGAGCGTGTCTTTTCCACAGTGACCCTTTCCTTGGCGGTTGCTGAATTATTTAACTAATTTCACCAGATTACAAAAGGATCTGATCAAGGAGCTCTCAGATACCCTTCAAGGAGCAGTAGCTGAGGAAGATAAAGAGAAAGTAGCTTCCCAGTTAGCCACCCTGCACTCACTTGCCAACTGTTCCATGAGGCTCATAGCCCACACAGCTGAAGGAACGAATAGAGTGGTGGGTTCCATCATTTCCATGAGAAGGATTACCTGGATGTGCCTTTGCAATTTTGTGGAACCCTTTATGTCTTTGTTTGTCAATGTTCCATTTGACGGCAGGTCACTCTTTAGTCCCAAAGTGAAGAATATGCTATCCAGGTGTGAAAAGAAAGATAAGACCCTTTCTGCCATGGGCATACATTTTTCGGCTCCTCAGAGACCCTATCCCAAAGGTCAAAGAGGCAGCAGAAAAATGTGGTTCAAGAAGTCTCAAGGGTCCTACCAAGACACAAGTGGAGAGTTATTCCCCAGAGGTAGACAGGGAAACAGCAATGGAAGATGTTGCCCTAACGACAGAGGAGGTCCACAAAACCAAGGTTCCTGAGAACCTTTCTTCAGGAAACCTTTTCAGCTCTCCTGAAAGGAGGCCTGATTGTCTGCCTCTGGAGGCAATCGGGGATCGTCTATCCCTGCACTGAAGAGCTTGGCAAAAGATAACCTCTACTACGTGGGTGAGAGGATAATATACAGGGGTTACAAATTCTCTTCTCTCTATAACCGCCACACAAGAAAATCCCAGACATTTCACCCAGTAAAAATGATCAAGCAGTCTCACAAATTCAAAAACTGCTAAAAAAAAAAAAAAAAAGAGTCATCCAAAAGGTCCCCCCAGGCCAGAGAGGATTTGGAACTTACTCAAAATTCTTTTTGGTAGCAAAGAAAAGAAGGGACCGGAGACCAATTCTGGATTTTAGCAAGTTAAACAAATCAGTCTGATGCAGCAAGCTTTGAATGGTCATGGTTCAGTCCATACATCCTTTCCTTGAAAAGGATGATTGGATGTGCTCAATAGATCTTCAGGATGCATACTTCCACATAAAGATGGCAGGCGCTCCAGAAGATACCTACGCTTATGTTTGGGAGCCAGTCATTACCAGTTCAGAGCACTGCCCTTTGGTCTCACTACCACCCCCAGAGTGTTCATTAAATGTATGGCAGTGATTACGGCTCACCTGAGATGATAAGGATTCCGGGGTTTTCCATACTTAGATGACTGGCTCATTTCCACCCTGACCAGGCATCTATTAGTCTACACAAGAGACTCTGTTCTTCAACTTTGTTCAGAACTAGGCATAACAATAAATCACCAAAAACTCATCTGGAACCCACTCAAACAATACAGTTCATAGGAGCCCTGCTAGACACAAGCCAGATGATTGCCAGACTTCCTCCTTCCAGAGTATTGACAATCAAGAGGCAGACTGCAAGGTTGATCAGAAACAAAAGTGTAACTGCCTGTCATGTTCTACAGGCCTTCGGTTTCATGGCTGCTGCACTTGTGTTAGTCCCATTGGCCAGGTTTCACATGCAAATTTGCAATGGCTTCTAGCCTCACAGTGGTCAATAATGCATCAACCAGTGTCCTATCGGATCCTCATAACTGACATATGCAAAAAAGATCTCTCTTGGTAGATTCATTCTCAACAGGTGACACAAGGCCGACCCTTTACTCTACCACAACCACAAGCTATGGTGACCATGGATGCTTCCCAGATCAGGAGCATTATCTGGGGAAGACTGTCCAAGGTACCTGGTCTGTAGACAAGGCCAAGCTCCACATAAATGTCTTAGAGATGAGGGCAGTGCTCTTAGCATTGCAGACATTTCTGTCTGCCCTTCCTCTAGGTACAGTTGTGATTCAATCGGACAACATGCCGATAGTATGGTACATAAACAAGTAAGGAGGAACCAGAGCATACCATCTCTGTTTGGAAGCACTTAGAGCATGGCAATGGGCGATGTTATCCATCCATTTTCTAATAGCAACACATATTCCAGGGAGATCCAGCATCAGAGCGGACAAGCTGAGCAAAGCCATTCTCTTGCCACTAGAGTGGTCCCTCAACCAGAATGTAGTGGAAAATATTTTCCGCACATGGGACCAACCTTGCTGTAATCTTTTCACCTCTCCCCTAAATAACAAATGCAGCAACTACTTTGCCCTGATTTCCCCCACAAGGACAAACCCTGCTCTGATACACGATTGGCTCCCTGGATTTCTGTATGTCTTCCCCCCCCATTCCGTTGATTCCCTAAGTTTCTTCAGAAAGCCAAAAGGTTTAAGAGGACAGTAATCCTCATTGCCCCATATTGGCATCAACAGATTTGCTTTCCCTTCCTGTGGCCTCATCTACAGAAGGATTCCTGGATTCTGGATCCTGGATCCCTTTCCAGACCTATTGTCACATCCAACCGGAGTGACTCATCCCAACCATCTCAATCTCAAGCTGACAGCTTGGTTCCTCCAGTTCCATTGATCGCCAGACAACCTATGCTTTCCTTCCCAGCCCATCCTATCTTGATGTCCTCCCATAAGCCATCTACTCAAAAATTATATAGGAGTAAATGGAAGAGATTCGTATGATGGGCACAGCAACACAAAATGGATCCCATCACAGCCCCTATTCATTTCATTCTGGAATTCCTAACCCAACTTTTCAGTAACGGGGCAGTCTCGTCTACTATTAAAGTGCGTTAGCAGCTATTTCAAATTTCAATATTGGGTTTGATAACTTGTACTTGAATTCCCACAAAATTTGCAAAACGTTCTTAAAAAGGACCATGGTGTTAAGACCTCCTTACAAGGACCCTCCTTCCCTTTTGGATTTAAATCTGGTTCTGCATCTGATTACTCATCCTTCCTTCGAACCTGCAGTGACTTGTAACATTAAGTATCTTTCCTGGAAGACTCTTTTTGGTGGCTATCACATTAGTGAGAGTCTTGATGTTCTTCGTTCCACATTGCTGCAGTCCTTACTATTGGGTAGTCCGCTGTCCAGTCGGCCCGAATACCAGAGTATATGGCTGACGTCGGTCAGGGCGCATTAGACTGACGTCAGTACGTCAGGGTACTAATGCGCATGACCGACGTCATATCCTCAGTCTTTTTTGCCGCATGGTCCGATGCAGAAGCAGTTTTGCGAGTGCAGGTTGGCGTTCTGAAATATTTCCAAACCGGAGTTTCAGACCGAATCAGAGTTGGCTAAGTACCCCGTTGGGGAACATTTTGGTTTTTTCTTGCCTTAGTCTTTAACCGGATGTCAGAAAAAGTGAATAACTGTATTTCTTGTGGGAAACAGATACCTCATAGGGATTACCATACATTGTGTATACCTTGTTTAGGGCCTGAGCACGACGTTGTTGGTTGCCGCTCTTGTGCTAGGTTTAACAAACGCACTATTAAGAGGAGGTTAGACTGTGCCAGGTTAGTGTTTGGGAAGCGTTGCAATTATAAAATGCCGTCGGATGCTCCGACGCCCGCTTCGTCCAAGAAGCGCAAGGACAAAACAGCGAAGCCTAGGGTTGATGAACCGGCAGTCCCGGACGTCGGTTCTTTAGGAGGCTCAGTGGAGCCAGAGGTTTTGCCAGGAGTTTCTATGGAGTCTCAGGCAGAAACTTTACTGTTACAGGATGTACCCTCTCAGAAGGTAGGCCAGGCTGAGGGGGCTTCTCAGGTGACTGTTCTTCCCTCTCTTCCCAAAGTAATTAGAGCCTCTCCTTCTGTTGCCAAAACTTCTTTGAGAGGTAGGCCAAGTTCAGCTTCAGTGGGGGCTTCTCCTAGCATTTCGGGTTCTGTACCTAAGAAACATATGCTTAAAATGGCAGAAGATTTGATTACTATGATCAGAGGTTCTATGGGCCCTCCTGATAAGAGGCCTAGGGTGGAACCGGTGTTTGACAGTTTTGAACAGTGTTCAGAGGCTTCTGAGTCTTCTGCGGAAGATTTACAGGAGTTTCCTCCTTATTCTGATTCTGATGTGGATGATGCCACTCCTACAGCTTCTCCTCCTGAGGATTTTTCATTTTCAGAGACTCTGCATTCCATGAGGGAGCACTTTAAATGGGAAGGCCAGGATTACTCTGATTCCAGGAAAAGGCTTAGGGAATTCTTGTTTTTACCCCAGCATAGGCCCTTAGCTATACCTCCTGTGTTGAATGTGGTGGAAGATGTTTTTGCAGAGGCTTCCCTGAACCCTGACTCTTTGCCTCCTGCTCCTGTTAAACCTGATAGGTACTATAGGGTGCCCGAAGCTCATAAGTATTTGTTTAAGAGTCCTAGGGCGGACCCAGACACTGTTTCTCAGGGGCCTAAAGGTGTTAAGGCCTCTGTGGTTAAAAATCCTGTTCCCACTGATAAAGAGGCAAGGGCTTTGGATAGGTGGGGAAAGAAAGTGTATACTTCTTCCACTCTAGCCATGAGAGCGTTGAATTGTCAGTTTCACATGCTAAAATATCAAAATTATCTCCTTTCACAATTGAAATCTAAGGTGGATGCTTTGGCGGAAGGTATTGAGTGTAAAGAGTTGCTGGATTTGGTTTATGTGTCTGAACAAGTGGGTAAGCATTCTTTGCAATGTGGTTTTGATGCTGTACAGGCCTCCTCGAGGGTGGCTGCCACTAGTTCTGTTCTTCGCAGGCATGCCTGGTTGAGGGATCAGAATTTAGCTGAGCATGTTAAGACAAGGATTTTGGATGCTCCTTTACAGTCTGATGTGTTGTTTGGTTCGCCTGTGGAAGCAGTTTTAAAGAAAATGGAGGACAAAGCTAAGTCTATGCAAACTGTTAAAGATTTTTGCAGGTGCAGCCACCAAGTTTAGTAGAAATTGGCCTGCTAAGGGGTGGACATATCCTGCTTATGATTCCCAGTCTAGGGGTAGGTCTAGACGTGGTAGGGGCAGAGCTCAAGGTTCTTTTAGGCCTAGAACAGGGATTTCACCTGCTCAGACTTCTGGTGAGGGCAGGGGTCAGTCCTTTCGTAAACAGACCCAATGACCTGCCTTTTCAGCTGCCAGTAGATTCTCGTCTGGCAGCTCCCTTGGGAGGAAGACTGTCTCTTTTCAAAGAAAATTGGGATTTAATTACTCAAGACAGATGGGTGTTGGACATCATTCACCACGGTTACAGATTTTATTTCCATACAATGCCCCCTTTCAAAGGCATGCCGGACGTTCCTCCTCCACAAAGAAAAGAGGCTCAAAAGCAAGTTTCTCAGTTACTCCAGATGGGGCCATTCAGCCAGTCCCTGTATCAGAAAGGGGCCTAGGATTTTATTCTCGCCTGTTCCTAGTACCAAAAAAGGGGAACACGTGGAGACCAATTTTGGATTTATCTCTCCTCAACACTTATCTGGACATTCCCAAGTTCAAGATGTTGACGTTACAACAGCTTTTACCTCTGCTGGGCAAAGATCACTGGATGGTAACTTTAGATCTCAAGGAAGCTTACCTTCATGTGCCCATAAGGCTAAGTTGCAGGAAGTATCTGCGGTTTCGAGCTGGAAATTCTCATTATCAGTTCTCTGCATTGCCCTTTGGCTTATCTACTGCGCCCAGAGTATTCACAAAGGTTCTGGCTCCAGTGATAGCTTACTTCAGGCTACAAGGAATTCAAATCTATCCTTACTTGGACGACTGCCTGATTCTGGCTCAAGAAAAGGAAGACCTTCTACAGCATCTGGAATATGTTATAGCAGTGCTAAGATGCCTAGGGTATTCTGTGAACGAAATAAAGTCCAGTCTAGTACCCTCTCAAGACATGTGCTTTCTGGGTGTGAGACTGAATACAGCAGCCCAGATGGCCTTTTTAACCCCGGACAAACAAAAGAGTCTATCACTTTACTTCCATCAACTATCTCATCAGTCCGTGCTGACTGCAAGGACAGTCCTTCAAGCATTAGGGTTCATGGCATCTTGTATTCTGGTGCTTCCCAATGCCAAACTGCATATGAGGAAGCTACAATGGTATCTCAAAATGTATGGACACAGCACTGCCAGGATTTGGACACTGTCATTCAAATAATACCTTGCCTTCAAAAAGAATTTTTGTGGTGGGCTCAGGAATGTCACCTAAACAAGGGACTCTCTGTGACCCGGCCAGAGGCGAGTCAGATTTTAACGACAGATGCCTCGCACATTGCTTGGGGAGCTCATCTAAATGGAAAGTGGATACAAGACAAGTGGCCTGCCAGACTACAGCATCTACATATCAACATGAAGGAGATGTTAGCAGTCCAGTTTGCATTAATGGCTTTCAAGGAGTTACTTCTTCCAGGGCAGGTGTTGATTCTAACAGACAACACAACTGTCATGTGGTACATCAACAAGCAAGGGGGAACACATTCTTATCCTCTATGCAGGCAAGCAATGATTTTATGGGAGACTGCGCTAAGCTTGCAACTAACTCTTCAGGCAAGGTTTCTGCCAGGAGCACAGAACTCCTTAGCAGATGTGTTAAGCAGACAAATCATGGATCCCCACGAGTGGAAACTGGATCTTCATGTATTTCAGAAATTGACAGTGTCATGGGGAACTCCAGACATAGATCTGTTCGCTTCTCCTCTAAACCACCAGCTGCCAAAGTTTTGCACAAAGGGGTTTCATCGCACAGCTTGGAAAGTGGATGCTCTGTCTTTCAGTTGGAAAAACCTTCATGTGTATGCCTTTCCACCTCTGCCTCTTCTTCCAAAGGTGCTATTGAAAGTCAGACAAGACAAGCCAAGGATGATTTTGATAGCTCCAGATTGGCCTCGGCAACACTGGTACCCACTACTAAGGAGTCTGGTAAGGAAGCCTCCATGGCCTTTACCTTTGATTCCTCATCTGTTATCTCAGAAGGACGGTCATCTGCTCAATGCCAAGCTTCACTCTCTTCATCTAACAGCCTGGCATATTCTGTGTTGAAACACAGCAGGTCTCAACTTCCTCAACAAGTTTTAAATGTGATTATGGAAGCTAGAAGACCCAGTACAAGGAAAGTGTACGCAGAAAAATGGAAGAGATTTTTATTTTGGAGTACAGCAAAGAATTTGGAGGTTTCTGAGCCTAATTTGAGTGTGGCTCTTCAATATCTTACTGAGTTATTGGACAAAGGTTTGTCCTTCTCTTCCATTAAGATTCATGCTGCAGCAATTTCAGCTCACTATGATTGTGACCCACCATTGTTTTCGCATCCTTTGTTCAAGCAGTTTCTTAGAGGGGCAAAGAATATAAGACCCCCACGTAGAGCTCCTACTCCTGCTTGGGATCTCAATTTTGTGTTGGAAAAACTTACTCTACAACCTTTTGAGCCTGCGGCTACTGCTGAATTGAAATACTTGTCATGGAAGACTGCTTTTCTGTTGGCTATTACTTCTGCAAGAAGGGTGTTTGATTTTCCATAAGGATAGGGTATCATTACGTACTAATCCTTCCTTTATGCCTAAGGTGGTTTCTAGTGTGGCTTTAAACCAAACTATTCATTTGCCTACTTTTTATGCAGACCCCCAAAATAAAGGGGAAAAGATTCTGCACACTTTAGATGTACACAGGCAATTGCGTTATTATTTAAGCAGGACTAAGGATTTTAGGCAGTCTCAGCAGTTGTTTGTTTCTTTTGCTTTGAGTTCACAGGGCAAGCCTGTGTCAAAACAAACTATTTCTAGGTGGATTGGGTTTTGCATTGCATTTTGTTATTCCCATCATGGCAAGGAGATTCCAGCTGGGATTAGGCCTCATTCCACTAGGGCTACTGCCACTTCAACAGCATTTCTAAGGGGGGTGGCAACTAAGGATATTTTGGAGGCAGCTACTTGGAGTTCAGTGCATACTTTCTCTAAGCATTATCACCTTCCTATTTACTCTAAGTCTAGGGCTGGTTTTGCCACTGCTGTTTTGCAAGGCATGTTGTCAGCTCCGACTTCTTTATGATTTGCCAGCCTCCCTTACCTCTGCTTTGGGATTCTACCCAATAGTAAGGACTGCAGCAATGTGGAACGAAGAACATAGTACAGTTTTGTACCTACCATAAATGTAGATGTTCGAGGATCCACATTGCTGCAGTCCAATTTACCCTCCCTCCTTCCCCTCTGTGTTTAGGGGTGGTTGTGTGGGTGAGGTTATATGTTACTATTTTTATATATATATTTTTATATATATTGTACATAATTTTGGTGCAGGTATTTTGGGCCTTGTCTTTTTAGGGTCTTCTGACATCTGGGGCAAGAAAAGACTGAGGATATGACGTCGGTCATGCGCATTAGTACCCTGACGTACTGACGTCAGTCTAATGCGCCCTGACCGACGTCAGCCATATACTCTGGTATTCGGGCTGACTGGACAGCGGACTACCCAATAGTAAGGACTGCAGCAATGTGGATCCTCGAACATCTACATTTATGGTAGGTACAAAACTGTACTTTACATACCTACCCCTCCTTTTTGCCCAAAGTTGTTTCTCAAATTTTAATCAGACTATACTTTTGCCTGTTTGCTTCCCTAATTTTAGTAATAAGGGAAAATATATACTGCATTTGCTGGATGTTCATAGACAGTTATTCTGTTTATGTAGAACAAAAGAGGTTCAGAGAGCAAAACGGTTACTATTTTCACAGGGCCTAAGAAAGGCCTACCAGTTACCAAAGTTACTTTATCCAAATGGCTTTCTAGTTGTATCTCCTTCATTTATTCATCAAAGGGCATAAAGCCTGACAAGTCCATTTGGGCTCATTCTACTAGAGCAATGGTCACATCTAGGGTCTTCCAGACCAATGCTTTTTTGGATGATATTTGCGCAATGGCCAGTTGGGCAAACCATCATACCTTTATCACTCATTACAAATCAGATGTGGTCTCCAGGGGAAAGGCTTCTTTTGGTGATGGCTCTGAGGAATATTCTCCCGTGAGTCCACCCTGGATAAAGGTAGTTGGGGACTCTGTCCCACATGTGAGAAGATGAAAAATTGACAATATCAGATAAAGGCGTTATTTAGCCACCATAATGTTTCATTTGTATTGTTGATTTTTCATATCTCCTCACAATCCCACCCTCCAATCCCCATTCTTGGATTCCTGGTTGAACAGGAAGAGGCTTTATAGGGTTAGACTGGGTTCCGTTAGACTCCAGAAATTGCCTCACTTAAAGTTATTTTGGGTGTTTAATACTAACCTTTCTTTTCTACTAATATTATAATATTATCACAGCAAACAAGATGTAAGGTATTTGGGAGAGATGCATTGTGGGTAATGGAGAGGTATCCAAGAGCTTTTTGGTTGCCACAAGCTTGCTAATGGCAGAGTCGGATCTGCGGGCTCTGATCCAAACCCACATGAGAGGAGAGATGAAAAATTGACAATACAGATGGAGTATTGTGTTGAGTACATAACTTCTTCTTTTGGTAGCCGTTACCTCTGCTTGAAGACTTTCAGAACTTCCAGGCTTTGTTCATAGGTGTTTACTAGGCTAATGACCACAAAACATTTACAAGCTAGGGCCTGGGAGATGAACCATTTACAGGTTGTCTTTGTCCATTAGAGACATAAGTACCAAACCAGGGATGAATTCCCTGTTCCCCATCCAGTTGTCCAGGTTGCACTTGAATTGAATTAGGGAGGAACTCTGCTTCACATGGATGGTGGAGCCTGTTCCAGAGACGAAGTAATCTCTGGGATATGTATCTGTCTCTCCAGCAGGTCTTATTTATATCACAGGCAAGGTTTAAGTCTTTAGAATAGGTAATTCTGGTGCGGTGGGTATGCAGGATGTCCATCAGAGTGGGGTCTGACAATGCCCTGTATGTCAGGTATAGATCTCCCCTCAAAAGCCTGTTGGAGACAGAATACAGGGATAGCACATTGAGGCAGTCTTCACAGGACATTTTACTTAAGCCCTGTATTCTTTTAGTGAGGAACCTCTGTGGACGTTCCAATTGTTGAATATACCTGGTTAGGTACATACCAAAGGAGGCACTGCACTCAATGATAGGTCTGATGAATGCCAAATACAGTGGAACAATGACTTCCTTGGACTTACCCATACCTTTGTTTATAAGTTGCGCAACATAGAATGATTTCCTCACAACTGTAGACACTTGATGGTCAAAGGCCAGATTACTATCTATGTGTATCCCTAAGTCCCTGACTGCTGGGTCAGTTCTAAGGGATGTGTTGTTAATGTGACAATTATCAGGGGTGGATGATTTCCTTAAAGATACTATTATGCATTTCTTGGCATTTAGTTTTAGTCCATGGCTCTGACACCAGTTGTTTCTGTGTCAACCTCTCCTGGAGAACATTTGTGTCATTGTGGGATTCAATGATAGCTCCTAATTTGCAATCATCTACAAATTTAGTCAGCCAGAGACCACTGACATTGGCCTTGACTTCAGAGAAGTAAATGCCAAAAAGGAGTGGTCCAAGGGACTGATCCCTGAGGGTCTCCACTTGTGACTGGCCTTTTTGAACTCCCCAATTCTAATTTTCTGGGTCCTGTCTGTGAGCCAGTTGGCTATCCACTGGGTGATATACAAGTTTTTACGTAGCCTCTTGAGTTTGTCAACAATGCCTGAGTGGGGTATTGTGTCAAATTCCTTGGCCAGGTCAAGGCAGGCAGTGTAAACCATTTTGCCCTCTTCCATTGCTTTGGTGACCTTCTCAAAGAAGTCCACCAGATTGAGTACACATGATCTGCCCTTACCAACACCAAACTGGTCTGGGTCCAGTGTCTGGAGGTTTACTATATCATGGCTGATCATTTCCATGATAATTCTTTCCATGGCTTTACATATAAGACTAGTGAGACTTATGAGTCTGTAGTTTCCAGGGTCTGTAGATGGCCCACCTTTGTGTAGAGGGGATAACTGTTGCTGTTCTACATTCATGAGGCACAAAGCCTGTTTGGAGGCTATAGTTAAATAGTAATTCCAGAGGCCTTGATATGTCATGTTTCATGCTATTTAGAAGGCAACCTGGGATATTGTCTGGGCCCATTGATGCATTGTTCTTGGCCTTAGAGAAAGCATTAAGTACCTGTTTCCTAGTGACAGCAGTGGGAGTTAAGTTTGATGGTATTTCCTGAGGGAAGGTTGAGGGGTAATGTTGGAGCTGAATTTATCAGCCAGTAGGTTTGCTATATCTTCTTGCTCTGTATAGGTGGCTTCATTTACAATGAGCTCTGTACATAATTGTGTATTGTCTTTGAGGTTGCGGACATAACTAAATAATACCTTGTGGTTGGCCTTGGTCCTGGGAGGCCAAATTCACCTCAAAGTTGACTTTGGTAGACTTTATTTCTCCTCTGAGATATTTGTTTAGTTTGATGAGAGTGCTTTTATCCTGCTGGGTGCTGCACCTCCTAATTTTTGCCATGATGTTCTTCCTTCTGTTGTACAACCTATAGATTTTATGATTCCATAATGGTGGCTTGTTGTTTGTTAGTTCTATACTTCTTTCTGGTGGGTACA